>NC_092111.1:24744893-25114893 GCF_045679555.1 Salvelinus alpinus | reverse complement strand
GTGTGTATTATTTGTGTGTGTCTGTGTATCTATACCTGTAGGCAGTCTGCCCTGCGTTGTTCGTCTCTCTGTGGTCTGGCCAGTCTGGGAGACAGTGCCCCCTCTGGCAGCAGCAGGATGTGCGCTCCCTGACACAACGCATGCAGACATGTCTCATTCTGCACGTTACGCTTGTTAGGGTTCCCTTCTTTACTGAAAAGGAACGACCTGGAGGGGGTGGGTGAGAGAGAGAGGTTTACCATCTTTACAGAAGAGGAACCGTCCTTTCATAGCATATTTTAAAAGCAGAGTGGACAGATGACGGACATTCCAGTTCCAAGTCAACATTATGCTGGGGCTGCAGTTCTCAGGTAGTTTATATTCAACATCTCTGTCTGTCTACAGATCCATTTACTGATGACCTCCCCTTCATCATCTACTCCCTCTCTCCTCTCCTCTTCCTCCACCTCACGGCTCTCTCCTCTCCTCTCCCCATCCCCCTCTCCTCTCCCTCCCCACCCCCCTCTCCTCTCCTCTTCCTCCACCTCACGGCTCTCTCCTCTCCTCTCCCCACCCCCCTCTCCTCTTCCTCCACCTCACGGCTCTCTACTGTCCCTCCCCATCCCCCTCTCCTCTTCCTCCACCTCACGGCTCTCTCCTCTCCCTCTCCACCCCCCTCTCCTCTTCCTCCACCTCACGGCTCTCTACTCTCCCTCCCCACCCCCCTCTCCTCTTCCACCACCTCACGGCTCTCTACTCTCCCTCCCCATCCCCCTCTCCTCTTCCTCCACCTCACGGCTCTCTACTCTCCCTCCCCATCCCCCTCTCCTCTTCCTCCACCTCACGGCTCTCTACTCTCCCTCCCCATCCCCCTCTCCTCTTCCTCCACCTCACGGCTCTCTACTCTCCCTCCCCATCCCCATCCCCCTCTCCTCTTCCTCCACCTCACGGCTCTCTACTCTCCCTCCCCATCCCCATCCCCCTCTCCTCTTCCTCCACCTCACGGCTCTCTACTCTCCCTCTCCTCTGCTGAATCTGTGAGAAACAGCATTTATCACACAGCAATACCACTGTAGCAATAATCGCATAATCTGACACACAGGCAGAAAGACAGACTGAAATACATTCTGCTAAGTACACATCAGATAAGCGCACACTTCGGTCAAGTGCACTCAAACAGATGGCTGAATGGAAGAGTAATTTGGTAGGCAGGAAGGTACCGAAATAGACCTGCAGTTAGCTAACTGGCCTTTAACACACACACACACACACACACAATTAGCTGGCCTTTTCAACCCGCTTCCTCTGACCCCTGTAATCACCCAGAGAGAGAAAAGAAGGAGGGGAGGATGAGTGAAAGGAAGATTTTTAAAAAATAGGCTCATCGACAACCTGTCATCTCCTCCCAGGGGTCAGACTGCTAACACACTGGAACTCTCTCTTCTTCTCTCTCCCTTTCTCACTCCATCGCTCCCTGTATCCCTGGAACATATCTAAGGGGTGTTACCTGAGCAGGCGTGTCATGGCGTGCCTGCAGGTGTAGTGGAGGGGTGTGTTGTGTTGGTAGGTCTCTCCGTAAGACGCGTTGGGGTCCAGCCCCTCTCTGAACTGGCTGTTGCCCTCGTACAGTTGCCATGCCAACGCCTCGTCCCCGCTGACTAGAGCCTTCCGGAACTTAGTGGCTGTGTTCCCCATCACTGCCCTACAGGGGGCGTCGCACTGGAATCATTCAGCACAATTAATCATCTTCATCATTCAGAATTTATATATATATATGTGTGTGTTAATAACATACAGTACCGGTCAAAAGTTTGGACACACCTACTCATTCAAGGGTCTTTCTTTATTTGTACTATTTTCTACATTGTAGAATAATTGTGAAGACATAAAAACTATGAAATAACACATATGGAATTATGTAGTAACCAAAAAGGTGTGCGCCACAATTGATATGCCTGAGTTAAGAGGACCTGGTGAAACTCTACTTTAGAACAAGGAAATCCTTGTTCCTTTAGCACATAATAACCATATTATAAGTTGTCCCTATCATGGTGCCTTTCGATTTCCTACAATTTTGTAGTCATTATTATTCCTTGTTTGTTATTATAGCTAAGATTCAACGGTGGTTATTGGTAAGAGTAGAGATGGGATTGGGAATGGGTGACTGGGAGGGCATCAGACACTTCTCTGAGGTGTGTGTGGGGATTCCACTCATCTCACTTCAGTCTCTCGTGGACCCACTCTGCCCAAGTAGACCACCACCAGCCACTATATTTTAATTTAATTTAATTAAATAAGGTAATAAAAACTGACCACAATACTTAAGTGACAGTCTGTCTCCAATACATGTACAATGACATAATTCACAGACTTTTGGTACATTAGTTGCAGCTTAAAAGCCCTAAAAACATAGCACCTCAAAGTAAAAGAAGTACTCTGCTTTACGTGACATCACAATAACCCATAATGACATCACAATACCACATAATGACAAAGCGAAAACAAAAAATATCACATAAATGCAGTACCAGTCAAAAGTTTGGACACACCTACTCATTCAAAGGTTTGTCTTTATTTTTTACTATTTTCTACATTGTGGAATAATAGTGAATACATCAAAACTATAAAATAACACATATGAAATGATGTAGTAACCAAAAAAGTGTTAAACAAATCTAAATATATTTTAGATTCTTCAAAGTAGCCTTGATGACAGCTTTGCACACTCTTGGCATTCTCTCAACCAGCTTCACCTGGAATGCTATTCCAACAGTCTTGAAGGAGTTCCCACATATGCTGAGCACTTGTTATCTGCTTTTCCTTCACTCTGCAATCCAACTCATCCCAAACCATCTAATTTGGGTTGAGGTCGGGTGATTGTGGAGGCCAGGTCATCTGAGGCAGCACTCCTTCACTCTCCTTCTTGGTCAAATAACCCTTACACAGCCTAGAGGTGTGTTGGGTCATTGTCCTGTTAAAAAACAAATTATAGTCCCACTAAGCGCAAACCAGATGGAATGGCGTATTGCTGCAGAATGCTGTGGTAGCCATGCTGATTAAGTGTGCCTTGAATTCTAAATAAATCACAGACAGTATCACTAGCAAAGCAACCCCACACCATCATACCTCCTCCTCCATGCTTCACGGTGGGAACCACACATGCGGAGATCATCCGTTCACCTACTATGCGTCTTACAAAGACATGGCGGTTGGAACCAAAAATCTCAAATTTGGACTCATCAGACCAAAGGACAGATTTCCACTGGTCTAATGTCCATTGCTCGTGTTTCTTGGCCAAAGCAAGTCTCTTCTTCTTATTGGTGTCCTTTAGTAGTGGTGTCTTTGCAGCAATTCGACCATGAAGGCATGATTCATGCAGTCTCCTCTGAACAGTTGCTGTTGAAATGTGTCTGTTACTTGAACTCTGAAGCATTTATTTGGGCTGCAATTTCTGAGGCTGGTAACTCTAATGAACTTATCCTCTGCAGCAGAGGTAACTCTGGGTCTTCCTTTCCTGTGGTGGTACTAATGAGAGCCAGTTTCATCATAGCACTTGATGGTTTTTGCAACTGCACTTGAAGAAACTTTCAAAGTTATTGAAATGTTACAGATTGACTGACCTTCATGTCTTAAAGTAATGATGGACTGTCGCTTCTCTTTGCTTATTTGAGCTGTTCTTGCCATAATATGGACTTGCTATTTTACCAAATAGGGCTGGCTTCTATATACCACCCCTACCTTGTCACAACACAACTGATTGGCCGAAACGCATTAAGGAAAACAATTCCACAAATTAACTTTTAACAAGGCACACCTGTTAATTGAAATGCATTCCAGGTGACTACCTCATGAAGCTGGTTGAGAGAATGCCAAGAGTGTGCAAAGCTGTCATCAAGGCAAAGGGTGGCTACTTTGAAGAATCTCAAATATAAAATATATTTAGATTTGTTTAACACCTTTTTGGTTACTACATGATTCCATATGTGTTATTTCATATTTTTGATGTTGTCACTATTATTCTACAAGAAAATTGTAAAAATAAAGAAAAACCCTGGAATGAGTAGGTGTGTTCAAACTTTTGACTAGTACTGTATATGTAATAATACAATACATGCATGTAATAAATCATCATTAATTTGAATCTTTGATAATAATAAGCACTTACCTCCGCTATTCAGTCCTCACCTCCTCTTCCTCTCCTACTCCTCCTCTTCCTCTCCTCCTCCACTCACAGCTCAGACATGGCCCATACCCTCACCCTGCAGAGAGAGGGGGAGAGAGAGAAAGAGAGAGAGAGGGTGGGGGGGTCAATTAATCAATCAACTAATCTATCCATCTATGAAACATCCAACATGACTAAGGTACTGATTAACTGAATAGGGCTAATATTAATTGCCACGTCAACTATATAAGCTACAGTATCTGGATCCACAGACCCCATCATTTATAAACAGTCTCTGTGTTCCACCATTTTCTGCTCCAGTAAGTCTGCTGTAGACAGGGAGGGTGTGTATGTGTGTGTAGGTGGGGGGCTACTGATAGTTTATAGGTCACGCTGTCTGTTCTACTCTCAACTCCACACAGCTTCAGTTGCTTCCAGCACACTTCACCTCCCTCTCTCCCCTCACATCATTGCAGCATCCTCAAACCAATAATCACAGTTTTCCATTGACAAAAAATGATTAACCTTAACAACCACTGGCTTTTGGTGGCATGTTGTGTTTATAACAAACAGCTTGTGTTTATAACACATAGCTTCATAATACAAAATGTATCACACACAAAGTGTTTATAAGCGTATTATAATGAAGTTGGCTAAACACAATAAGTTGCCAGCCAGCTACTTACATTTTCACACCAGGGAGAAGTACCAAGAACAATACACAGTGTAAAAGTGTCAGACTCAAGACAAAGAGAAGTTAGCTGGCTAGTGCACAGAGTCTGTCACCCTGACTTCTCTAACGTACTGTAGCTAGCTATATCGTCATCTGTCCATGCGGCCACCTGTCAGGTAGCCTAAGGCTATACCATTAACTTTGGCTGGTTGCTTTATTTGGTGCTGTCTGGCTCTTTCACCAGGTCAGTATGGACAGACTTGCTCACTTGTTCGCTAGCTATGACCTAGCCATTCATGACTAGCTAACAATAATAGCTAGTCATAGCTACATGGCTAGCCGCCACCGTTCTGCTAGCTAGCTACATCTGGCTGACGTGAATGTCTGTAGTGTAGTTAAACGCGATGCCAAGTTATGCTGGTTCAAACTGATGCTAGGGCTGTGGTTAATTTTAACAGCTAGTGTCTGTCTTGGTGGGCCTCAATTCAGCCTTGTCAAATCATTATAATTATAGCTACTTACCTACAACTGGCTAACAGCTAGCTAGCTAATGACAGCAGTGGCAGCATCTAGCTGATAGCTAACACCCATCATTAGCTACTTAGCTATCAAGCTACTTACAACATCGATTCACTTGGTCATCAGTTCGACATACAAACATTCATAATACCGTTATTTCATAATTTTCCTTCTCGACTCCCCACCATCATCTCCTTCTTTCTTTCTCTCTCCAATCTCAGTTCTTCTCAGTGATGATGCGAGATGCTGCTGTTTCTGTTGTTGCTGGCAGGAAAAGGCATCATACGCATGAGCAGCACAAGCTGTCACTGGCCATTTACACCTGATTGTTCAATAAATGTCTCTGTCTCCTTGTCTTCCTTTATCAGAGATGGTCAGAAAAGTTGTTTTAAAAAATGCCTCAAATTTGTCCAAATCATTCAAATTTGCAAACTGTAGAAGTAAAAAACACTCAAAGCACATGAAAGTCTTCTGATTTTGTTTATTACACATGATACATGTTTATTACACAACTCTAAAGTCCATAGCACAACATTATAGATAGTGCTGTTTTTAATATTTTTACAACGAATTCTAGACAACATTAGACTATGTGCCGCCCCCCCCCCCCCCCCCCCTATCTCTCTCTCCTCTACTCTTCTTGACGGCAGATGCCCAGTCTGCAGGCTTCACACAGGGCTTTCTCATGGGGCCTCTTCCACACTTTCTCTGATCCTTCTGACCCTTCCTCTTCCTCCTCCTCCTCCTCTACCCCCTCCTCTCCGTAGCAGTTCTTCCTAATCTTTCCAAACAGCCGGAGCAGTGCCTCTTCCACCTCATTCTTTGAAAAGCCTGGAAGTTCAAACACTTCACGGCAGCGTCTGCATGCCTGGCCGAAAGGCCGCATCAGGACGGTTCCCCGGCCTGTCTCATCCCACAGCCGATAACGGAACACTACCACCACCCGTGCCGACGGCCATGTCTTAGAACACTCACCACACTGGAACCTGAGGGAGAGAGTTAGAGGGGGAGAGACAAGAGAAGGAGGGAGCATTACAATGAGAGCATATCTCCATCATGTCCAAGTTAACAGAAGGAGTTGAAGACAAGTGGTTTGTTTTCACATTGTGGTGCTGAGCTCTTTGTGGAGCCAAGTCGGGGAAATCCATAGAGATTGATAGAGGGATCATCTTTGTACCTGTGCTAGAGTTGTCGGATTGTCTGTTAGTCAATTCTGAACTTTTCGCTCTCAGCGTTCAGAGCACACACTGGATGCTCTGGACGAGGAGTAGGGTTCAACCAAGCGTTCTGACCTCACAACCGCAGTCAAACCCCCAAGCTAACTAGCAAAATGTGGCTACCTTGCTAGCTACTTCCAGACACAAATGAGAGAACACTCACACTGGCCACACTCGCCCTAGCAGAGCTGGTTAAGCTTTCATGTTATCTAGAGCATTAGTGACTGTAACTGTGCTGCTGGCAACAATTTAATTATGTTTTTTTGCTGATGTTTAATGACACCGGTCATATTCAGGTGTTGCGCTTCCTAAATTCATCAATTATTCTGCGCTCTGGTACATTCAGACCAGAGTGCTCTGAAACCGGAGTAGATAGCCAGTGTGAATTTACAAACGCACCAGAGCCGCCATGAGCAGAGTGCATGCAGAGCTAGCTGCCTGCGCGGAGGGAGCGAGTGACAGACATAGAGGAGCAGCTAATGGAATGACTAATGGAGGAAGTTATCTCTGTGTTTCGGGCAGGGCCGGGCTTTAAATTTGGCAAAAGCAATCGGAACTGGGTAGGGCAGGGCCTGAATGTCACAGGCACGGGTAGGGATTGGGCTTAAAATTCATGCACGTGCAGGGCTCTACAACAGGGTCACCAGAAGGGATCAGCCAATGAAGTTGGAAGTCCCACCCAGTTGACTAGATTAAAATTAGGGAAGCCCTCAATGGCGCTGCCCATGCAAATAGGGCCTTTTGGCCACTAGAGGCCTCTATCATTCTCTATGGGCAAATCACAGGCCTATACATAAAAAGCATAAATACAATTATAGTAAGGGAAAAACGTACTGTCCGTAGGCACAGTGGCTGTACACCCGCCATCTTCTCCTCCTCTCCTCGGTGAGTGTTTCTGTCAGGCCGTAGTTGAAGTGGAAGGCCCACTGGTCACTGCTGCCCAGCTCATCATCCAACATCTCCTCAAAACACTCTGACCATAGGGTGGGCATCCAGTCTGCACAACACACACACAAACGTAACAGTATAACTTTAGTACGTCGCCTCGCCCCGATCTCGGGCGCGAACCAGGGACCCTCTGCACACATCAACAACGGTCGCCCACGAAGCATCGTTACCCATCGCTCCACAAAGGCCTACTTCTAGGTTTCAGAGCAAGTGACGTAACTGATTGAAACGCTATTGCGCGTACCCGCTAACTAGCTAGCCATTTCACATCCGTTACACACACACACACACACACACAGATCAGGACTGGTCAGAAAGTGCAGATGGGGCCTATTAAAGAACTTTCCAGATGAATGCACATACATTTGCCTAGGCCTACTGCCATTATGTAAATAAACAAACAAAAACTATAACGAAAACTATACCGGATAAAATAAACAAAATAACTTAAAAGTATTCATTGCCTACAGTACCTGTATTCATGGTCCTCAATTTTGGAGAACAAATGCTAAAGAATGTTGAAGAACAAATTAACAAAATGCTGTTGGTGTTGTTATATTGCTCGGTATGAGCTGGGAATATTTATATGGTCCCGGGTGCTATGGCCTTGACGTTGGGATTTGGAAACTGAAATGTAACGTCTACTTTCGCTGAGGATGTGTATGCGGTCCAGGGTACTATTGCCCTGACGTTGCGATTTGGAAAGTTCTTGGCATGCTGCCCACTGTACCCTGTCTCCGATTGTCACTGAGCGCAACTGAAGACCAGCACTCTAGAGACAATATTTTTTACAAACCCCAGAAACTGAACTGTTACATAAATAGAGCCATGACTGTATGGAACACTATTCCACATCAAGTAACTGATGCAAGCAGTAAATTTAGATTTTAAAAAACAGATAAAAAAACACCTTATGGATCAGCAGGGACTGTGAAACAGGCATGCTGCCCACAACACAAACATAGGCGCAGACACATGCATACACACACGATAACATACGCACTATACACACATATACACATGGATTTAGTACTGTTTTTAAAATGGTATAAACTGCCTTAATTTTGCTGGACCCCAGGAAGATGGTGATCCATAATAAATACAAATACATGCAAAGGCTCTGTCCCATTCTGTCATGTTCACTGACAGTTAGGCCATAAAGACAAGCATGATCCTGACCACTGCCATTTTTTATCAATTGAACATTTGCTGGATACAGATAATTGTAGTCCCAACATAAAATTATTATAATAAAACAAGGCTCCTAGATGATAAAGTAATCTCTAAGTAGACGTAACTGTTGGTTTAGTGTGTTACTCAAATAATTTCTGGGTAACAATAAAGTTACTATAATGTTTCAGTTACAATGGTCAAGAAACAACTGTAACTTTTCTGTGAACCATGGTGTGCTTTTATATACACTGAACTAACAAATAAATGCAACATGCAACAATTTCAAAGACTTTACTGAGTTACAGTTCATATAAGGAAATCAGTCAATTAAATTCATTATGGCCTAATCTATGGATTTCACATGACTGGGAATACAGATATGCATTTGTTGGTCATAGATACCTTAAAAAAAGGGGGGGTGGATTCAGAAAACCAGTCAGTATCTGGTCTGATCACCAGACTTGGCGGGAACTGGAGCAAGCTGTCGTACACGTCGATCCAGAGCATCCCAAACATGCTCAATGGGTGACATGTCTGGTGAGTATGCAGGCCATGGAAGAACTGGGATATTTTCAGCTTCCAAGAATTGTGTCCAGATCCTTGCGACATGGGGCCGTGCATTATCATGCTGAAACATGAGGTGATGGTGGCGGATGAATGGCACAACAGTGTGCCTAAGGCTCTCGTCAAAGTATCTCTGTGCATTCCAATTGCCATTGATAAAATACAATTGTGTTCGTTGTTCGTAGCTTATGCCTGCCCATATCATAACCCCACCGCCACCATGGGGCACACATGTAGCAGTTGTGAGGTCGATTGGACGTACTGCCAAATTGTCTAAAACGGCTTTGGAGGAGGCTTATGGTAGAGAAATTAACATGAAATTCTCTGGCAACAGCTCTGGTGGAAATCCCTGCAGTCAGCATACCAATTGCATCTGTGGTATAGTGTTGTGACAAAACTGCACATTTTACGGTGGCCTTTTATTGTCCCCAGCACAATGTTTTTATTGTCCCCAGCACAATGTTTAATCAGCTTCTTGATGTGCCACACCTGTTAGGTGGATGGATTATCTTGGCAAAGAAGAAATGCTCACTAACAAATATGTAAATACATTTGTGCACCAAATTTGAGAGAAATAAGCTTTTTGTGCGTTTGGTCAATTTCTGAGATGTTTTATTTCAGCTCCTGAAAACACTTTACATGATGCATTACTATTTTAGTTCAGTGTAGATTGGACTACTATACAACATAGTATTTACGTACATTTTATTCAGGAAAACAAGGACCAAAACAAGAAGCAGGCAGATAGTAATAGCAGGCGCAGTAGTAGTTGCCCTTTTCTTTGATTTCTGAGGTAAGATAGGAATGACAGTTAAGATTTTGTTCTGTAAATAGTGGTTCTTAACCTTTTTAGTTTTTCTGTACCCCTAATAAAATTTTGCTCTGCCTCAGAGTATACTTCCTGAAGTACCTCCTCATGTCCAGTTTACCAGTTGGCCTATGTTCCTATGAGTCTTACCAAGTATCGCAGGTGGATAGGCCTGGGCCAAGTACCCACAGGGGAACACTGATATGGTATGTGGGAACACCAACCCCATGTTGAAAACCACTGCAGTAATAAGCAAAAGGATTCAGTGAGTCAAAATGGCATTTGTCATACATGTTTATCCATGTGACGCAGTAGGTAGAGCACTTGCAATGGCAGGGTTGTGGGTTCAATACCAACGGGGAACCAGTATGAAAAAATACAAAAATGTATGCACTAAGTTGCTCTGCACCAAAGCTGTGGAACAATAGCATGTAAAGGAGGGGAACAATTGAGGGTTCTTCTACATAATATAAGTGTTCATTATTAATTATGGTAAGCTGAAAAACAATGAAAATTTAGTTTTTCATTGGTTGGTTTATTACTGTACTATACTCCCGTTACCTTGTTTATGCAATTAGTATCTTAAATGATCAGTTAACTGTTGCAGTTTCTTGTGGACTGCATATTACCTGATACAATTATAAATACATCACATCCCACTGGGCACAGACATTAATTCAACGTCTATTCCACGTTGGTTCCAAGTCATTTTTGTCATGACTTCTCCCCGAAGTCGGTTCCTCTCCTTGTTCGGGCGGTGTTCGGCGGTCTTCTAGCCATCGCCGGCCACCGGTCTTCTAGCCATCGCCGATCCATTTTTCATGTTCCATTTGTTTTGTCTGATTGTCACACTCACCTGGTTTCAATTCCCTAATTACATGTTGTATATGTTCCCTGTGTTTCCCCCATGTCCTTATCGGGCATTGTTCATTGTAAGTACGTGTGCATTTTGTGACTGGTGCGAGACGGGTTTTGTGCCCATGTGTTTTTTGTTATTTTTGTAAGGCGGGAGTTATGTGCATTAAACAGCTCCAGTCATTTACCAAGTTCTGCTCTACTGCGTTTGACTTCCATGCCACCAGTTACGCACCCCGTGACAATTTTATTGAAATGACGTGGAAACAACAGTTATTCAACCAGTGTGTGTCCAGTGGGACATATGACAATCAGAGCCACATATTTTAGTAACTAAAAAGTGAAGAATGATTGACCCACAATCGAAAGTCTTTCAAAGAATTGGTTGAAATCTAGAAACGTTTATTAATGACAAATGTGAAACCACACACACACACACACACACACACACACACACACACACACACACACACACACACACACACACACACACACACACACACACACACACACACACACACACACACACACACACACACACACACACACACACACACACACACACACACACAGCCCCTATGAGCCCAAGGTAATGAGTGGGTATGGCAACTGACTGATTCTGAGTGAATAACACAACAGGATCCAAACATATGACAACATCCATGCAAACATGTTCTAGGGCTTGATTCAATCAGACTAGCGTTGGTCGACACCCGCATAGCGGTTGTTTTGGAGGTTTCCAGAGGTGGAACTGCATTATAGCTGTCAAATCTACAAGCGACTCTGGTGTAACCTTATCGCCTATACTGCCATTGGATGCAACGAAACCACCTGACTTTACATCAGACAAATCCCATGCAGCCGCGTTAGAAGTTCCTACAGCCGTGTTACAAGATCAAACACATAAATGCGTGATGTTCTATTATAGGCCCTACTGATAGGCTTTAAATCCCCTCCATCCAAATTAAACAGAGAATTATCCAATAGCATACACTTTCTATCGCTGGTTGATTCAACAAGTGTGCGCGCAGTGGGAAGGAAGGGAGTGGTTTGTGACACACAAGAGCAACTGTGGGTTTTTGCTCGATCTGATTTTAGAAAGAAGATTAAAAAAGGTCTGGAGTACAGGAGAGTCTATATGGAAACTAGTGACGCGTTGCCATTTATCATACAAATCAAGTTTTATGCATGGGTGGAGTTGGCTGGCAGCAGACTGGGCTGTGGGTGAAGTAGGCCAGGTACTGGTGGCAGCAGATTTGGCACTGGAGGTGGTGGTATAGTCAACCAGACGACTACCAACTGTGGGGTCCATTGCATAGTGCTCAAAATCAGTCACCTCCTAGTCTGGGTCCATTTCCTCCTGCATGGTCTTCCCAGTTGGCCTGAGCAGGTAGTCCACACACCAATCAGCTCTCCTGAAAATGAAAAACAGAACAGAATGAAAAACAAGACAAAAATAAATTAATATGATTACTCACAATATCTTAATCAAATCAAAACACGGACACAATTTTGTTTCTGCCATGTTTTAATGGATGTAGTAATATTAGTTAATTAAGAAACAACAGTGTGTTATGTACTGAGGTTCCTCATAAAGGCTATAGAAGGAGGGGAGCACTTACAGAGGCTCAAGCATAGCTAGAGCTGTCCTGAGAGACAGCAGAGGCAGTGGTGGTCTTCACAGGGGCTGTAGCAGAGCTGGCGGTGCCCTGAGAGAAAGCAGAGGCAGTGGTGGTCTTCACAGAGGCTGTAGCATAGCTAGAGCTGTCCTGAGAGACAGCAGAGGCAGTGGTGGTCTTCACAGAGGCTGTAGCAGAGCTGGCGGTGCCAGGAGAGACACCAGAGGCAGTGGTGGTCTTCAAAGAGGCTGTAGTAGAGTTGGAGCTGCCCTGAGAGACAGCAGAGGCAATGGTGGTCTTCACAGAGGCTGTAGCAGAGCTGGCTGTGCCCTGAGAGACAGCAGAGGCAGTGGTTGTCTTCAGAGGCTGTAGCAGAGCTGACGGTGCCCTGAGAGACAGCAGAGGAAGTGGTGGTCTTCACAGGGGCTGTAGCAGAGCTGGCGGTGCCAGGAGAGACAGCAAAGGAAGTGGTGGTCTTCACAGGGGCTGTAGCAGACCTGGCGATGCCCTGAGAGACAGCAGAGGCAGTGGTGGTCTTCAAAGAGGCTGTAGCAGAGCTGGCGGTGCCCTGAGAGATAGCAGAGGCAGTGGTGGTCTTCACAGGGGCTGTAGCAGAGCTAGAGCTGCCCTGAGAGACAGTAGGGGCAGTGGTGGTCTTCACAGGGGCTGTAGCAGAGCTGGCGGTGCCCTGAGAGACGGCAGAGGCAGTGGTGGTCTTCACAGAGGCTGAAGCAAAGCAGGCGGTGCCCTGAGAGACACCAGAGGCAGTGGTGGTCTTCAAAGAGGCTGTAGTAGAGTTGGAGCTGCCCTGAGAGACAGCAGAGGCAATGGTGGTCTTCACAGAGGCTGTAGCAGAGCTGGCTGTGCCCTGAGAGACAGCAGAGGCAGTGGTTGTCTTCAGAGGCTGTAGCAGAGCTGACGGTGCCCTGAGAGACAGCAGAGGAAGTGGTGGTCTTCACAGGGGCTGTAGCAGAGCTAGAGCTGCCCTGAGAGACAGTAGGGGCAGTGGTGGTCTTCACAGGGGCTGTAGCAGAGCTGGAGGTGCCAGGAGAGACAACAGAGGCAGTGGTGGTCTTCACAGAGGCTGTAGCAGAGCTGACGGTGCCCTGAGAGACAGCAGAAGCAGTGGTGGTCTTCACAGAGGCTGTAGCAGAGCTGGCGGTGCCCTGAGAGACAGCAGAGGCAGTGGTGGTCTTCACAGGGGCTGTAGCAGAGCTGGCGGTGCTAGGAGAGACAACAGAGGCAGTGGTGGTCTTCACAGAGGCTGTAGTAGAGTTGGAGCTGCCCTGAGAGACAGCAGAGGCAATGGTGGTCTTCACAGAGGCTGTAGCAGAGCTGGCTGTGCCCTGAGAGACAGCAGAGGCAGTGGTTGTCTTCAGAGGCTGTAGCAGAGCTGACGGTGCCCTGAGAGACAGCAGAGGAAGTGGTGGTCTTCACAGGGGCTGTAGCAGAGCTGGCGGTGCCAGGAGAGACAGCAGAGGAAGTGGTGGTCTTCACAGGGGCTGTAGCAGACCTGGCGGTGCCCTGAGAGACAGCAGAGGCAGTGGTGGTCTTCACAGAGGCTGTAGCAGAGCTGGCGGTGCCCTGAGAGATAGCAGAGGCAGTGGTGGTCTTCACAGGGGCTGTAGCAGAGCTAGAGCTGCCCTGAGAGACAGTAGAGGCAGTGGTGGTCTTCACAGGGGCTGTAGCAGAGCTGGAGGTGCCAGGAGAGACAACAGAGGCAGTGGTGGTCTTCACAGAGGCTGTAGTAGAGCTAGAGCTGCCCTGAGAGAGCAGAGGCAATGGTGGTCTTCACAGAGGCTTTAGCAGAGCTGGCTGTGCCCTGAGAGACAGCAGAGGCAGTGGTGGTCTTCACAGAGGCTGTAGCAGAGCTGGCGGTGCCCTGAGAGACAGCAGAGGCAGTGGTGGTCTTCACAGAGGCTGTAGCAGAGCTGGCGGTGCCCTGAGAGACAGCAGAGGCAGTGGTGGTCTTCACAGAGGCTGTAGCAGAGCTGGCGGTGCCCTGAGAGACAGCAGAGGCAGTGGTGGTCTTCAGAGGCTGTAGCAGCGCTGGCGGTGCCCTGAGAGACAGCAGAGGTAGTGGTGGTCTTCACAGAGGCTGTAGCAGAGCTGACGGTGCCCTGAGAGACAGCAGAGGAAGTGGTGGTCTTCACAGGGGCTGTAGCAGAGCTGGCGGTGCCAGGAGAGACAGCAGAGGAAGTGGTGGTCTTCACAGGGGCTCTAGCAGACCTGGCGGTGCCCTGAGAGACAGCAGAGGCAGTGGTGGTCTTCACAGAGGCTGTAGCAGAGCTGGCTGTGCCCTGAGAGACAGCAGAGGCAGTGGTGGTCTTCAGAGGCTGTAGCAGAGCTGGCGGTGCCCTGAGAGACAGCAGAGGAAGTGGTGGTCTTCACAGGGGCTGTAGCAGAGCTGGCGGTGCCCTGAGAGACAGCAGAGGCAGTGGTGGTCTTCACAGAGGCTGAAGCAGAGCTGGCTGTGCCCTGAGAGACAGCAGAGGCAGTGGTGGTCTTCACAGGGGCTGTAGCAGAGCTGGCGGTGCCCTGAGAGACAGCAGAGGCAGTGGTGGTCTTCGGAGGCTGTAGCAGAGCTGGCGGTGCCCTGAGAGACAGCAGAGGTAGTGGTGGTCTTCACAGAGGCTGTAGCAGAGCTAGAGCTGCCCTGAGAGACAGTAGAGGCAGTGGTGGTCTTCACAGGGGCTGTAGCAGAGCTGGCGGTGCCAGGAGAGACAGCAGAGGCAGTGGTGGTCTTCACAGGGGCTGTAGCAGAGCTGGCTGTGCCCTGAGAGACAGCAGAGGCAGTGGTTGTCTTCAGAGGCTGTAGCAGAGCTGACGGTGCCCTGAGAGACAGCAGAGGAAGTGGTGGTCTTCACAGGGGCTGTAGCAGAGCTGGCGGTGCCAGGAGAGACAACAGAGGAAGTGGTGGTCTTCACAGGGGCTGTAGCAGACCTGGCGATGCCCTGAGAGACAGCAGAGGCAGTGGTGGTCTTCAAAGAGGCTGTAGCAGAGCTGGCGGTGCCCTGAGAGATAGCAGAGGCAGTGGTGGTCTTCACAGGGGCTGTAGCAGAGCTAGAGCTGCCCTGAGAGACAGTAGGGGCAGTGGTGGTCTTCACAGGGGCTGTAGCAGAGCTGGAGGTGCCAGGAGAGACAACAGAGGCAGTGGTGGTCTTCACAGAGGCTGTAGCAGAGCTGACGGTGCCCTGAGAGACAGCAGAAGCAGTGGTGGTCTTCACAGAGGCTGTAGCAGAGCTGGCGGTGCCCTGAGAGACAGCAGAGGCAGTGGTGGTCTTCACAGGGGCTGTAGCAGAGCTGGCGGTCCTAGGAGAGACAACAGAGGCAGTGGTGGTCTTCACAGAGGCTGTAGTAGAGTTGGAGCTGCCCTGAGAGACAGCAGAGGCAGTGGTTGTCTTCAGAGGCTGTAGCAGAGCTGACGGTGCCCTGAGAGACAGCAGAGGAAGTGGTGGTCTTCACAGGGGCTGTAGCAGAGCTGGCGGTGCCAGGAGAGACAGCAGAGGAAGTGGTGGTCTTCACAGGGGCTGTAGCAGACCTGGCGGTGCCCTGAGAGACAGCAGAGGCAGTGGTGGTCTTCACAGAGGCTGTAGCAGAGCTGGCGGTGCCCTGAGAGAAAGCAGAGGCAGTGGTGGTCTTCACAGGGGCTGTAGCAGAGCTAGAGCTGCCCTGAGAGACAGTAGAGGCAGTGGTGGTCTTCACAGGGGCTGTAGCAGAGCTGGAGGTGCCAGGAGAGACAACAGAGGCAGTGTTGGTCTTCACAGAGGCTGTAGTAGAGCTAGAGCTGCCCTGAGAGAGCAGAGGCAATGGTGGTCTTCACAGAGGCTTTAGCAGAGCTGGCTGTGCCCTGAGAGACAGCAGAGGCAGTGGTGGTCTTCACAGAGGCTGTAGCAGAGCTGGCGGTGCCCTGAGAGACAGCAGAGGCAGTGGTGGTCTTCACAGAGGCTGTAGCAGAGCTGGCGGTGCCCTGAGAGACAGCAGAGGCAGTGGTGGTCTTCACAGAGGCTGTAGCAGAGCTGGCGGTGCCCTGAGAGACAGCAGTGGCAGTGGTGGTCTTCACAGAGGCTGTAGCAGAGCTGGCGGTGCCCTGAGAGACAGCAGAGGCAGTGGTGGTCTTCAGAGGCTGTAGCAGCGCTGGCGGTGCCCTGAGAGACAGCAGAGGTAGTGGTGGTCTTCACAGAGGATGTAGCAGAGATGGCGGTGCCCTGAGAGACAGCAGAGGCAGTGGTGGTCTTCACAGAGGCTGTAGCAGAGCTGACGGTGCCCTGAGAGACAGCAGATGCAGTGGTGGTCTTCACAGAGGCTGTAGCAGAGCAGGCGGTGCCCTGAGAGACAGCAGAGGCAGTGGTGGTCTTCAGAGGCTGTAGCAGAACTGACGGTGCCCTGAGAGACAGCAGAGGAAGTGGTGGTCTTCACAGGGGCTGTAGCAGAGCTGGCGGTGCCAGGAGAGACAGCAGAGGAAGTGGTGGTCTTCACAGGGGCTGTAGCAGACCTGGCGGTGCCCTGAGAGACAGCAGAGGAAGTGGTGGTCTTCACAGGGGCTCTAGCAGACCTGGCGGTGCCCTGAGAGACAGCAGAGGCAGTGGTGGTCTTCACAGAGGCTGTAGCAGAGCTGGCTGTGCCCTGAGAGACAGCAGAGGCAGTGGTGGTCTTCAGAGGCTGTAGCAGAGCTGGCGGTGCCCTGAGAGACAGCAGAGGAAGTGGTGGTCTTCACAGGGGCTGTAGCAGAGCTGGCGGTGCCCTGAGAGACAGCAGAGGCAGTGGTGGTCTTCACAGAGGCTGAAGCAGAGCTGGCTGTGCCCTGAGAGACAGCAGAGGCAGTGGTGGTCTTCACAGGGGCTGTAGCAGAGCTGGCGGTGCCCTGAGAGACAGCAGAGGCAGTGGTGGTCTTCGGAGGCTGTAGCAGAGCTGGCGGTGCCCTGAGAGACAGCAGAGGTAGTGGTGGTCTTCACAGAGGCTGTAGCAGAGCTAGAGCTGCCCTGAGAGACAGTAGAGGCAGTGGTGGTCTTCACAGGGGCTGTAGCAGAGCTGGCGGTGCCAGGAGAGACAGCAGAGGCAGTGGTGGTCTTCACAGGGGCTGTAGCAGAGCTGGCGGTGCCCTGAGAGACAGCAGAGGCAGTGGTGGTCTTCACAGAGGCTGTAGCAGAGCTGGCGGTGCCCTGAGAGACAGCAGAGGCAGTGGTGGTCTTCACAGAGGCTGTAGCAGAGCTGGCGGTGCCCTGAGAGACAGCAGTGGCAGTGGTGGTCTTCACAGAGGCTGTAGCAGAGCTGGCGGTGCCCTGAGAGACAGCAGAGGCAGTGGTGGTCTTCAGAGGCTGTAGCAGCGCTGGCGGTGCCCTGAGAGACAGCAGAGGTAGTGGTGGTCTTCACAGAGGCTGTAGCAGAGATGGCGGTGCCCTGAGAGACAGCAGAGGCAGTGGTGGTCTTCACAGAGGCTGTAGCAGAGCTGACGGTGCCCTGAGAGACAGCAGATGCAGTGGTGGTCTTCACAGAGGCTGTAGCAGAGCAGGCGGTGCCCTGAGAGACAGCAGAGGCAGTGGTGGTCTTCAGAGGCTGTAGCAGAGCTGACGGTGCCCTGAGAGACAGCAGAGGAAGTGGTGGTCTTCACAGGGGCTGTAGCAGAGCTGGCGGTGCCAGGAGAGACAGCAGAGGCAGTGGTGGTCTTCACAGAGGCTGAAGCAGAGCTGGCTGTGCCCTGAGAGACAGCAGAGGCAGTGGTGGTCTTCGGAGGCTGTAGCAGAGCTGTCGGTGCCCTGAGAGACAGCAGAGGTAGTGGTGGTCTTCACAGAGGCTGTAGCAGAGCTAGAGCTGCCCTGAGAGACAGTAGAGGCAGTGGTGGTCTTCACAGGGGCTGTAGCAGAGCTGGCGGTGCCAGGAGAGACAACAGAGGCAGTGGTGGTCTTCACAGGGGCTGTAGCAGAGCTAGAGCTGCCCTGAGAGACAGCAGAGGCAATGGTGGTCTTCACAGAGGCTGTAGCAGAGCTGGCTGTGCCCTGAGAGACAGCAGAGGCAGTGGTGGTCTTCACAGAGGCTGTAGCAGAGCTGGCAGTGCCCTGAGAGACAGCAGAGGTAGTGGTGGTCTTCACAGGGGCTGTAGCAGAGCTACAATAATTTCGCAACATAATTTCGAGTGAGCATAGCTATGACCACAGGGTTGGAGCAGAAAATATATCATGTTTAAATGTAGGCTTATTTATGCGAAACATGCACGAATGGCCGTTGTTTGGTAAGCCAAGCTGACAACACACAGTGGCAGCTAAATTGAGTTAATAAACTAGCTAGCTAGTGTAGCATGCTAGTGATACCAGGGGAGAGGAATGCCTAGAGGAGGCAATCCGAATCTCACGTTTTATAGCTGGTTAGGCTAACAACCTTCCTAGATGTGTTTATCTATGGAAGAGACCCGTTTGAGTTTTAAATAGTTGATGGACAAGTAGTGGCCGGTGGCCTTGATAACAACCACAGCAGGGATATATTGACAAGGTTAACACCGGAATACGGTGGCCAACACACACACACTAGCTGGTGGGCTAAATGAGTACAAGACAAGGAAGCCTGATATCCTTATATAAAAGGGATAGGTAGGGGAGAGCTGCCTTGTAGGGCGAATTTCGCACTCTGACCCACAGGTCACAGGCTGTTGGTGACAGACTGACAGTACACACAACTCACACAGTTTAGTTTACGGGAGCAGCGCAGTAGTCAACATGCGCGACACAGCTAAACTAACTCTGCAAGAAGAATATTAGAGACAGTGCGTGGTCTGACGTTTTATATGTCCTCCCACGCTGACACGTCGACTGCGTGACTTAGTTATTATTACTTAACCTGCGCGGAGTGCGAGGGATATAATCCATACTTTCAACTGTATTGACAGTCTGAAAGGTATGAAGTAGAACACACACACTACTACTACTACCAGTAGATGGCAGTACTTTTCATATTTAATGCTAGCTGGATGTTGCTCTGAAATGTTTTGTGTGTATACAGTATCATTGTTTGGTTTGTTGAGTTTGTTAGCCTTTATTCTCTGGGGCCCAGGACAGCTTGGCTGCTGTGGCTGGTGTGTTTTACATCCTAATACACTATACCATACCATTCAGTCAGTGAATCTAAATCAGCGCTCCCTAAGACAACACACACGTGTGTGCACGCTCGCACGCACACGCACGCACGCACGCACGCACGCACGCACGCACGCACACACACACACACACACACACACACACACACACACACACACACACACACACACACACACACACACACACACACACACACACACACACACACACACACACACACACACACACACACACACACACACACACACACACACACACACACACACACACACACACACACACATACCAGTCAGTGTCAGCTTTAGACACATTAAGATTTTATTACAATACGTTTTTTTTGTTAAACATAAAATACAATACAGTTGTAAAAGAAAACATTATTTCCCTACTGTGCAAAATCCCTTTAATTCTGATATTCTGATTGTCTTACTACAGTTATTAATCATGTTAATAAAAAATTACACAAGTTATTTAAAAGCCTGGTGATAGGCTATCATTTGTCACTTGTTACAGTATCAACAACAAACCCTTTTTATCTATACCAATATTTACACTAATATATCCCTTATCGGTGTTGTAGTACTCGAGACCACCTTTCAGCAGGACAATAACCTAAAACCGAAGGTCAAATTTACACTGGAGTTGCTTACCAAGAAGACAGTGAATGTTCCTTGAGTCCATTCTCGAGACCACATATTGAGTGTCTAGGTCTTGTCTTGTACTCAGTCTTGACTCGGTCTCAGACAGTGAGGTATCAAAATGTCTTCCCGAGACCAGCAGAGTAAAAAAACTAATAATTATCAGCTTCCATTCAGTCAGGGCATAAAACCACTTAGCCAGATGAAATATATATATACACTCCTTTCTTGAAACATTAATACAGTATCTTAACAGCCTTTATACCTATTATAGACATGTTGCGCAGTGGTGAACCTGTAGGCCTTCAGTATGTGACAGGTTAGTACAGTGGTGAACCTATAGGCCTTCAGTATGTGACAGGTTAGTACAGTGGTGAACCTGTAGGCCTTCAGTGTGTGACAGGTTAGTACAGCGGTGAACCTGTAGGCCTTCAGTATGTGACAGGTTAGTACAGTGGTGAACCTATAGGCCTTCAGTATGTGACAGGTTAGTACAGTGGTGAACCTATAGGCCTTCAGTATGTGACAGGTTAGTACAGTGGTGAACCTGTAGGCCTTCAGTGTGTGACAGGTTAGTACAGCGGTGAACCTGTAGGCCTTCAGTATGTGACAGGTTAGTACAGTGGTGAACCTATAGGCCTTCAGTATGTGACAGGTTAGTACAGTGGTGAACCTGTAGGCCTTCAGTGTGTGACAGGTTAGTACAGTGGTGAACCTATAGGCCTTCAGTGTGTGACAGGTTAGTACAGTGGCTAACCTATAGGCCTTCAGTGTGTGACAGGTTAGTACAGTGGTGAACCTGTAGGCCTTCAGTATGTGACAGGTTAGTACAGTGGTGAACCTATAGGCCTTCAGTATGTGACAGGTTAGTACAGTGGTGAACCTATAGGTCTTCAGTGTGTGACAGGTTAGTACAGTGGTGAACCTATAGGTCTTCAGTGTGTGACAGGTTAGTACAGTGGTGAACCTGTAGGCCTTCAGTGTGTGACAGGTTAGTACAGTGGTGAACCTATAGGCCTTCAGTATGTGACAGGTTAGTACAGTGGTGAACCTATAGGCCTTCAGTGTGTGACAGGTTAGTACAGTGCTGAACCTAAAGGCCTTCAGTATGTGACAGGTTAGTACAGTGGTGAACCTATAGGCCTTCAGTATGTGACAGGTTAGTACAGTGGTGAACCTATAGCTAGCTCAATTGTAATACCAGCGCACTTATATAGAAGAGTGCACTTTTTGTAAAACACAAAGGGCCAGTGGTCTAGTGGAGGGTATTCGCAGGTATAAGCCGTACACCCACTTTTGTTTCAGTGGGCATTGCTTATACTTAATCAATAAGGCACGAGGGGGTGTGGTATGTGGCCAATATACCACGGCTAAGGGCTGTTCTTATGCACGACGCAATGCAGAGTGCCTGGATACAACCCTAAGCCGTGGTATATTGGCCATATACCACAAACCCCTGAGATGCCTTATTGCTATTATAAACTGGTAAACAACGTAATTAGAGCAGTAAAAATTTATGTTTTGTCCCATATAACATACCAGTGGTATACGGTCTGATATACCACGGCGGTCAGCCAATCAACTTTCAGGGCTCGAACCACCCAGTTTATACTCCTTAATCCCTACTGATGCATATATCAAAGTAGTTTAGTGGAGGTATACGACTTATCAATTATGTAGCACAATAGAGAAATCATGCACAAAGTAGCCTACACAATCGCAAAGCGCATGAAATATAGTCACATGCGCTCCACACACATAGCCTAGTTTCAGCGGAATATCATCTGCAGGCAGCAAGAGCGTGCCGCTCTCAACTGGTTTTGACATCCGTAGCCGGCAGGGTAGGAGACGTTTTAACTTATGATATCGACCAGTAAATGATAACTAAGGCAACAATGGGTAAGCAAACCAGGTATTGAAAAAGTTAAGTCCTTGGTGTTGGTTAGAAGGCTATTTGTCATCATGTGCTGTTTGCATCCGGGGCGTAGACATGGATGGGCCTGGGTGGATAGAGGCCCACCCACTGTGGAGCCAGGCCCTGACAGGCCCACTTAATCAGATTGATGTGGTTTAAGCATTGTTGTGGCCTTAGACCATCACAATTTTGTCTTTTTTCTATAAAAAAAAGGTATGATTTTGAGAGTGAACATCTGAAAAATGTATAGGAAAATATAGTACTTTCACACAGGGTGCCTTTCCTTCGCTGGGTGGGCCGTTTGGGAACTTTTGGGCAGAATTAGAGCATACCCACTTCTCCAGGCACCACTGCATGGAAAGACAGCAGTCACGCCGATGGAAAGACAGCAGTCACTCCGATGGAAAGACAGCAGTCACACACAGCATGATGTTAAAGGATAAGCAGTCCATAAACTCAGACATAATAAGCCAGTTGGTCCCAATCATAAGAACACAAAACACAACCATAAGGCATTTGCCAATAAAAATGTACAACTATTACTTCCCATTGCAAAAAACATTTCACGTTTAGCACACAAAGTAACCGGTGACCTAAAGTTTAAAGTGAAAATGACAGTGTTTTAACTAGGGATGCACAATATATCGGTGAACATATCGGAATCGGACGATATTAGCAAAAAATGCCAACATCGGTATCGCCCGATGTCTAGTTCAATGGTGATGTTAAAAACCGGTGTCAAAGCTACCGTGCATACTTATATAACGTAGGTGACGTAATGACGCCACGTAAAATTTTGCGCTATACGTGCAACACTGCATTCCTAACCTAGCCCACAATGTCTGCTGTGTGAATTGAGCAGTCAACAAGTCGAGCAGTCATTTGAAAGAGTAAGAACATTTTAGCGAGACAACTCAAAGGCGAAATGCATTAAAGCCAAGATAATGGAATTCATTGCCCTTGACAATTTGCCGACTGGTCGAGCACCTGTACACACTACCAACTGCGCTATTTTTCAGATGTTGCCCTACCGGAGTTACACAGTAATAGCGTCACTGCTATTAGCTTCACAACATACATACTATGGAACACCATTTGGGTCTTTGCGTGTCAAAAAAGATACAGTTGTCACGATCGTTATAAGGAGTGGACCAAAGCGCAGTGCGATCTGGGTTCCACATCCTTTTATTACTAGGTGAAACTCACAACAAAACAAAAACAATAAATCTCAAAACGAAACGTGAAGCTAACAATAGTGCACGCAGGCAACTATACCTAGACAAGATCCCACAAAGCACAAAGGGGAAATAGCTGCCTAAATATGATCCCCAATCAGAGACAACGATAAATAGCTGCCTCCGATTGGGAACCATACCAGGCCAACATAGAAATATAACTACCTAGATGACCCACCCTAGTCACACCCCGACCTAACCAACATAGAGAATAAAAGGCCCTCTATGGTCAGGGCGTGACAACAGTAGCACTGTCAAAGCTGTACAAAAAAGTACACCGGCCATGAACGATGTTTTTACAATACCGCGTTGGTAATAAAGCATAACGTTAATTTGTTCGACCTTCTGGGGTAGTGTAACGGATGTGAAATGGCTAGCTAGTTAGCGGGTACGCGCTAGTAGCGTTTCAATCAGTTACATCACTTGCTCTGAAACCTAGAAGTAGTGTTGCTCCTTGCTCTGCAAGGGCCGCGGCCTTTGTGGCGCGATGGGTAACGATGCTTCGTGGGCGACCGTTGTTGATGTGTGCAGAAGGTCCCTGGTTCGCGCCCGTGTCGGGGCGAGGGGACGGTTTAAAGTTATACTGTTACATTGATGCTTTTGACCCGGATCACTGGTTGCTGCGGGAAAAGGAGGAGGTTGAAAGGGGGGAAGGGGGGTGAGTGTAACGGATGTGAAATGGCTAGCTAGTTAGCGGGTACGCGCTAGTAGCGTTTCAATCAGTTACATCACTTGCTCTGAAACCTAGAAGTAGTGTTGCTCCTTGCTCTGCAAGGGCCGCGGCTTTTGTGGAGCGATGGGTAACGACGCTTCGTGGGTGACTGTTGTTGATGTGTGCAGAGGGTCCCTGGTTCGCGCCCGTGTCGGGGCGAGGGGACGGTTTAAAGTTATACTGTTACAGTAGCTAGCTTTAGCTATAAGAACTGTCTCATAAATTAGGGTTATTTGAGATGATGACACCTAGCTATATAGTTAGTTAGCAAATTATAGCTACTGAAATTGATTGTCGTTTAGCTATGTTTTTGAGGAAGAACATTGTTTGCATCCATGAGCTAGCTAGCTTTTTTTATGACCAGCACTGTTGGTGCGCGAGACAACTTTACCAGCATCATAGCATACGTATCGATTAATCATTGTGACATATGAAATACAAGTGATAGTGTAATCAATGTGTAATAACTACGTAAAAACATTATGAACGCGTTAAATTATTACATTCAGGTCCTGATTGGTCAACATGCTTATTTGACGTGTATCTTTTTTAACATGCAAAGACCCAAACGTGTTCCATAGAAATCCTGGTTGAGAATGAAATGACTGAACAAATGAACAACGAAACAGCACAGCAAAGTAAATTAAATAAATCGTTTTTGATGATGTTTTACTGGTAATGGGGACATACGTAAATGCCAACAGAATAACTTTTTGGTCAGTGTCGTGTGTGTGTGTGTGCGTCTGTAACCTTTATTTAACTAGGCAAGTCAGTTAAGAACAAATAATTTTTTACAATGACGGCCCGGACGACGCTGGGCCAATTGTGCGCCGCCCTATGGGACTCCCAATCACGGCCGGATGTAATACAGCCTGGACTCGAACCAGGGACTGTAGTGACGCCTCTTGCACTGAGATGCAGTGCCTTAGACCGCTGCGTCCATGTGTGTGTGTGTTAACTATTTAACTGTACTAGAATGCTTAAAAGGCGGCTAAAATTTTAAATATCAGTTATCGGTATCAAGTTTTTTGGCAAGAAAAATATCGGATATTGGTATCGGCCAAAAATGTCATACCGGTGCATCACTAGTTTTAACTACAAACAGACAATCATAATATCAGTAAAAAATATCAAATTCCCACCTGATGCTACAAAACCAACTTTATAAGAGGTTTTAAAAATAGGTTCAATTTGACTCAACGTTCCATGACGTACACGAAGGCATTGTTGGCAGAATAGATGGATGCAGTTCATTGCATGATTAATGTAATTCACCAAAACATTTCAGGTTGTAAATCACAGCTGGCCTGGTACATTGTTTGCTGCCTCCATTCGGGAGGCACCGTTTCAGTTTCAATGACTCAATATTCTGGAGAAAAACGGACAAACGTAACTAAGACTGAGAATGTCAATAGAATCTAACTAGTCAGTCATAACGTGGCTATAGGCTAGCGTATCTATTTATGTAGCAAGCTAAAAATCCGGAGCCTAACGTTAGCTAGCTGCTAGGAGGATGTCATGGAGTGGGTGAGTGACAGACTTTTCCCCCTCATATCGTTTTTTCTGTGACTATACACAGCTAGAGATGATTTGACAAAATTACAATCATGGTCTTGACTTGGTCTCGGAACCCCTTGTCTCCCTCCTGGTCTCGGTATTGGCTCCCGAGTGGAGCAGCGGTCTAAGGCACTGCATCTCAGTGCAAGAGGCGTCACTACAGTCCCTGGTATGAATCCAGGCTGTATCACATCCGGCCGTGATTGGTTGTCCCATAGTGCGGCGCACAATTGGCCCAGCGTCGTCCGGGTTTGGCCGGGGTGGGCCGCCATTGTAAATAAGATTTTTTTCTTAACTGACTTGCCTAGTTAAATAAATGTCTCGGTCTTGAGATGGACTCGATTTGCTACGGTCTTAATCTTGAATCGGCCACGCTTTAGGTGGTCTCGAACACAACACTGGCATTAATTAATTATTCATAACTCTATTCCCTCACTAAGTATTTTTACAGAGTGTGTTCATGTACTTGGAAATGTTCTTTCCACTTCTGGTGTAGTGGACAGAGACAAACTGACAGACTCAAGGCGTGGAAGTTTTTATACTCTTGTATAAAATACAACATTTTAGAAATGCTTCCTTCCTTCTTCCCTACGTTTCTTCATCAAAGATGTCTGACCTGACTTGACCGGATAGGTGACGGTTTTGTGGTGGAAATATCACTCAAACCCTATCCAACTCACTACGTTTTCAAGGTACCTGCATCCACACAGGGCTGCAACAAAGCAGTCTCAATCTCAACTTGTCTTCTAAGGTACTGGTGATTTAATTAATAAATACTAAATTGTAAAGACCTGCAAGCCATATGCACAGTATCTAATTCTCTTACCCTGTTGGTCCATCTCGTTCCATCTCCTTTCCCAGCTAGCACATACAATTCTGAGAACCATATGCTTCTTAGAGCTTGGTGAGAGTGTGGTTGTCCTAGGGTTATTTTACATTCAACCTTCAAACAAAGTTCTGGGAATGGTGCAGGATACCCAGCTAGCACATAAGGTTCTGAGAATCATATGTTTCTTAGGTGGAATTTCAGTGCTTAAGCGTAACGTTTTCTGCAGGTTTCCTCATGGTTCTATTTAAAGTAATGTTTTCAGAACGTTCAGAGAACATTAAGAAACACCAATCTTCTGTGGGAATTTCAGTACCTCAGCATAAAGTTTTCTGCAGGTCTCCTCATTGTTATATTTAAAATCATGTTCTAAGAACATTAAGAAAACTTTCCATAAAAACCACAAGAAAACATGAATAGCTTTCAAAGATCATTCTAAGAATGTTATTTAAAAACGTATACATTCAGCATCAACAAAAGTATTTTAATCCTCATGGCTAGAGAACATAAGATCATAGGTTTGAATCTCACATACCACAATAAAAAATACATGTGTTTCCATGATTGAAACATGTTCTCAGAACGTTATTTAATTACCTTCAAATAATTAATAATTTCCGTTCTCAGAACATGAATAAAACCTCCCAAGAAAACCTTCAGGGAACCACAGTAAAACGTTCTCAGAACCTCCCTGCAACTTAAAAACCTTCAGGGAAGCACAGTAAAACGTTCTCAGAAGCTCCCTGCAACTTAAAAACCTTCAGGGAAGCACAGTGAAACGTTCTCAGAAGCTCCCTGCAACTTAAAAACCTTAAAGGAACCACAGTAAAATGGTCTCAGAACCTCCCTGCAACTTAAAAACCTTCAGGGAAGCACAGTAAAACGTTCTCAGAAGCTCCCTGCAACTTAAAAACCTTCAGGGAAGCACAGTAAAACGTTCTCAGAAGCTCCCTGCAACTTAAAAACCTTCAAGGAACCACAGTAAAATGGTCTCAGAACCTCCCTGCAACTTAAAAATGTTCTCAGAACAGGCAAAATGTTCACTTCCGTTCTCAGAATGTTTAAAAGACGTTCAGTTTTACCAGTCAGGAAACGTATGTCTTTGTTCCGAGAACCAATGGAAAACAAAAAACTTACATTCCCACAACTTCCAAGGAACCAAATGTGCTAGCTGGGTTAATCTGTATTTTTCCTCTCTCCCTCTCTGCTGTCTTTAGTTTGGAGACTGGTTAATAATAGTTCTCTGGGTTTGTCGAGACGTGGCGCTCCGTTGGCACAGTGTAAACCCAGACATACTTTCAGCATTACCAGTTTCCACACAAACACACACACACACACACACACACACACACACACACACACACACACACACACACACACACACACACACACACACACACACACACACACACACACACACACACACACACACACACACACACACACACACACACACACACACACACGCACACATACATACACACACATACATACACACGACTGGCACTGGGAGTGTGCTGTTCTGTACAGGCATGTTTGATGGCTGGGCATGTGTTCAGTTGCTTTCTTGCAGTAAAACATGCACACACAACACACTTTCTCTCTCACTCTAGGCGTGGATGAAGGGTTGTGGTGAATCGGTGAAAAGTTGTCCCATGAAGTCCATATAAGGCAAAAACCAACCAGACAACGCTTGCCTTATATGGGTACAGTTTCATCTCAAGTTTCATAGTCAGTCATTTAAAGGTTTAGTACAGTATTGTCTGATTATCCACGAAGATTGCAGTCTGAAGTCACAGGAGGTATCTGCTGTTCTTGTGTTCAGTGTTCTCCCTCTCTCTCTGGTCTTCTGATGATGTGTTTGGCACATATGTTGCTGAATGTGAACGATGTGTGTGTGCATGTTGGTGTGTGTTTGCACGTCCTCCACACACACACACTCCAGTCAATATGTTCTTCAGCCATCTTTAGTTATCCCAGGTTATTCCCCATCTGTTAACAGAACATCAGGAATGACAGTGAGTGGAATACGATCTGATTCTCTCTCTCATACTCCCCCTTTCCCTCCCTCATGCTCCCCTCCTCCCCTCTCCCTCATCCTCCCTTCTCTCCTGTCATCCATACCTCTCCTCTCCACTCATCACCCCTTCTCCCCCTTGGTATCAGCTTTCAGTGTGGAAGATCTCTTTAGGTACTAATGTGCTCCATGGTTCACATGGTTTTAATGGTAACTTCAGTGGTAACTTAATTAAGAGCCAAACTAATGCCCCTATGACATCATATCCACAAAATTAAAACTCACTGAGTCTGTGCACTATGTAAAAATATCCTAAACATTTTTGTTGTTGCAAATCCTTATCAACGTATCGGGAAACAATTTTTTTTTTTTTTGTGTCACATCTTTAAATAGTAGCATCAAATATATGTTTCACATTAAGAGCTATAATTCATCAAATGTAAATGTCTCTTCTATTTAGTCAAGGGTCTGCTAAATGTCATATATTATTATTGTTAATATATTATTTTATCTCCTGGACATAACCAGTAAAGGTGTGTATTTACTCCTCTATACACTCCCCCTATCCTCCTCCTCTCCCTCTAACTCCTCCTCTCTTTCCCCTCTCCTGAAGCCCTCCTCCTCCCTGCAGACCTCCTGTTTGCTACGGTAGAGTACCTCAAAGCGGCTGTAGACCTTCTTGTCCTTCCTCATGCTCTCGATCCTCTTCAGGAGGCTATCTCTCTCCTGAGGGTTGACCTGGGGCCTCTGGAAGCGGTTCTTTTTGAGCGTCGGCTCCCTCTCCAGCCCTCCTTTCTCCCCCACTACGTCTACGCCCTTCTCCCCTCCGGCCTCCTCTCCTCCTCCTCGCTCCAGACGGTTCTTCTGGCTGTTGGCAGAGATCTGTTCCAGGATGACCTTGGTGTCGTCTCTCAGGTTGCTACTGAACAGAACTGAGCCACTGGAGCTCTGGTACCG
This sequence comes from Salvelinus alpinus, assembly GCF_045679555.1. Lineage (NCBI taxonomy): Eukaryota > Metazoa > Chordata > Actinopteri > Salmoniformes > Salmonidae > Salvelinus > Salvelinus alpinus. The sequence continues at coordinate 25,085,431 of NC_092111.1, read as the reverse complement.
AGACAGACCTGTCGTTTTGGACGCAGCTTTGTGATTGGCTGAGGAGGTGGCATAGTCTGTGGCTTTAGCGTCAGCGGTGGAGCTCAGGTGTTTAGCGGCGATCACAGGCTCCTCTGAGCTTTCCGGCACAGTTTTCATGGTCTTTTCGTCTCCGTTGGATGCCGATGTCGCACCACCGGAGCTCTTCTTGTCCTTGGGTCCCAGGAAACCTTTGAATGAATGAATGTTTTAATGAATAATTGAACAAATTAATCAATTAAAACCTTTATTGCTCCGAAGGGAATTTGCTGTATACAGCATGAGCACAGCAATTACATTTTTTAAATGAAAACCCAGTAAACATGGACGTAACAATCCGTGATAGACACACAGACAGTACAACATACCTTTGAGTCTTTGGGTCTGCTTCTTGAGGAAGTCTAGGGGCTTGGTGTCGGCCTTTCCCTCCCCTCCCAGGGTGTTGAGGGAGGTGTTGGAGCCCAGGTTCTTGTGGAGCCCCTCCTTAGACTCGGTCTGTGACATACTGGACGAGCTTTTGGAGCGAGACTTCTTCAGCTCGCTTTTCTCTGCGTCTGTGGCGTCCGTTGTTAGCATTTCCTCATCGCAGGAGACGTGGCGTGGGTTGGAGCTCTTGAACGGCTTCAGAGTGTCCCTCTTGAAGATCTTCGGAGAAGGGAATGGCTTTAGAATCTTACCGGGCTCTTTCTCTTTCCTCTGCGACTCCGAGCTGCTGTCTTTTCTCTGGGCTGTGGTAGAAGCGGCAGGCTCTGAGATTTTGAAACTTGGGGTGATGGACAGTTTACATTTTAGCTCTGGTGTGGCTGCGACTTGTGGTTTCTTTGGGGCAGGCTCTGGAGCAGTCACGAAAAATGAGGGGACTTTGGGGACCGAGGTGGTGGCGGTCGTGCTGGAAGAAGGAGTGTCTGGAAGGTCTGGTGTCTTCTGAGGAGGTTCTTTTATCACAGCCTCTTTAGATGCGTTCCTCTTAGCAGCCAGCTCCATGAAGTACTGCAGTCTATTGGAAGGGTTGTTCATGTTCAATGCCTGGGATTTAGGGGGATCTGCAGATGCTGGGGTGACTTTCGTGGTCTCCACCTCGGCCAGGGGGTTCTTAGGCACCTCTCTGTTGGCTGGGGTTACTTTGGGGGGCTCTTTCTTTGGCTCAGCCTCCTCTTTCAACCAAGCCTCTTTCTTTTCTTTCTCCTTCTCTTCTTTCTCCTTCTCTCTCTCGTTCTCCTCTGCCTTCTTCCTCCACTCAAAGGGTTCCCGGGTCAAGGAGCGTCTCTTGTCCAGGATCTGTTGGACGATGGAGGTGGTGCGGAGCGAGTCGGAATTCTCGTCCTCCTCGTTGGCCACCTGCGTCAAATCAAATTAAACTTTATTCGTATGGCACATTTCAAAGTAAGGTTGCAATACAATGTAAAACAAATCAGAGATGATATGAAAGGTAATAAAGACCTTCATGCCCAGGCCTCCCATGTGGGTCTCCGTCTTGGAGGAGGAGAAGATGAGGGAGGAGCGCAGCCGGGAACTCCTCTGGAGCATCGGGTTGACCCGCATCCGGACCGTCTCGTGTTTGGAGATCGAGACCTCCCCCGGAGCCTCCCTCGACGACGGCATCTCCACGTCTGCACCCACCTCCCTCCCCCCCACCGCCCGCTCTTTCTCTCTCTCTCTCTCCCACTCTGTGGTCCATCGGTCAGCCCTGTCCTTCCCCATGCTCTCAGGCATGAATGGCTTGCTGTAGTGCAGCGGTCGGATATCCGGTCTAGGCTTGGAGGGGACATTCGGAGGCTCTCTTGCCTCATGGGCGTACGATTTCCCATCAGACTCAGGGTCTTGGAAAGCATCAGGGCCCAGAGGTTGGGGCAGCCCCTCCTCTCCTGTGTCCCCGTAGGCGCTGAGGTAGGAGTTGATCCTCCAGCTGCGGAGGCCCTGTCTGACGTTGGGGTCCTGGTCGTGGTCTGCCTCCGCTGGAACAGGGAATACCTGCTTCTCTGGGGGGTGCGGATGGGTGGGGGATGACAGGCAGGCGTAGGGCTGGCCCACCGTCGGCCTCTTGTGGCCACTGCCACCTCCGTACCTAGACAAAGGAGAAGGTGTTACATTATTATAGACACATTTTGAGTGTCGTGGTTGATACTTACACATTTTCTTCACTTTAATTTAAGAACTCTAGTGGGAGCAGTCAACAGTGAACAGACATTACTGATTATTCTCCAGTCCAGTGGACTGTCCCTACCACGTACCTTCCCCCTGCTGGTGGATGTCCCGGGTCATGTTTCAGGTCCTCAGAGGAGAAGTAGTCTCTGCCGTAGCCCTCTGGACCAGGAGGTTCCTCATAGGGGTAGCCTGAGTCAGAGTACTGGTCCAGTGCTGGTCTGTTCCTCAGCCTGTCGTAGTGTCCATGGCCTGAGCCAGGTCCTTCTAGCCCTGACCCCAGCCCTAACCCAGGTCCCTCACCACCCTGGTAGTAGTGGCTGGACTGGCTCTGCTCCCTGGAATACAAACATGTTCATAAATCATCATCAGCAGCAGAATCATCATCCTCATCAACATCATCAGAATAACGATCATAAAAACCCAACATGCTTTACATATCACAGATCATTTTTTAAAAGATTATAACTAGGGCCAAGAGTTTTGCCTGACCTGATCACAATATTAAGTCAAGCTGACAAAGACAACATAAACTAACTAACTAACAAATGAACTAACTAACTAGTACCTGTGGTAGTGCTGCTCTGTCTCATCCAGGTTGTTCATGACTCTGTGCTTCATGTACTGTCTGGAAGAGGCGTAGCTCTCCTGGGTTCCCTCTGCATAGCTGTGCCTCTTATAGTCACTGGCGCTTATCTCCATCTGCCTGGGAACACAGGAAACACAAACAAAACCATTTCAAATGGTAACAGAGGAAGTTCCCCAAAAATCGGTTGAATACTCATGATTGACTTTGGTACTCTATTCCAAGTATACACTCTTAGGGAAAAAAAAGGGTTCTTTGGCTGTCCCCATAGGAGAACCCTTTGAATAACCTCTTTGGGTTCCATGTAGAACCCTTTCCACAGTGATTGCTACATGGAACCAAAAAGGGTTCTACCTGGAACCAAAAAAGGTTCTACGTAGAACCAAAAAGGGTTCTCCTATGGGAACAGCCAAAGAACCCCCTTGGAACCCTTTTTTCTAAGAGTATAGTGAATTATAGGGTTCTACATAAAATCTAGTTTGACATAAATATACGTGCACCATCCCACCTGGAGACCATGGAGCGGCTCTGCTGCATCCTGAACTGCTGTGACACTGCAAACTTCCCAAGATTCAGTCCTCCTGGTTCTATGGTATGTCGGAACATGTCATCTCTTCGGAACGCAGAGCGCTCGGAATCTCCTCCTCCGAAAGGGTAGGCCGGAAGTTCGGGGGTGTGTCGTTGGAAACCCAGAGGGTTTCGCAGGGACTGGGTCCGCTTCAAGCCAAACTGGTTACCATAGTAACTGCTGCTGCTGCTGTCAGAGGAGAAAGGCACTAGGGCGTGGTCAACAGTGAGGGGCTGTGATTGAGCGAACAGGATGCGGAACTCCTCGTCAAAGGTGGTGACTAGTTCTCCCAGGAAGAGATGAGCGATGCAGCGATGCAGCTTCTCATAGGACCACATGAAACTACAGGAAACAGGATATGACACGTTAACTTCTGCGACTAAAGAAGTATCTGATATCTGTTGTATCTGCTGTGTTTCTATGCTCAACTATAGTTGAGTGTTGAAATCTGTTATATTTCTATGTTCACCTGTAGTTTCCGCTGAGCACGGCCCTGCAGTCAGCCAATAGAAAGCGGTTTTTCACCTGTCCTTTAAATGACTTCCCTGTCCGACAGAAATAGGTCACTCCCGCCACCGTCCGCACACGCATCATCTGCAACACACACACGCACACACAAAATAGTTATTCAGAATCACAAGGGGTTAATGAATGATGTTAGTCTTTAGTGAGTTCTAAGGGTGAATCAAACCAGTTTGTCCGCTCTGTTGAGATGTATGTAACCAAGCTCAGGTCTAGTCAGTTAGACATCATGTAAATATGTAGGTAAATAAATGACCTTACTGCTATGAGACAGTGGCCTCCTGCCAGTCAACACAGAAACACTGGGATACTATCTGTAAGACTGTCGGCTCAAACCATGTGTTTTTCAAACTATTAATAACTACTGTTATTTTTTAGCCCTGTGCTGTTTGTGCTAGTGCTGGGATGGATCAAACCCCTGCACACCCAGTAGGTTTTCAGGAACAGGATTAACCTGAGTTATGGGGAAAACTGAGTTAAGGCGTGGAGAGTCACCCCGCCTAAAATAGCTCAATCTAGGCCAAAAACATAGAGACTCACGTGGACAAGATCCAAGTTGACCTTACAGTTGATCACCATGGAGACGAAGTGATGGGCATTCTGTTCGTCCAATAGAATGTAGACGGGGACTTGACGTGCCGCGGCATCCAGCAAGTCAGAAAACAGATCCACGTCTGTAAACATGTCCATCACCACAGCGATGACCTAACAACGCCCAATGAGAGACGGGGAAATATCACATTAGCCAATTAGAAACTAGAAAATATCACATCAGGTTTAGGATTATTTCGTTTAGTTGGACATGACACACACACACACACACACACACACACACACACACACACACACACACACACACACACACACACACACACACACACACACACACACACACACACACACACACACACACACACACACACACAACACAGAAAGAGAGGGAGGACAGTAACAGATACATGGCAGGTCAGATTAACAGGTTTGTCGACCCTGTTGACATTTAGACACACACACACACACACACACACACACACACACACACACACACACACACACACACACACACACACACACACACACACACACACACACACACACACACACACACACACACACACACACACACACACACACACACACACACACAGAAAAGTAATTGTATTATTTAGGAGGTTGAGCTGAGTGCAAGTCATTCATCTTCAGAGACAGGGTGTGGTGGATAAGCAGGGCAGAGCAGAGTGGGGGCAGACTGACTGGCAGAGTTTAAGACAACAGCGTCCAAAACTGACAAATAATCATTAACATGACTCTATCTGCAACACTGGATCCCTGTCTGAGGGATAGTGACTGAGTAAAAAATAACATAATAGGTATTCAACAGGATGGGAATGCTATCGCGTTAACGGTGTGTTGTTGGGTGGACTGGGGTGAGAAGGCCTGGGTCTGGGAATCTGTAACTGCCAGTTGAACTCCACTCCTGCCCTCACTGCTGGAACATACACTACCGGTCAAAAGTTTTAGAACACCAACTCATTCAAGGGTTTTTCTATATTTTTACTATTTTCTACATTGTAGAATAGTGAAGACATCAAAACTATGAAATAACACATATGGAATCATGTAGTATGCAAAAAAGTGTTAAACAAATCAAAATATATTTGATATTTGATATTCTTCAAATAGCCACCCTTTGCCTTGATGACAGCTTTGCACACTCTTGGCATTCTCTCAACCAGCTTCATGAGGTAGCCACCTGGAATGCATTTCAATTAACAGGTATAACTTCTTAAAAGTTGATTTATGGAATTTCTTTCCTTCTTATTGCGTTTGAGCCAATCAGTTGTGTTGTGACAAGGTAGGGGTGGTATACAGAAGATAGCCCTATTTGGTAAAAAAGTCCATATTATGGCAAGAACAACTCAAATAAGCAAAGAGAAACGACAGTCCATCATTACTTTAAGACATGAAGGTCAGTCAATACGGAACATCTCAAGAGGTTTGAAAGTTTCTTCGAGTGCAGTCGCAAAAACCACCAAGCGCTATGATGAAACTGGCTCTCATGAGGAATGGAAGACCCAGAGTCACCTCTGCTGCAGAGGATAAGTTCATTAGAGTTACCGGCCTCAGAAATTGCAGCCCAAATAAATGCTTCACAGAGTTCAAGTAACAGACACATCTCAACATCAACTGTTCAGAGGAGACTGTGTGAATCAGGCCTTCATGGTCGAATTGCTGCAAAGAAACCACTACTAAAGGACACCAATAAGAAAAAGAGACTTGGTTGGGCCAAGAAACACGAGCGATGGACATTAGACCAGTGGAAATCTGTCCTTTGGTCTGGAGTCCAAATTTGAGATTTTTGGTTCCAACCGCCGTGTTTTTGTGAGACGCGGTGTGGGTAAACTCTGCATGTGTAATTCCCACCATAAAGCATGGAGGAGGAGGTGTTATGGTGTGGGAGTGCTTTGCTGGTGACACTGTCTATGATTTATTTAGAATTCAAGGCACACTTAACCAGCATGGCTACCACAACATTCTGCAGTGATACGCCATCCCATCTGGTTTGGGCTTAGTGGGACTATCATTTGTTTTTCAATAGGACAATGACCAAACACAGCTCCAGGCTGTGTAAGTACTATTTTACCAAGAAGGAGAGTGATGGAGTGCTGCATCAGATGACCTGGCCTCCACAATCCCCTGACCTCAACCAAATTGAGATGGTTTGGGATGAGTCAGACCGCAGAGTGAAGGAAAAGCAGCCAACAAGTGCTCAGCATATGTGGGAACTCCTTCAAGACTGTTGGAAAAGCATTCCAGCTGGTTGAGAAAATGCCAAGATTGTGCAAAGCTGTCATCAAGGCAACGGGTGGCTATTTGTTTAAAGAAATGTTGGTTACTTCATGATTCCATATGTGTTATTTCATAGTTTAGATGTCTTCACTATTATTCTACAATGTAGAAAATAGTAAAAAAATAAAGAAAAACCCTTGAATGAGTTGGTGTGTCCAAACTTTTGACTCGTACTGTATGTAAAATGTGTGTAAAATGTTTATGTAACAAAAAACCTTTGTCCTCCAAAGAAGATGCGAGTGGGTGGGTGTAAGTCCCTCTGGATAAGAGCGTCTATTAAAATGTGGGTGTGCATCCGGGTGGGTGGGTGAGTGGATGGGTTGTTTTGTAGCCTATAGTGTGGTGATTAGCTGTCTGATGAGTGTGCATGTGTTTTGTAAACTTCCACACACACCTAGAGCTATAGGTAACCATAGTAACCAGTTACGTTATAGCCCTGCCCACTGGATCAAAGACTGGCTGTAGTTTACTCAGCAGCAGCACTGTGACTGACCTGCAGCCTGCTAGTCAAGACTGCTAGCCTACGGCTAATTAGTAGGTGTTCTAAAACTTTTGACCGGTAGTGTATGTGGGCAAGACAAAGGAGCTTATTGTGGACTAAAGGAAACAGAGGGCCGAGCACGCCGACATTAACATCGACGGGGCTGTAGTGGAGCGAGTGGAGAGCTTCAAGTTCCTCGGTGTCGACATCACTTAGGACCTATCATCATGGTTCAAACACCCTAACACAGTCGTGAAGAGGGCACGACAGCGCCTCTTCCCCCTCAGGAGGCTGAAAATATTTGGCATGGGCCCTCAGATCCTCATTGAGAGCAGCTTGACTAGCTGCATCACCACTTGGTATTGCAACTGCTCGGCATCCGACAGAGGGGAGTGTGTACGGCCCAGTATATCACCGCGGCCAAACTCCCTGCCATCCAGGACCTCTATACCAGACTCCAGCAACCCAAATCATAGACTCTTCTCTCTGCTACCACACTGCAAGCCGTACCAGAGCGCCAAATCTAGGACCAAAAGGCTCCTGAATAGCTTCTACCCCCAAGCCATAAGACTGATGAACAGTTAATCAAATGGCCACCAGACTATTTACATTGACCTTATTATTTATTTGTCTTATCTGAATTGTTTTGCACTTACTCTCTTGCACACACACACATACTACACTGACACTCTAACACTCACACACACATACTACACTGACACTCTAACACTCACACTCACACACACACATACTACACTGACACTAACACTCACACACACACATACTACACTGACACTCTAACACTCACACTCACACACACACATACTACACTGACACTCTAACACTCACACTCACACACACACATACTACACTGACACTAACACTCACACACACACATACTACACTGACACTCTAACACTCACACTCACACACACACATACTACACTGACACTCTAACACTCACACACACACATACTACAATGACACTCTAACACTCACAGACACACACATACTACACTGACACTCTAACACTCACTCACACACACACATACTACACTGACACTCTAACACTCACACACACACATACTACACTGACACTCACACACACACACATACTACACTGACACTCTAACACTCACACACACACATACTACACTGACACTCACACACACACACATACTACACTGACACTCTAACACTCACACTCACACACACACATACTACACTGACACTCTAACACTCACACACACACACATACTACAATGACACTAACACTCACACACACACATACTACACTGACACTCTAACACTCACACTCACACACACACATACTACACTGACACTCTAACACTCACACACACACATACTACAATGACACTCTAACACTCACACACACACACACACATACTACACTGACACTCTAACACTCACTCACACACACACATACTACACTGACACTCTAACACTCACACACACACACATACTACACTGACACTCACACACACACACATACTACACTGACACTCTAACACTCACACACACACATACTACACTGACACTCACACACACACACATACTACACTGACACTCTAACACTCACACACACACATACTACACTAACACTCACACACACACATACTACACTGACACTCACACACACACATACTACACTCACACACTCACACATACTACACTCACACACACACACATACTACACTGACACTCTAACACTCACACACACACATACTACACTGACACTCTAACACTCACACACACACATACTACACTGACACTCACACACACACACACACACATACTACACTGACACTCTAACACTCACATGCTCACACACACACACATACTATACTGACACTCTAACACTCACACACACATGCTCACACACACTCACACATACTACACTGACACTCTAACACTCACACACACATACTCACACATACTACACTCACACACACACACACACACACACATACTACACTGACACTCACACACACACACATACTACACTGACACTCTAACACTCACACACACACGCACACATATTGACGGCACACACACTCCCACAGACATATTTTCACACTCTTCACATATGCTCCTGCTACTCTGTTAATTATCAATACTGATAGTCACTTTTACCCCTACCCACATGTACATAATGTATTACCTAATTTACCTCAACTACCTCGTACCCCTGCACATTGACTTGGTACTGGTACTCCTTGTATATAGCATCGCTATTGTTTTTATTGTGTTACTATTTCTTTTTTTATTCAGCAAATATTTTTTGTACTTTTTAACTCTGAATTGTTTGGAATAGGCTCGCCTTTCACAGTAATGTCTACACCTGTTGTATTCGGCGCATGTGACCAATATAATGTGATTTGACATACGGTACACTTCCCATTTACACCACTTAGACCTGAACAGGTGTGTGTATGTGCCTCTGTAAGTGCTGTGTGTGAGTCTGTGTGAATGTACATCCCTTCTCCCCGCCACTCCACTTACGTGCTGTGCGTTCTTGATGAGTCGTCTGGCCTGCTCCTTGATGCTTGGCATGTCGGGCTCGCTGGGGTTGACCAGGGTCGTGACCTCGGTGGGGCCGATAAAGCTGTGCGCCTGGAGGGGCCAGCCCAGGTCCAACCCCGGGGCCGCTGTGTCAGAGTGCATCGGCCAGTAGGTGTCAGACGAGCCGTCTGCGTCTGCCTGGGGGAAACCGAGCAGGCTGTTAGTTAACTATATTTACACTATGACAACAGGAAAATATGAATATACACTACCGGTCAAAAGTTTTAGAACACCTACTCATCCAAGTGTTTTTCTTTATTTTTACTATTTTCTACATTGTAGAATAGTGAAGACATCAAAACTATGAAATAACACATATGGAACTCTGCAATTTCTGAGGCTGGTAACTCTAATGAACTTATCCTCTGCAGTAGAGGTAACTCTGGGTCTTCCATTCCTGTGGCGGTCCTTATGAGAACCAGTTTCATCATAGCGCTTGATGGTTTTTGCGACTGCACTTGAAGAAACTTTCAAACCTCTTGAAATGTTCCGTATTGACTGACCTTCATGTCTTCAAGTAATGATGGACTGTCATTTTCTCTTTGCTTATTTGAGGTGTTCTTGCCATAATATGGACTTGGTCTTTTACCAAATAGGGCTGGCTTCTGTATACTCCCCTACCTTGTCACAACACAACTGATTGGCTCAAACGCATTAAGAAGGAAATAAATTCCACAAATGAACTTTAAAGAAGGCACATCTGTTTATTTTTGCACATTTTTTTAACCTATTTTTAACTAGGCAAGTCAGTTAAGAACAAATTCTTATTTACAATGATGGCCTACCCCGGCCAAACCCTCCCCTAACCTGTGCGTCACCCTATGGGACTCCCGATCACAGCCGGTTGTGATACAGCCCGGGATCAAACTAGGATCTGTAGTGACGCCTCTAGCACTGAAACCGCTGCGCCATTTGGGAGCCCAAATGAATTGAAATGCATTCGAGTTGACTACCTCATAGGGTTGCACATTCTGGGGAATATTCAGAGGTGGGAATTAAAGGAAATATATGCAAAATATTATTAATACCATTTAAATGTGGCGCCGAAGAGGATGGCTGACGTTTTACATACCCGTAATCAATTGTGCTATTTTGTTAGTTTTTTTGCGATGTTTGTAACTTATATTTAACTTATTTTGTGCATAATGTTGCTGCTACTGTCTCATATGACCGAAAATAACTTCTGGACATCAGAACTGGAATTACTCACCACGAACTGGAAGAAGCTATTTTTTTAACGAGTCTGATGAGAAAGAGAGACTGCTCTCCCGGGAACAGGCCCAGATCCACATCATTTGCGTGAAGAAAAGACAGAGGAAAAGAGGATGCAGATCAGGCTGTCTTTTGAGAATCCGTAGGCGAGCGAGTAAACTCCCATTGCTATCAATTCTACTTGCTAACATGCAACATTGGAAAATAAAATGGATGGCTTACGATTACCCTACCAACGGGACATTAAGAACTGTAATATCATATGTTTCACCAAGTCGTGGCTGAACGACGACACGGACAATATAGAGCTGGAGGGATTTTCAATGCACCGGCAGAACAGAGAAGCTACATCTGGTAAGATGAGTGGTGTGGATGTGTGTCTTTTTTGTCAATAACAGCTGGTGCGCAATGTATAATATTAAAGAAGTCTCAAGGTATTGCTCGCCTGAGGTAGAGTACCTTATGATAAGCTATAGACCACACTATCTACCAAGAGTTCTCATCTATATTATTCGTAGCTGTCTATTTACCACCACAGACCAATGCTGGCACCAAGACCTCACTCAACCAACTGTATAAGGCCATAAGCAAACATGAAAATTCTCTCCCAGAAGTGGCGCTCCTAGTGGCCGGGGACTATAATGCAGGCAAACTTATATCAGTTTTACCACATTTTTACCAGCATGTCACATGTGCAACCAAAGGAAAAAAAACTCTAGACCACCTTTACTCCACAGACAGAGATGCATACAAAGCTCTCCCCTGTCCTCCATTTGGCAAATCCAACCCATAATTCTATCCTCCTGATTCCTGCTTACAAGCAAAAACTAAAGCAGGAAGTACCAGTGACTCGCTCAATACGGAAGTGGTCAGATGGTGCGGATGCTACACTACAGGACTGTTTTGCTAGCACAGACTGGAATATGTTCCAGGATTCATCCAATGGCATTGAGGAGTATACCACCTCAGTCATCAGCTTCATCAATGAGTGCATCGACGACGTCGTCCCCACAGTGACCGTACATACATATCAAATCAAAGTTTATTTATTTGTCACGTGCTCCGAATACAACAGGTGTAGGTAGACCTTAGAGTGAAATGCCTTATGGCTAGGGGATAAAAGCTGTTGAGAAGCCTTTTGGTCCTAGACTTGGCGCTCCGGTGCCGCTTGCCATGTGGTAGCAGAGAGAACAGTCTATGACTGGGGTGGCTGGGGTCTTTGACAATTTTTAGGGCCTTCCTCTGCTCTCGATGTTGCAGCTGTAGAAACTTTTTGAGGATCTGAGAACCATGCCAAATCTTTTCAGTCTCCTGAGGGGGAATAGGTTTTGTCGTGGCCTCTTCACGACTGTCTTGGTGTGTTTGGACCGTTCAGGTTTGTTGGTGATGTGCAAACCAATGAACTTGAAGCTCTCAACCTGTTCCACTACAGCCCTGTCGATGAGAATGGGGGCATGCTCGGTCCTCCTTTTCATGTAGTCCACAATAATTTCCTTTGTCTTGATTACGTTGAGGGATAGGTTGTTATTCTGGCACCACCCGGCCAGGTCTCTGACCTCCTCCCTATAGGCTGTCTCGTCGTTGTGTCGTCTGCAAACTTAATGCTGGTGTTGGAGTCGTTCCTGGCCATGCAGTCGTGGGTGAACATGGAGTACAGGAGAGGACTGAGCACGCACCCCTGGGGGGCTCCAGTGTTGAGGATCAGCGTAGCAGATGTGTTGCTACCTACCCTCACCACCTGGGGGCGGCCCGTCAGGAAATCCAGGATCCAGTTGCAGAGGGATGTGTTTAGTTCCAGGATCGTTAGCTAAGTGAGGGTAGCTTTGAGCTTTGAGGTCACTGTGGCGTTGAACGCTGAGCTCTAGTCAATGAATACCATTCTCACATAGGTGTTCCTTTGTGTGGTGCCAGGACAACAACCTCTCTCTCAATGTGAGCAAGACAAAGGAGCTTATCGTGGACTACAGGAAAAGGCGGGCCGAACAGGCCCCCATTAACATCAATGGGGCTGTAGTGGAGCGGGTCAAGAGTTTCAAGTTCCTTGGTGTCCGCATCACCAACGATCTATCATGGTCCAAACACACCAAGACAGTCGTGAAGAGGGTACAACAAAACATTCCTCTGACATCGCCTATTAAATAGGTCCTGGATTGCTGGAAGTGATGTACTGGGCCGTACGCACTACCCTCTGTAGCGCCTTACGGTCAGATGCCGAGCAGTTGCCATACCAGGCGGTGATGCAACTGGTCAGGATGCTCTCGATGGTGCAGCTGTAGAACTTTTTGAGGATCTGAGGACCCATGCCAAATCTTTTTTGGAAACAGGTGAACTAACACTCCTCAGTTAGCAGGCTCAAGCAAGCTAAAACCCACGTGGTAGCAAACACTAACTAGCAGAACAAGTTAGAAATGATTTAAAAACACTTTGCTGTAGGCTACTATTTACTAGCTAACAAAAAATCATGTATGTCATATAAAATATATTCACCCCAACCAGTATTGTAATCCAAACTTACCAGAACTCATGTAGTCCTTGGCTCAGACAGTGTAGTAGTGTGGGCTCAATAGCATCTCATTAGTGTGCAAGATCTTGAGAATCAGCTGTACATGTGATGGAAGAATGCACTGTGCATGCAGAGGGTTGAAATTTCATTGAATTGGGGATAGTTTAACCAAAATATGCCACAAGACCTAGAATTGCCTTATGTGTATCCCACAAAAAAAGTTCACTCTTATAAGCTAACTTTTTTGACGAATTTAAGCAAAATTCCCCAAATTCCAGGGCTTAACTTCCAATGGAAAATGTCCGGATTAATTCCCGAAATTTACCGGAAAGTTTCCGACCCTTTGCAACCCTACTACCTTATGAAGCTGGTTGAGAGAATGCCAAGAGTGTGCAAAGCTGTCACCTAGGCAAACAGTGGCTATTTGAAGAATCTCAAATATAACATTTATTTTGATTTGTTTAACACTTTTTTGGTTACTAGATGATTCCATATGTGTAATTTCATAGTTTTGATGTCTTCACTATTATGTAGAAAATAGTAAAAATAAATAAAAACCCTTGAATGAGTAAGTGTTCTAAAACTTTTGACTGGTAGTGTATATATACAATAGTATACAATGTCTCCACCTGTATTTTAGTGACATTAAATAAATAATTAATCAATCAATCAATCATTTGCAGACGACTCCTGTCACCTGAAAACACACATTTTTACTATGATGCCTTCATGTAGCTCAGACTGTCATAAATACTTATCTTCTCACTTCAATAATATCATTATCATTATTAACGCTACCTCATGATAGGGCAGCTCTGGTACGTTCGAGGTCGGGGCCTGGTTGGGTGTCTGGATCGTGGTCTTGATGTGTTCGATTTCCGGTTGACAGAGAAAGTTGACCACATCTGCTGTCTGAAGAAATTCATAGTAGCCCTGGAGAGAGAGTAAACACACTGAGTTATCACACACACGCACGCACGCACGCCACACACACATATACACACACATTCCTTCTGTACCTGTAGGTCTGTCTCCACCAGAGCATCAATGGCGAGACGGTATTCTTCTCTGTAGTGGGGGGGCAGGAAGTTAGGGTCCAGGGGGTTGTCCCCGATGTCCGAACTCTGGGACCGGTGGGCCATGATGGGGTCGGGGTTAGGGGTCAAGGGTTAGGAGGAAGGGACTCAAACCTTTAGGAGAAAAATATGTATACATTTATTTTTTATTTTTATTGCAGATAGATTGTAGCTTCCATCATTTTTTACTTGATTTAGTAAGGTTCCTCTTATAGTGATAGAGTACCATAAACAAAGATGTTGTGTATTCATGTGGCAGAGCAAACACCCTTACTATACCAACATAACACCAAAGATAGTACAGTATGAAGATATGCAAAAACTGCTTCTCCAATAGAAATCCCTGATCACACTTGTAGGTGATGTCATGGTGACATTGGCTAGAATGTGCAGAAACACATCATTAGGTCAAATGGTCAAGTTGCGCTGAACTGCGCATGAGCAAGCTGTCAAATGAAAGGCATTCTGTTGTTTTGGAGAAAAAAAATGTACATGCCAGTTTGTCACTTTCATGATGTTGTAGTAATGACTGGTTTAGTTACTTAAGACATTGGCTCCAATCTACTGCCATTAGAATTCGACAAAATTAACAACTACGGACACATTTTTCACTTCTCCCATTGACCTGCCAAACTCCGGTCTGGTCTGTCGAGTCTGCTTCACGACGAGTTCCCGGAAGTGTCAATGGCTGCGCCTCTGGGAAAAACTCTATGATAACACTCTCTATCAAAAAGCACCACACAAAACCCATGCTGTACCCAGAGAGGGGCAGGTAGAGAGACATAGATTATAAAGAGAGCAATGGGTCGTTGGATAGAGATAGGGCGAGAGAGACACAGGGCGAGATAGAGAGAGAGGGCGAGAGCATTCCCCCATATGCCCCCCTAGGCACAACTACAACATAACCAACAAAAACATGTCACAACTCCTGCAGCTCTGTCACACACTGGGTATGTACTTAGTCATTGGTAGGCTTCGAGGGGACTCCTATGGTAGGTACACCTATAGCTCATCTCTTTTTATCACTGACCTCAACCCAGAGTCTCTCAGAGCGTTCACAGTCAACCCACTGACACCCCTATCAGATCACAGCAAAATCACAGTCTACTTGAACAGAGCAATACTCAATCATGAGGCATCAAAGCCAAAGGAACTGAATAATATAAAAAAATGCTATAGATGGAAGGAATGTAGAGTGGAAACCTAACAAAAAACTATGAGGAAACAACAAATTCAATCCCTTTTAGACAACTTCCTGGTTAGAATGTGGCAGTAGAAAACCTAAACAGTATATTTGACCTCTCTATATTTGACCTCTCTCCCTATCAAATCTAATAATTTCAAACAGAACACAGAAGAAAATGAACAACAATGACAAATGGTTTGATGAAGAATGCAAAAACCTAAGAAAGAAATTGAGAAACCTATCCAACCAAAAACATAGAGACCCAGAAAACCTGAGTCTACGCCTTCACTATGGTGAATCACAAAAACAATACAGAAATACACTACGGAAAAAGAAGGAACAGCACATCAGAAATCAGCTCAATGTAAATGAAGAATCCATAGACTCTCACCACTTCTGGGAAAATTGGAAAACACTAAACAAAAAAACAACATGAAGAGTTATCTAGCCAAAATGGAGATGTATGAGTAAACCATTTCTCCAATTGTTTTGGTCCTATAACAAAAAACAAACAGTAAAAACATATACATGATCAAATACAAATCTTAGAATCAACTATTAAAGACTACCAGAACCCACTGGATTCTCCAATTATATTGAATGAACTACAGGACAAAATACAAACCCTCCAACCCAAAAACACCTGTGGTGTTGATTGATGGTATTCTCAATGAAATGATAAAATATACAGACAACAAACTCCAATTGGCTATACTTAAACTCTTTAACATCATCCTTAGCTCTGGCATCTAACCTCAATATTTGGAACCAAGAACTGATCACCCCAATCTACAAAAGTGGAGACAAACTTGACCCCGATAACTACGCATCAACAGCAACCTTGGGGAAATCCTCTTCATTATCATCAACAGCAACCTTGGGGAAATCCTCTTCATTATCATCAACAGCAACCTTGGGGAAATCCTCTTCATTATCATCAACAGCAACCTTGGGGAAATCCTCTTCATTATCATCAACAGCAACCTTGGGGAAATCCTCTTCATTATCATCAACAGTAGACTCGTACATTTCCTCAGTGACAACAATGTACTGAGCAAATGTTAAATTGGCTTTTTACCAAATGACCGTATGACAGACCAAGTATTCACCCTGCAAACCCTAATTGACAAACAAACAAACAAACCAAAACAAAGGCAAAGTCTTCTCATGCTTTGTTGATTTCAAAAAAGCCTTTGACTCAATTTGGCATGAGGGTCTGCTATACAAATTGATGGAAAGTGGTGTTGGGGGAAAAACACACAACATTATAAAATCCATGTACACAAACAACAAGTGTGTGGTTCAAATTGGCAAGAAAACACACATTTATTTCCAAAGGGCCGTGGGGTGAGACAGGGATGCAGATTTAGCCCCCACCCTTTTCAACATGCAGTTCAATTCGGAAGTTTACATACACTTAGGTTGGAGTCATTAAAAATAGTTATTCAACCACTCCACAAAATTCTTGTTAACAAACTATAGTTTTGGCAAGTTGGTTAGGACATCTACTTTGTGCATGACACAAGTAATTTTTCAAACAATTGTTTACAGACAGATTATTTCACTAATAATTCAGTGTATCACAATTCCAGTGGGTCAGAAGTTTACATACACTAAGTTGACTGTGCCTTTAAATAGCATAGACAATTCCAGAAAATTATGTCATGGCTTTAGAAGCTTCTGATAGGCTAATTGACATCATATGAGTCAATTGGAAGTGTACCTGTGGATGTATTTCAAGGCCTACCTTCAAAATCAGAGCCTCTTTGCTTGACATCATGGGAAAATCAAAAAAAATCAGCCAAGAGCCCAGGAAAAAATGTGCAGACCTCCACAAGCCTGGTTCATCCTTGGGAGCAATTTCCAAATGCCTGAAGGTACCACGTTCATCTGTACAAACAATAGTATGCAAGTATAAACACCATGGGACCACGCAGCCGTCATATCGCTCAGGAAGGAGATGCGTTCTGTCTCCTAGAGATGAATGTACTTTGTGCAAATAATCCCAGAACAACATCAAAGGACCTTGTGAAGATGCTGGAGGAAACAGGTACAAAAGTATCTATATCCACAGTAAAACGAGTCCTATATCAACATAACCTGAAAGGCCTCTCAGCAAGGAAGAAGCCACTGCTCCAAAACCACCATAAAAAAGACAGACTACGGTTTGCAACTGCACATGGGGACAAAGATCTTACTTTTTGGAGAAATGTCCTCTGGTCTGATGAAAAAAATATATAACTTTTTGGCCATAATGACCATCGTTATGTTTGAAGTAAAAAGGGGGAAGCTTGCAAGCTAAAGAACACCATCCCAACCGTGAAGCACGGGGGTGGCAGCATCATGTTGTGGGGGTGCTTTGCTGCAGGAGGGACTGGTGCACTTCACAAAATAGATGGCATCATGAGGAAAGGAAAATTGTGTGCATATATTGAAGCAACATCTCAAGACATCAGTCAGGAAGTTAAAGCTTGGTCGCAAATGGGTCTTCCAAATGGACAATGACCCCAAGCATACTTCCAAAGTTGCTGCAAAATGGCTTAAGGACAACAAAGTCAAGGTATTGGAGTGGCCATCACAAAGCCCTGACCTCAATCCCATAGAAAATGTGTGGGCAGAACTGAAAAAGCGTGTGTGAGCAAGGAGGCCTATAAACCCGACTAAGTTACATCAGCTCTGTCAGGAGGAATGGGCCAAAATTCACCAACTTATTGTGGGAAGCTTGTGGAAGGCTACCCAAAACATTTGACCTAAGTTAAACAATTTAAAGGCAATGCTACCAAATACTAATTGAGTGTCTGTAAACTTCTGACCCACTGGGAATGTGATGAAAGAAATAAAAGCTGAAATAAATCATTCTCTCTACTATTATTCTGACATTTCACATTCTTAAAATAAAGTGGTGATCCTAACTGACCTAAGACAGGGAATTTTTTACTAGGATTAAATGTCAGGAATTGTGAAAAACTGAGTTTAAATGTATTTGGCTACGGTGTATGTAAACTTCGACTTCAACTGTATATATCAATGAATTTGCGAGGGCACTAGAACAATCTGCAGCACTTGGCCTCACCCTACTAGAATCTGAAGTCAAGAATCTGAAGTCTACTGTTGACTGATGATCTGGTGCTTCTGTCACCAACCAAGGAGGGCCTACAGCAGCACTTAGATCTTCTGCACAGATTCTGTCAGACCTGGGCCCTGACATTAAATCTCAGTAAGACCAAAACAATGGTGTTCCAAAAAACGTCCAGTCGCCAGGACCACAAATAGAAATTCCATCTAGATACCGTTGCCTTATAGCACACAAAAAACTATACATAGCTCGGCCTAAACATCAGTGCCACAGGTAACTTCCACAAAGCTGTGAATGAGCTGAGAGACTAGGCAAGAAGGGCCTTCTATGCTATCAAAAGGAACATAAAATTTGACATACCAATTAGGATCTGGCTAAAAATACTTGAATCAGTTATAGACCCCATTGCCCTTGATAGTTGTGAGGTCTGGGGTCCGCTCACCGACCAAGAATTCACAAAATTGGACAAACACCAAATTGAGACTGCATGCAGATTACTGCAAAAATATCCTTTGGGTACAACGTAAAACACCAAATAATGCATGCAGAGCAGAATTAGGCCGATACGAAATACGAAAGAGGGCGAGAGAGAGAGAGGGCGAGAGAGAGAGAGAGAGAGAGAGAGAGGGCGAGAGAGAGGGCGAGAGAAAGAGATAGAGGGCGAGAGAGAGATTATAAAGAGAGAAATGCGTCATAGGATAGAGTGAGGGCAAGAGAGAGAGAGAGAAGGCGAGAGAGAGAGAGAGAGCGAGAGAGAGAGAGAGAGAGAGAGAGAGAGAGAGAGAGAGAGAGAGAGAGAGAGAGAGCGAGAGAGAGAGAGAGAGAGAGAGAGAGAGAGAGAGCTCTTAGTGACAGTGCACTCAGGTAGACATGCTGACTAGATCAAGACGATCTACATAATTAAGGTATTGTTGTTGAGTCATTGACAACTGGTGTAACGAGTACATACTTTACATTAACAAACACACACCTGTTTACTGTAACACATCTGCACAAGATTGAACAGAAATTACAGACAACAGGATTTAGTTATTAATATGACAGTAAATACTCATATTTAGCATGGCAATGCCAGTGCCATTATGATACAGATGATTCATCGAATATTAAATCAGGTTGGGATTAAAAAAGAGAGACAGACAGAAAGAGATACAGAGAGAGATTAAGAGAGAAAGAAGGAAAGAGAGAGAGAGAGAGAGGGAGAGAGAGAGAGAGAGAGATCTGTGTAGACAGGTTCATCCATAGTTGTGTTGAGTAAACATGTCTTACAGGTGTGTCAGGCTGTAGGTACAGATGTAGGATCTTAATTTGAGCCCGTTTTCGTAATGGCAGAAAACATTGTATGTTCAAAGCGCTACTTGAATTTGTGGGTGTCCCTAACCTAAGTTCTCTCAAGTTTGGGCCAACTAGAAAGTTCGATTAACACTTGACCGAAAAGTTAAGTAAACTAAAAAAGGCTGTGGAACCAGTTACTAAATAATAATTTGTTGAATCAACTAAATGTTTTTTTTTTTTTTTACAGTGCCTGTCTGGGGTAAATACATGTGCTGTTACATATTACAGTGCCTGTCTGGGGTAAATACATGTGCTGTTACATATTACAGTGCCTGTCTGGGGTAAATACATGTGCTGTTACATATTACAGTGCCCGTCTGGGGTAAATACATGTGCTGTTACATATTACTGTGCCTGTCTGGGGTAAATACATGTGCTGTTACATATTACTGTGCCTGTCTGGAGTAAATACATGTGCTGTTACATATTACAGTGCCTGTCTGGGGTAAATACATGTGCTGTTACATATTACAGTGCCCGTCTGGGGTAAATACATGTGCTGTTACATATTACAGTGCCCGTCTGGGGTAAATACATGTGCTGTTACATATTACTGTGCCCGTCTGGGGTAAATACATGTGCTGTTACATATTACAGTGCCCGTCTGGGGTAAATACATGTGCTGTTACATATTACAGTGCCCGTCTGGGGTAAATACATGTGCTGTTACATATTACAGTGCCCGTCTGGGGTAAATACATGTGCTGTTACATATTACAGTTCCTGTCTGGGGTAAATACATGTGCTGTTACATATTACAGTGCCCGTCTGGGGTAAATACATGTGCTGTTACATATTACAGTGCCTGTCTGGGGTAAATACATGTGCTGTTACATATTACAGTGCCTGTCTGGGGTAAATACATGTGCTGTTACATATTACAGTGCCTGTCTGGGGTAAATACATGTGCTGTTACATATTACAGTTCCTGTCTGGGGTAAATACATGTGCTGTTACATATTACAGTGCCCGTCTGGGGTAAATACATGTGCTGTTACATATTACAGTGCCCGTCTGGGGTAAATACATGTGCTGTTACATATTACAGTGCCCGTCTGGGGTAAATACATGTGCTGTTACATATTACTGTGCCTGTCTGGGGTAAATACATGTGCTGTTACATATTACAGTGCCCGTCTGGGGTAAATACATGTGCTGTTACATATTACAGTGCCCGTCTGGGGTAAATACATGTGCTGTTACATATTACAGTGCCTGTCTGGGGTAAATACATGTGCTGTTACATATTACAGTGCCTGTCTGGGGTAAATACATGTGCTGTTACATATTACAGTGCCTGTCTGGGGTAAATACATGTGCTGTTACATATTACAGTGCCCGTCTGGGGTAAATACATGTGCTGTTACATATTACAGTGCCTGTCTGGGGTAAATACATGTGCTGTTACATATTACTGTGCCTGTCTGGGGTAAATACATGTGCTGTTACATATTACTGTGCCTGTCTGGAGTAAATACATGTGCTGTTACATATTACAGTGCCTGTCTGGGGTAAATACATGTGCTGTTACATATTACAGTGCCCGTCTGGGGTAAATACATGTGCTGTTACATATTACAGTGCCCGTCTGGGGTAAATACATGTGCTGTTACATATTACAGTGCCTGTCTGGGGTAAATACATGTGCTGTTACATATTACATATTACAGTGCCCGTCTGGGGTAAATACATGTGCTGTTACATATTACTGTGCCTGTCTGGGGTAAATACATGTGCTGTTACATATTACAGTGCCCGTCTGGGGTAAATACATGTGCTGTTACATATTACAGTGCCTGTCTGGGGTAAATACATGTGCTGTTACATATTACAGTGCCTGTCTGGGGTAAATACATGTGCTGTTACATATTACAGTGCCCGTCTGGGGTAAATACATGTGCTGTTACATATTACAGTGCCTGTCTGGGGTAAATACATGTGCTGTTACATATTACTGTGCCTGTCTGGGGTAAATACATGTGCTGTTACATATTACTGTGCCTGTCTGGAGTAAATACATGTGCTGTTACATATTACAGTGCCTGTCTGGGGTAAATACATGTGCTGTTACATATTACAGTGCCCGTCTGGGGTAAATACATGTGCTGTTACATATGACAGTGCCCGTCTGGGGTAAATACATGTGCTGTTACATATTACTGTGCCTGTCTGGGGTAAATACATGTGCTGTTACATATTACTGTGCCTGTCTGGGGTAAATACATGTGCTGTTACATATTACTGTGCCTGTCTGGAGTAAATACATGTGCTGTTACATATTACAGTGCCTGTCTGGGGTAAATACATGTGCTGTTACATATTACAGTGCCCGTCTGGGATAAATACATGTGCTGTTACATATTACAGTGCCCGTCTGGGGTAAATACATGTGCTGTTACATATTACTGTGCCTGTCTGGGGTAAATACATGTGCTGTTACATATTACAGTGCCCGTCTGGGGTAAATACATGTGCTGTTACATATTACAGTGCCCGTCTGGGGTAAATACATGTGCTGTTACATATTACAGTGCCTGTCTGGGGTAAATACATGTGCTGTTACATATTACATATTACAGTGCCTGTCTGGGGTAAATACATGTGCTGTTACATATTACAGTGCCCGTCTGGGGTAAATACATGTGCTGTTACATATTACAGTGCCCGTCTGGGGTAAATACATGTGCTCTTACATATTACAGTGCCTGTCTGGGGTAAATACATGTGCTGTTACATATTACTGTGCCTGTCTGGGGTAAATACATGTGCTGTTACATATTACTGTGCCTGTCTGGAGTAAATACATGTGCTGTTACATATTACAGTGCCTGTCTGGGGTAAATACATGTGCTGTTACATATTACTGTGCCTGTCTGGGGTAAATACATGTGCTGTTACATATTACAGTGCCCGTCTGGGGTAAATACATGTGCTGTTACATATTACAGTGCCTGTCTGGGGTAAATTCATGTGCTGTTACATATTACAGTGCCTGTCTGGGGTAAATACATGTGCTGTTACATATTACAGTGCCCGTCTGGGGTAAATACATGTGCTGTTACATATTACTGTGCCTGTCTGGGGTAAATACATGTGCTGTTACATATTACAGTGCCTGTCTGGGGTAAATACATGTGCTGTTACATATTACAGTGCCTGTCTGGGGTAAATACATGTGCTGTTACATATTACAGTGCCCGTCTGGGGTAAATACATGTGCTGTTACATATTACTGTGCCTGTCTGGGGTAAATACATGTGCTGTTACATATTACAGTGCCTGTCTGGGGTAAATACATGTGCTGTTACATATTACAGTGCCCGTCTGGGGTAAATACATGTGCTGTTACATATTACAGTGCCTGTCTGGGGTAAATACATGTGCTGTTACATATTACAGTTCCCGTCTGGGGTAAATACATGTGCTATTACATATTACAGTGCCCGTCTGGGGTAAATACATGTGCTGTTACATATTACTGTGCCTGTCTGGGGTAAATACATGTGCTGTTACATATTACAGTGCCCGTCTGGGATAAATACATGTGCTGTTACATATTACAGTGCCTGTCTGGGGTAAATACATGTGCTGTTACATATTACTGTGCCTGTCTGGGGTAAATACATGTGCTGTTACATATTACAGTGCCCGTCTGGGGTAAATACATGTGCTGTTACATATTACAGTGCCTGTCTGGGGTAAATACATGTGCTGTTACATATTACAGTGCCTGTCTGGGGTAAATACATGTGCTGTTACATATTACAGTGCCCGTCTGGGGTAAATACATGTGCTGTTACATATTACAGTGCCCGTCTGGGGTAAATACATGTGCTGTTACATATTACAGTGCCTGTCTGGGGTAAATACATGTGCTGTTACATATTACTGTGCCTGTCTGGGGTAAATACATGTGCTGTTACATATTACAGTGCCTGTCTGGGGTAAATACATGTGCTGTTACATATTACAGTGCCTGTCTGGGGTAAATACATGTGCTGTTACATATTACAGTGCCCGTCTGGGGTAAATACATGTGCTGTTACATATTACAGTGCCCGTCTGGGGTAAATACATGTGCTGTTACATATTACTGTGCCTGTCTGGGGTAAATACATGTGCTGTTACATATTACAGTGCCCGTCTGGGGTAAATACATGTGCTGTTACATATTACAGTGCCCGTCTGGGGTAAATACATGTGCTGTTACATATTACAGTGCCTGTCTGGGGTAAATACATGTGCTGTTACATATTACATATTACAGTGCCTGTCTGGGGTAAATACATGTGCTGTTACATATTACAGTGCCCGTCTGGGGTAAATACATGTGCTGTTACATATTACAGTGCCCGTCTGGGGTAAATACATGTGCTGTTACATATTACAGTGCCTGTCTGGGGTAAATACATGTGCTGTTACATATTACTGTGCCTGTCTGGGGTAAATACATGTGCTGTTACATATTACTGTGCCTGTCTGGAGTAAATACATGTGCTGTTACATATTACAGTGCCTGTCTGGGGTAAATACATGTGCTGTTACATATTACTGTGCCTGTCTGGGGTAAATACATGTGCTGTTACATATTACAGTGCCCGTCTGGGGTAAATACATGTGCTGTTACATATTACAGTGCCTGTCTGGGGTAAATTCATGTGCTGTTACATATTACAGTGCCTGTCTGGGGTAAATACATGTGCTGTTACATATTACTGTGCCTGTCTGGGGTAAATACATGTGCTGTTACATATTACTGTGCCTGTCTGGAGTAAATACATGTGCTGTTACATATTAGAGTGCCTGTCTGGGGTAAATACATGTGCTGTTACATATTACAGTGCCCGTCTGGGGTAAATACATGTGCTGTTACATATTACTGTGCCCGTCTGGGGTAAATACATGTGCTGTTACATATTACAGTGCCCGTCTGGGGTAAATACATGTGCTGTTACATATTACAGTGCCCGTCTGGGGTAAATACATGTGCTGTTACATATTACAGTGCCTGTCTGGGGTAAATACATGTGCTGTTACATATTACAGTGCCCGTCTGGGGTAAATACATGTGCTGTTACATATTACAGTGCCTGTCTGGGGTAAATACATGTGCTGTTACATATTACAGTGCCTGTCTGGGGTAAATACATGTGCTGTTACATATTACTGTGCCCGTCTGGGGTAAATACATGTGCTGTTACATATTACAGTGCCTGTCTGGGGTAAATACATGTGCTGTTACATATTACAGTGCCTGTCTGGGGTAAATACATGTGCTGTTACATATTACAGTGCCCGTCTGGGGTAAATACATGTGCTGTTACATATTACTGTGCCTGTCTGGGGTAAATACATGTGCTGTTACATATTACAGTGCCTGTCTGGGGTAAATACATGTGCTGTTACATATTACAGTGCCCGTCTGGGGTAAATACATGTGCTGTTACATATTACAGTGCCTGTCTGGGGTAAATACATGTGCTGTTACATATTACAGTTCCCGTCTGGGGTAAATACATGTGCTATTACATATTACAGTGCCCGTCTGGGGTAAATACATGTGCTGTTACATATTACTGTGCCTGTCTGGGGTAAATACATGTGCTGTTACATATTACAGTGCCCGTCTGGGGTAAATACATGTGCTGTTACATATTACAGTGCCCGTCTGGGGTAAATACATGTGCTGTTACATATTACAGTGCCTGTCTGGGGTAAATACATGTGCTGTTACATATTACTGTGCCTGTCTGGGGTAAATACATGTGCTGTTACATATTACTGTGCCTGTCTGGAGTAAATACATGTGCTGTTACATATTACAGTGCCTGTCTGGGGTAAATACATGTGCTGTTACATATTACTGTGCCTGTCTGGGGTAAATACATGTGCTGTTACATATTACAGTGCCCGTCTGGGGTAAATACATGTGCTGTTACATATTACAGTGCCTGTCTGGGGTAAATTCATGTGCTGTTACATATTACAGTGCCTGTCTGGGGTAAATACATGTGCTGTTACATATTACTGTGCCTGTCTGGGGTAAATACATGTGCTGTTACATATTACTGTGCCTGTCTGGAGTAAATACATGTGCTGTTACATATTAGAGTGCCTGTCTGGGGTAAATACATGTGCTGTTACATATTACAGTGCCCGTCTGGGGTAAATACATGTGCTGTTACATATTACTGTGCCCGTCTGGGGTAAATACATGTGCTGTTACATATTACAGTGCCCGTCTGGGGTAAATACATGTGCTGTTACATATTACAGTGCCCGTCTGGGGTAAATACATGTGCTGTTACATATTACAGTGCCCGTCTGGGGTAAATACATGTGCTGTTACATATTACAGTGCCTGTCTGGGGTAAATACATGTGCTGTTACATATTACAGTGCCTGTCTGGGGTAAATACATGTGCTGTTACATATTACTGTGCCCGTCTGGGGTAAATACATGTGCTGTTACATATTACAGTGCCTGTCTGGGGTAAATACATGTGCTGTTACATATTACAGTGCCTGTCTGGGGTAAATACATGTGCTGTTACATATTACAGTGCCCGTCTGGGGTAAATACATGTGCTGTTACATATTACTGTGCCTGTCTGGGGTAAATACATGTGCTGTTACATATTACAGTGCCTGTCTGGGGTAAATACATGTGCTGTTACATATTACAGTGCCTGTCTGGGGTAAATACATGTGCTGTTACATATTACAGTGCCCGTCTGGGGTAAATACATGTGCTGTTACATATTACAGTGCCTGTCTGGGGTAAATACATGTGCTGTTACATATTACTGTGCCTGTCTGGGGTAAATACATGTGCTGTTACATATTACTGTGCCTGTCTGGAGTAAATACATGTGCTGTTACATATTACAGTGCCTGTCTGGGGTAAATACATGTGCTGTTACATATTACTGTGCCTGTCTGGGGTAAATACATGTGCTGTTACATATTACAGTGCCCGTCTGGGGTAAATACATGTGCTGTTACATATTACAGTGCCTGTCTGGGGTAAATTCATGTGCTGTTACATATTACAGTGCCTGTCTGGGGTAAATACATGTGCTGTTACATATTACTGTGCCTGTCTGGGGTAAATACATGTGCTGTTACATATTACTGTGCCTGTCTGGAGTAAATACATGTGCTGTTACATATTAGAGTGCCTGTCTGGGGTAAATACATGTGCTGTTACATATTACAGTGCCCGTCTGGGGTAAATACATGTGCTGTTACATATTACTGTGCCCGTCTGGGGTAAATACATGTGCTGTTACATATTACAGTGCCCGTCTGGGGTAAATACATGTGCTGTTACATATTACAGTGCCCGTCTGGGGTAAATACATGTGCTGTTACATATTACAGTGCCTGTCTGGGGTAAATACATGTGCTGTTACATATTACAGTGCCCGTCTGGGGTAAATACATGTGCTGTTACATATTACAGTGCCTGTCTGGGGTAAATACATGTGCTGTTACATATTACAGTGCCTGTCTGGGGTAAATACATGTGCTGTTACATATTACTGTGCCCGTCTGGGGTAAATACATGTGCTGTTACATATTACAGTGCCTGTCTGGGGTAAATACATGTGCTGTTACATATTACAGTGCCTGTCTGGGGTAAATACATGTGCTGTTACATATTACAGTGCCCGTCTGGGGTAAATACATGTGCTGTTACATATTACTGTGCCTGTCTGGGGTAAATACATGTGCTGTTACATATTACAGTGCCTGTCTGGGGTAAATACATGTGCTGTTACATATTACAGTGCCCGTCTGGGGTAAATACATGTGCTGTTACATATTACAGTGCCTGTCTGGGGTAAATACATGTGCTGTTACATATTACAGTTCCCGTCTGGGGTAAATACATGTGCTATTACATATTACAGTGCCCGTCTGGGGTAAATACATGTGCTGTTACATATTACTGTGCCTGTCTGGGGTAAATACATGTGCTGTTACATATTACAGTGCCTGTCTGGGGTAAATACATGTGCTGTTACATATTACAGTGCCCGGCTGGGGTAAATACATGTGCTGTTACATATTACAGTGCCCGTCTGGGATAAATACATGTGCTGTTACATATTACAGTGCCCGTCTGGGGTAAATACATGTGCTGTTACATATTACAGTGCCCGTCTGGGGTAAATACATGTGCTGTTACATATTACAGTGCCTGTCTGGGGTAAATACATGTGCTGTTACATATTACAGTGCCTGTCTGGGGTAAATACATGTGCTGTTACATATTACAGTGCCTGTCTGGAGTAAATACATGTGCTGTTACATATTACAGTGCAATTGCATGTCAGAATAACTTTATTTGTTCACATCAACCAACTGAAAACACTGCTACGAGTGTTCCACATGCTGGCACACTACATGCTATATGAAGACTGGGAATATCTGAATTTACACCATATTCCTTACACTGCACACTATATAGGGTGGCATTTACTGGGCATGCTCTGAACATGATTCTGAACATGTCAACTAGACAGGAAGTGTTTTTACCTGTTTGCTCACATCACCATGAAAACCTGCAGCCTGTTGCTCAATTGGTAGAACATGGCGCTTGCAACGCCAGGGTTGTGGGTTCGATTCCCACGGGGAACCAATACAAAAAATGTGTGAACTCACTACTGTAAGTTGCTCTGGATAAGAGTGTAAAATATGTGGGTATGATGAATGTGTGTTAACCCTACAAATAGCAGTGTTGGGTGATTTGGAAAGCCATAGTCAATCAACATTATAATAATACTCTTAGGAAAAATATTTATCTTTAACGTACAATCTGTGGATACTATGCAACTAGAGAAGTTCAAAGTTCATGTGAGACAGCACAGTTGAAAAATATATGGTGCGTGGAAA
The DNA here is from genome assembly GCF_045679555.1 of Salvelinus alpinus. NCBI lineage: Eukaryota > Metazoa > Chordata > Actinopteri > Salmoniformes > Salmonidae > Salvelinus > Salvelinus alpinus. The sequence continues at coordinate 25,056,392 of NC_092111.1, read as the reverse complement.
TCAAAAGGGGGTGGTCTACAGAGATAGGTGGGATGGGCTGAGGGAAGCAGAGGGCTGGGTTTAAAATGCTTATTATCGGTAATAGATATTATTGAAAACAATATATAGATGTCCAAGTACTAACTATCCAAAAGGTTGTGTGTGTATATACTGTATATACACTACATGACCAAAAGTATGTGGACACCTGCTCGTCGCACATCTCATTCCAAAATCAAGGGCAATAATATGAAGTTGGTCCCCCCTTTGTTGCTGTAACAACTCTATACTTCTGGGAAGGCTTTCCACTAGATGTTGGAACATTCCTGTAGGGACTTGCTTCCATTCAGCCACAAGAGCATTAGTGAAGTCAGGCACTGATGTTGGGTGATTAGGCCTGGCTCACAGTCGATGTTCAAATTCATCCCAAAAGTGTTTGATGGGGTTGAGGTCAGCTCTGTGCAGGCCAGTCAAGTTCTTCAAAAAACATTTCTTTATGGACCTCGCTTTGTGCACGAGGGCATTGTCATGTTGAAATAGGAAAGGGCCTTACCAAAACTGTTGCCACAAAGTTGGAAGCACAGAATCATCTAGAATGGCATTGTATGCTGTAGTGTTAAGATTTCCCTTCACTGGAACTAAGGGGCCTAGCCCGAACCATGAATAACAGCCCCAGACCATTATTCCCCCTCCACCAAACTTTACAGTTGGCAAATAGCGTTTTCCTGGCATCCGCCAAACCCAGATTTGTCCTTCGGACTGCCAGATGGTGAAGCGTGATTCATCACTCCACATAATGCCTTTCCACTGCTCCAGATTCCAATGGTGGCAAGCCTTACACCACTTCAGCCGACAGTTGGCATTGCGCATAGTGATCTTAGGCTTGTGTGCAGCTGCTTGGCCATGGAAACACATTTCGTGACGCTCCCGATGAACAGTTCTTGTGCTGACATTCCTTCCAGAGCCAGTTTGGAACTAGGTAGTGAGTGTTACAACCCAGGACAGACGATTTTTACACGCTACGTTCTTCAGCACTCGCCGGTCCCGTTCTAAAAGCTTGTGCGGCATACCACTTTGTGGCTGAGCCGTTGTTGCTCCTAGACGTTTCCATTTCACAATAACATCACTTACATTTGACCGGGGCAGCTCAAGCTAGTCAGAACTGACTTGTTGGAAAGGTGGCATCCTATGACGGTGTTACGTTGAAAGTCACTGAACACTTCAGTAAGGCCATTCTACTGCCAATGTTTGTCTATGGAGATTGCATGGCAGTTTGATCGATTATATACACCTGTCAGCAACGGGCGTGGCTGAAATAGCTGAATCCACTAATTTAAAAGGGTCCACATACTTTTGTATATATAGTGTATGTATATTAAATATATAAATACAGTTGAAGTCGGAAGTTTACATACACTTAGGTTGGAGTCATTAAAACTAATTTTTCAACCACTCCACAAATTTCTTGTTAAAAAACTATAGTTTTGGCAAGTTGGTTAGGACATCTACTTTGTGCATGACACAAGTCATTTTTCAAACAATTGTTTACAGACAGATTATTTCACTTATAACTCACTGTATCACAATTCCAGTGGGTCAGAAGTTTACATAGACTAAGTTGACTGTGCCTTTAAACAGCTTGGGAAATTCCAGAAAATTATGTCATGGCTTTAGAAGCTTCTGATAAATGATGTCAATTAGCCTGAGTCAATTGGAGGTGTACCTGTGGATGTATTTCAAGGCCTACCTTCAAACTCAGTGCCTCTTTGCTTGACATCATGGAAAAATCAAAAGAAATCAGCCAAGACCTAATTTTTTTTTATTGTAGACCTCCACAAGTCTGGTTCATCCTTGGGAGCAATTTCAAAACACCTGAAGATACCACATTCATCTGTACAAAAAACAGTACGCAAGTATAAACACCATGGGACCACGCAGCTGTCATACTGCTCAGGAAGGAGACATGTTCCGTCTCCTAGACATGAATGTACTTTGGTGCGAAAAGTGCAAATCAATCCCAGAACAACAGCAAAGGACCTTGTGAAGATGCTGGAGGAAACTGGTGCAAAAGTATCTATATCCACAGTAAAACGAGTCCTATATCGACATAACCTGAAAGGCCTCTCAGCACGGAAGAAGCCACTGCTCCAAAACCGCCATAAAAAAGACAGACTACGGTTTGCAACTGCACATGGGGACAAAGATCGTACTTTTTGGAGAAATGTCCTCTGGTCTGCTGAAAAAAATAGAACTGTTTGGTCATAATGACCATCGTTATGTTTGGAGGAAAAAGGGGGAGGCTTGCAAGCTGAAGAACACCATCCCAACCTTGAAGCACGGGGGTGGCAGCATCATGTTGTGGGGGTGCTTTGCTGATGGAGGGACTGGTGCCCTTCACAAAATAGATGCGATCATGAGGAAGAAAAATTATGTGGATATATTGAAGCAACATCTCAAGACATCAGTCAGAAAGTTAAAGTTTGGTCGCAAATGGGTCTTCCAAATAGACAATGACCCCAAGCATACTTCCAAAGTTGTGGCAAAATGGCTTAAGGACAAAAAGTCAAGGTATTGGAGTGGCCATCACAACGCCCTGACCTGCAAAGAAACCACTACTAATGGACACCAATAATAAGAAGAGACTTGCTTGTGCCAAGAAACAAGAGAAATTGACATTAGACCGGTGGAAATATGTATTTTTGTCTGTGATTTATTTAGAATTAAAGGCACACTTAACCAGCATCGCTACCACAGCATTCTGCAGCGATACGCCATCCCATCTGGTTTGCACTTAGTGGGACTATCATTTGTTTTTCAATAGGACAATGACCCAAAACACACCTCCAGGCTGTGTAAGGGCTATTTGACCAAGAAGGAGAGTGATGGAGTGCTGCATCAGATGACCTGGCCTCCACAATCACTTGTCCTCAACCCAATTGAGATGTTTTAAGACGAGTCGGACCCAGAGTGAAGGAAAAGCAGCCAACAAGTGCTCAGCATATGTGGGAACTCCTTCAAGACTATTGGAAAAGCATTCCTCATGAAGCTGGTTGAGAGAATGCCAAGAGTGTGCAAAGCTGTCATCAAGGCAACGGGAGGCTATTTGAATAATCTAACATCTAAAATATATTTGGATTTGTTGAACACTTTTTTGGTTACTACATGATTCCATATGTGTTATTTCATAGTTTAGATGTCGTCACTATTATTCTACAATGTAGAAAATAGTAAAAAAAAAAAAAAAAAAAACCCTTGAATGATTAGGTGTGTCCAAACTTTTGACTGGTACTGTATGTAAAATGTGTGTAAAATGTTTATGTAACAAAAAACCTTTGTCCTCCAAAGAAGATGCGAGTGGGTGGGTGTAAGTCGCTCTGGATAAGAGCGTCTATTAAAATGTGGGTGTGCATCCGGGTGGGTGTGTGAGTGGATGGGTTGTTTTGTAGCCTATAGTGTGGTGATTAGCTGTCTGATGAGTGTGCATGTGTTTTGTAAACTTCCACACACACCTAGAGCTATAGGTAACCATAGTAACCAGTTACGTTATAGCCCTGCCCACTGGATCAAAGACTGGCTGTAGTTTACTCAGCAGCAGCACTGTGACTCACCTGCAGCCTGCTAGTCAAGACTGCTAGCCTACAGCTAACATGCTACATCCTGCACAGTGACTGTCTGTTGGCTAACGCTACCCACAGGCCTAGCCTGCATGAGTCTGTGCTCCAAGGATAACATTACCTCAAGGCATTAAATAGTCCTACTCTCAAATCACAGGATGTCTTTGTTATATTTGGTTAAGACCTGCACTAACCTATCCTCTGAGGTAAGTTGTTAGGTCAGAGTGAGAGCGTAACTGTACAGGTGGGGTTACTCACCCTGACCTGAAGGCAGGTCGAAATTACACAACAAACACTGTACACCTGAGATATCTTCCACAAGCTGTGCGTGTGTGTGTGTTTGTGCGTACGTGTGTGCTCATTGGGTTGAGATTGGGTTAAGCCAATCACATGCTGTTTTACTGACTGCAAGGGAACAAGGGGCACACTGATTGGTTTACAGACAGATGAATGACAACATCCAGTGCTGACAGTGTCTGATGTACCTGTCTAACAAGACACATTCACACACGGAACATCTATTTGTTTAGTTTGTTGTGGCAACAACAACTTTTTACCTCAAGTGGTGACACAGGATTAATGACAGGAACTGTGTGTGTCTGCGTGTGCATGCGCGCGTGTGTTTGTTATGTGTTTCTCAGAAAAGGGCAGGACTGTTTTAAAGGCAGCAAACAGAATGGGTTTGAAGCCATAAACCACTTCAGGAGGATTTAAGAACCAAACCTCCACCCCAGGCTATATAGTTATATCTATCATCACTGTCTGACTCAGAGTTGCCGAACCCATGCTTGTTCATTCAACGTTCCGACCAGTCATTCTCTGCATTCCTGTGTGAACATCGGGAGAGAGTGGGACAGAGGAAAATAGAGAGAGCAAGAGGGGAAGGGAGAGGGAATGATAGAGGGGGCAAGGGAGATAAAGCAGGAGAAAGAAAAACAGAGGAGTATTGATGGAGATAGAGGGAAGGAGCATGATAGGGAGCGAGGGATAGAGAGGGAATTAAAGAGAGAGGCAGAGGGAACATTTGTCTCTGTCTCAACACGTGAATAAGTAACTGAGGCTGTGTTTACACAGGCAGCCCAATTCTGATATTTTCTGCACTAATTGTTCTTTTGACGAATCAGATCACCTCTGCAAAAGATCTGACGTGAAAATATCTGATGTGATCGGTTAAAAGACCAATTGGTGCAGAAAATATATGAATTGGGCTGCCTGTGCAAACAGAGGTAGACCAATCAGATCCGCTATGAGATCTATGAGATCAGATCTGATGTGATTGGTCAAAAGACAAATTAGTAGAAAAAATATTTGAAAGGGGTGAACACAGCGTGAGGAGACGGAACCTGTACAATTACACACACACACACACACACACACACACACACACACACACACACACACACACACACACACACACACACACACACACACACACACACACACACACACACACACACACACACACACACACACACACACACACACCTGAACACGCCTCACTAAACAAACACACAGATTGATCCTGCATACCAATTCAGGTGGATTCTACAGTTAGTCGTTTAAATAGGTCAGTGAGAATAGTACAGGGCGAGAGAGAGATAAGGGGGAGGGGTACCTGTCCTTCTCTATATTATCACTGGCACTCACACGGGCAGATCTGAAATGACACCCTATTCCCATCCTAATTCACATAGGGCTCTGTCCAAAAGTAGTGCACTTCAAAGGGAATTAGAGTGTAATTTGAGACGCAGCCAGAAGTACATCTACCTGTCCTGTATCATCAGGATATCATCAGTGTCTGACTGAAAAGACAACAGCACCACATACAGTACAATGACTCAAGGTCAGATACTACAAGTACACAAAGGGATAGAATGAATTCTCGTAAGCACGAGAACACACACGGATAGACATTGACCCTTATTAAGACAATGCAAACAAAGGGTGCAGCCTTGACAGCATAATGGTCTAACAGGAAAACATGAACACACACATGCACAAACAAATGTGCTATTCCAATCTGCAAATCCACTATTTTGTAATATAAAGACTGAAAACTTAGATGTGAAGGTTGGTCATTAAGTTTACAAGTGTGTAGGTTGTACATATTCTAGAGTTAATAATGTTGTATGGTATAGACGTTATGATTCAGAGGCCAAAGCAGACTAAATAAGTTACAGATACATATATTGTAGCGACTGAGGGGGAGCAGTCTGCTGAAGCGAGGTTTGAACCAGCAACTCTATGCTTGTGGGGCAAGTTTTTTTTTCTCCCCCCACCTTTATTTAACCAGGTAGGCTAGTTGAGAACAAGTTCTCATTTACAACTGTGACCTGGCCAAGATAAAGCAAAGCAGTGCGACACAAACAACAACACAGAGTTACACATGGAATAAACAAACATACAGTCAATAATACAATAGAAAAAGTCTATATACAGTGTGTGCAAATGAGGTAGGATAAGGGAGGTAAGGCAATAAATAGACCATAGTGGCGAAATAATTACAATATAGCAATTAAACACTGGAGTGATAGATGTGCAGAAGATGAGTATGCAAGTAGAGATACTGGGGTGCAAAGGAGCAAAAAATATTTAAAAATAACAGTATGAGGATGAGGTAGTTGGATGGGCTATTTACAGATGGGCTATGTACAGGTGCAGTGATCTGTGAGCTGCTCTGACAGCTGGTGCTTAAAGCTAGTGAGGGAGATATGAGTCTCCAGCTTCAGTGATTTTTGCAGTTCGTTCCAGTCATTGGCAGCAGAGAACTGTAAGGAAAGGCGGCCAAACGAGGAATTGGCTTTGGGGGTGTCCAGTGAAATATACCTGCTGGAGCGCGTGCTACTGGTGGGTGCTGCTATGGTGATCAGTGAGCTGAGATAAGGCGGGGATTTACCTAGCAAAGACTTATAGATGACCTGGAGCCAGTGGGTTTGGCGATGAATATGAAGAGAGGGCCAGCCAACGAGAGCATACAGGTCACAGTGGTGGGTAGTATGTGGGGCTTTGGTGACAAAACGGATGGCACTGTGATAGACTGCATCCAATTTGCTGAGTAGAGTGTTGGAGGCTATTTTGTAAATTACATTGCCGAAGTCAAGGATCGGTAGAATATTCAGTTTTACGAGGGTATGTTTGGCAGCATGAGTGAAGGATGCTTTGTTGCGAAATATGAAGCCGATTCTAGATTTAATTTTGGATTGGAGATGCTTAATGTGAGTCTGGAAGGAGAGTTTACAGTCTAATCAGACACCTAGTTATTTGTAGTTGTCCACATATTCTAAGTCAGAACAGTCCAGTGTAGTGATGCTGAATGGGCGGGCGGGCAGGTGTGGGCTGCGATCGGTTGAAGAGCATGCATTTAGTTTTACTTGCATTTAAGAGCAGTTGGAGGCCACGGAAGGAGAGTTGTAGGGCATTGAAGCTCGTCTGGAGGTTGGTTAACACAGTGTCCAAAGAAGGGCCGGAAGTATACAGAATGGTGTCGTCTGCGTAGAGGTGGATCAGAGAATCACCAGCAGCAAGAGCGACATCATTGATGTATACAGAGAAAAGAGTCGGCCCGAGGATTGAACCCTGTGGCACCCCCATAGAGACTGCCAGAGGTCCGGACAACAGGCCCTCCGATTTGACACACCGAACTCTGTCTGAGAAGTAGTTGGTGAACCAGGTGAGGCAGTCATTTGAGAAACCAAGGCTGTTGAGTCTGCCGATAAGAATGTGGTGATTGACAGAGTCGAAAGCCTTGGCCAGGTCGATGAATACAGCTGCACAGTATTGTCTCTTATCGATGGCGGTTATGATATCGTTTAGGACATTGAGCGTGGCTAAGGTGCACCAATGGCCAGCTTGGAACCCAGATTGCATAGCGGAGAAGGTACGATGTGATTCGAAATGGTCGGTGATCTGTTTGTTAACTTGTACACTACCACCTGGACCCTAAAAGGTCGGCCCCCTGGGCAAAAGCCGAAGCAGTAGTAAACACGCACACAAACACACACACAGAGAAAGTAATAGGCTGACATACAGGAAGGCTAAAGTAGGCCTATTATCTGACATGGACCAAAATCTCAGTCAGATACAAAGCAGAACATCTGTACTCAGCATACACACACAAACACCTTCTGTATGGTAATTTACAGAATTTACAGTCCAACTATGTAGTCTACATTATTAGATAACACGACATACAACATATTGTCCTGTTTATGCACAACAATATATAGGCTATAATAGAGGGCTACTGTAATATATAGGCTATAATAGAGGGCTACTGTAGAAGTTTCTTTGTGTGTATGTGAATTTATATAAATTAATTGGAAACTGCCAAGCAAGTCTTGCAGAGTTTCTATTGGTTGGCAGCTTTCAATGAAACCAGACGTTATTGCAGAGTTATTACTAGAGAAGCCTAATCCAACAGTGATCGCGATAGATACTGTCGGCTACAGAACTACTGGTAACATTTGACTGCTTCAAGGTTCAAAGTGCTATTTCATTCTCTTGTTATAGTAAAGGCTACATACACTGAGTTACATAGAGATTATTGCAATAGGCTAATTTATAGAAGGCACGGAGAGATCACCTGGATAGATTTACCTGTTTCAGAGAGAGTTGTTATGGACATAATGATTCAGTCTCTTACCCTCAAGTGGGCATCAACCTGTAGACTACCTTGTCTTTTTTGCTTGAACCGCTGTGTATGGCCGTATATCCCTTCCGCGGTACTGCCACTAGTGTTCCTCGGCTCGTCTGTGTATTACATTCCTTTCTCCCGTTGGGACTCCACCCTATCTGATCAAAACGCCCAGGAGCTCCACACTACTCAGGCCTGACCTGTCTGCGTCTGCGCTCTTCCACACCGCCGGGAGATAAAACAGGGAAGAAGTTGAGTAACTCACTCTCTTTGCTCCCTCCTAACTCCTCCTATTCTCACTGTTGTTAAAGCTGACAGTTGAAAACTATTGGAAGTTGACTAGTGGCATAGTTGAAAACTATTGGAAGTTGACTAGTGGCATATTTCAAAAACTGTTACCACAGAGTTTCTAAACCCAGAGCCACAACATCGCGAGACTTCCGGGAACGCGTGCTGAACAGACCAAGCAGACCAGGCAGGGGTTTGGGTTTTTAGAAGTCAATGAGAGAAGTGAAAATGTCTTCCTTTGTTCTTAATTTTCTCGAAATCTAAAGGCACAACCTATATTCGAGCCAATGTCGTTGAACATGATCTTAAAGTGACACTGACACGTTTTCATTTTCGTGAAAAACAACTTTATATTGATTTGACGTCCTGCACGTGCGCAGTTCGGCGTGAGGCGACACACAATGACGTGTTTCTGCGCATGAGCATAGCTAGCCAACGTCGCAATGACATCGCCTACAAGCGTTTTCGGGAATTTCCATTGGAGAAGCAGTTTCTGCCTATCTTAATACTGTACTGTCTTTGCTATTACCACCTCCCGGCTCGCTCGCTCGCTCTTGTTCTGTCTCTCTCTCTCTCTCCATTCACCAGTGAGCTGTAGCATGGTTTGTGCTTCAGACAGTTGAGTATGCTACTACCCAGTGTGCACCCCTCTCCTTCTCGCCTTATTTTTTGTCTTTCTTCTTTCCGCTCTCCCTCGTTCTCTCCTTTATGTCCCCCTCCTCTCTCTCTCTCTAACTGCGGACAGGGAAGTCTGAGAGATAGAGCTCTTGTTTCTTCATGACTACCATCCTTCATGCTGATTCAGCTGCATAGTGTTAATAACATAGCAAAGTTGTCCATGTCTACCAGTAGGTCACTCTAATCCATCAAACATTTTTGAGTTGCACTTGTTCTGTTTGTCCTGCACAGTACAATCCCACTGGGCAAAACTGGTTGAATCAACGTTGTTTCCACGTCATTTCAACAACAAAAATGCAATCTGATGATGTTTAATCAAAGTGGAAAACTGATTGGATTTTTTTTAAAGTCATCAACATAAGGGAATTTCGTATTTTTTTCACCCAACTTTTTACCTAAATCCAATGACATGGTGACATGTTTTGTTGATTTCAGGTTTAATTCAGGTTAGTTGACAACTCAACCAAATGTTAATTCATGTTTCCCATATCTACACTAAGGGGCACTGAGTTTTCTTACTGTGTCTCTGAGTGTGTGTGTGTGTGTGTGTGTGTGTGTGTGTGTGTGTGTGTGTGTGTGTGTGTGTGTGTGTGTGTGTGTGTGTGTGTGTGTGTGTGTTTGACGTGGGCTGTCTTTTGTTCTGTCAGATCAGCTCCACCCTGCTCTCCTGATATGCTGCAGCACACACACACACACACACACACACACACATGCTTGTTCAGCGCAGGGTGTGTCTCACGGTTGTGGATCTCTGCCCACGTACCTTGGTGCACCCTGCCCTGTGTTACACACACACTACATGCACACACCTGATCTAGGCCGAGATAAGCAAATCTACTTCTCCCTGGTGCGTATGATAACACAACTAGTCTCACGTTCATCTATGTTTCTGAAACGTCAAATTTCAAAGTTGTTCCAAACATCAAATTTGTGTGTTTAAGGTTAAGTTTAGGCATTAACTCCTATTGGTTAAGGTAAGTGTTAAGGTTTGGGATAGGCTTAAAACAAAAATCTCAAAAACAACTTTCTATCGCTGGATTCTGGTAACCTTTGGAATCAGAGGCAGATGCCCTCCGCCATCCACATCCACAATGCCAAAACCTTCTTGAAGGTAACAGCGCTCACTGTTGCCCCTAGTGGCCGGTTTCCACGTATTCTCCCGACGTCCTCAGACATAGGTGGAAGTCAAATACTGACTTGTATCACAGGTGACCTGGCTGTGATAACAACACTCCATGAAAGTTAATTTGCATACAGTGTAAGTGTATAACCATACGTGTGTATGAGTGAAAATGTCTTAGACTTAGTGTGTCTATGCTGTTCACCTGAGTATTTTTTAGCTAAGTTAGCAGCTGGAAATGTGAGTGTGTGTGTGAGGTGCGATTGAGGGTGTGGTCTCTTCTAGGAATGTGCCACGGGCTTCAGGACAACACCCAGCTCCTCTCTCTCGCTCTCTCTCCCCCATCTTCACCCCTCTCTCTGACTCACCTCCTAGCCATAGAGCAGAACCACAGGTCTGGGCCTGACTCTGGACAGCAGATAAAACCTGGCATGGACCAACACTTGGAACTGGACAGTAAGCTGGGAAGCAGAGAGAATGGATCAGGAGTCTGAGAGAAATCCTGTCGGCAGCAGCATTAGCCTATTGCTTTCTCTCTCAACCTCAAGACTCAACTCTAGAGACACTGGGGTTTGGAAGGGGAGGTTAGGTGTTGGTTTAGATCCTCCTCCAATGAACACAGACACAGAGTACACTCACATCCACCTACACACACTGAGAAAATGACACACGTGAAAATGTCTAGAAAGCTTTTCCAGAATGCTTTTTCCATGCTGTAAATCAAATCAAAGTTTATTTGTCACGTGCGCCGAATACAACAGGTGTAGTAGACCTTACAGTGAAATGCTTACTTACAGGCTCTAACCAATAGTGCAAAAAAGGTATTAGGTGAACAATAGGTAAGTAAAGAAATAAAAAACAACAGTAAAAAGACTGAAAACCAGTAGAAAGGCTACATACAGACACCAGTTAGTCAGGCTTATTGAGGTAGTATGTACATGTAGATATGGTTAAAGTGACTATGCATATATGATGAACAGAGAGTAGCAGTAGCGTAAAGAGGGGTTGGCGGGTGGTGGGTGTCGGGACACAATGCAGATAGCCCGGTTAGCCAATGTGCGGGAGCACTGGTTGGTCGGGCCTATTGAGGTAGTATGTACATATGTACATGAATGTATAGTTAAAGTGACTGTGCATATATGATAAACAGAGAGTAGCAGCAGCATAAAAGAGGGGTTGGGGGGGGCACACAATGCAAATAGTCTGGGTAGCCATTTGATTACCTGTTCAGGAGTCTCATGGCTTGGGGGTAAAAACTGTTGAGAAGCCTTTTTGTCCAAGACTTGGCACTCCGGTACCGCTTGCCATGCGGTAGTAGAGAGAACGGTGGGTGGCTGGGGTCTTTGACAATTTTTTGGGCCTCCCTCTGACATCGCCTGGTGTAGAGGTCCTGGATGGCAGGCAGCTTAGCCCCAGTGATGTACTGGGCCGTACGCACTACCCTCTGTAATGCCTTGCGGTCAGAGGCCGAGCAATTGTCGTACCAGGCAGTGATGCAACCAGTCAGGATGCTCTCGATGTTGCAGCTGTAGAACCTTTTGAGGATCTCAGGACCCATGACAAATCTTTTTAGTTTCCTGAGGGGGAATAGGCATTGTCATGCCCTCTTCACGACTGTCTTGGTGTCTTTGGACCATTCTAGTTTGTTGGTGATGTGGACACCAAGGAACTTGAAGCTCTCAACCTGCTCCACTACAGCCCCGTCGATGAGAATGGGGGCGTACTCGGTCCTCCTTTTCCTGTAGTCCACGATCATCTCCTTAGTCTTGGTTACGTTGAGGGATAGGTTGTTATTCTGGCACCACCCGGCCAGGTCTCTGACCTCCTCCCTATAGGCTGTCTCGTCGTTGTCGGTGATCAGGCCTACCACTGTTGTGTCGTCTGCAAACTTAATGATGGTGTTGGAGTCATGCCTGGCCATGCAGTTGTGGGTGAACAGGGAGTACAGGAGGGGACTGAGCACGCACCTCTGGGGGGCTCCAGTGTTGAGGATCAGCGTGGCAGATGTGTTGCTACCTACCCTCAAATAATGTCACACCTGCGTTTCAGGTGACTCACTGCAGCCAAAACGCACTGAGGTTACACAAACACACACACACAGTGGAGCTGAAATGCTGGAAGGTCATCCCTCTGTGGTGAGTAAAGGTACGCAGTAACATGTCATGTCAGCAGTGTGTGTGTGGTTTTCCCTGTGTGTCTGTGGTTGTTTGAGTACCTGTAATCATAAATTACATATGTGTTAGTTAAACAACTAACACATGACACACTGTGTTAGGTACCTCTGTGTTGGCCTTAGATTACCGTCCCTGTAGAGTTGTGGTGTGTACCTTCATGATAATATATTGTGACACACACCAGAATGAAGGAACCAGAAAAATCAGTTACTGTAGGTATGACTCCACCAATATGTGACAGAATACTAGAGGGATGAAAACTGAACCTTGAGAAAGAGACTGACAACAAGTTCTCAGGTTCAACAGACCTCAGAGAGGAGCATGCAGCCATGGCCTCAGCTCTGTCTGTGTGTGTCTCTCAGCTCCCTCCCACCCGTCAACAGGTTCTACAGCATTAGTACATACAACTTGTCAGGTGGAATGGTGCTGATGCTATCATTAACATAATTACAGATTGTTACAGTGTAATGCATGAAAAGGTTGCTCACAAGCCAGAGGACATACACACACAGTGGTATTTATTTAATCTTTAACCAGGAAAGATCCTTGAGCTCTTTATGAGGGACGTAGTTGTTCTCATCCCAGCCATTGGCAGTGTATATACAGTATATTTGACCGACAGAAGCCTATGCTAACTCCATTTTAAAGGCTATTATGCCTTTCCCTAACCCTAACCTCACTAAAACTACACCTAACCTCACTGAAACTACACCTAACCTCACTAAAACTACACCTAACCTCACTGAAACTACACCTAACCTCACTGAAACTACACCTAACCTCACTAAAACTACACCTAACCTCACTAAAACTACACCTAACCTCACTGAAACTACACCTAACCTCACTGAAACTACACCTAACCTCACTAAAACTGCAACTAACCTCACTGAAACTGCAACTAACCTCACTGAAACTACACCTAACCTCACTGAAACTACACCTAACCTCACTGAAACTACACCTAACCTCACTGAAACTACACCTAACCTCACTGAAACTACACCTAACCTCACTGAAACTACACCTAACCTCACTGAAACTACACCTAACCTCACTGAAACTACACCTAACCTCCCTGAATTTACACCTAACCTCACTGAAACTACACCTAACCTCACTGAAACTACACCTAACCTCACTGAAACTACACCTAACCTCACTGAAACTACACCTAACCTCACTGAAACTACACCTAACCTTCATTCATTTTGACCCCTATGCCTAATCTTGTATTTTTCTTCTGCCAGTCGAATATTTGCTTCCTTTAAATAAAGCCTGAATAAAAAATCTAATAATATGTACAAATCACCCAGAACCACAATTCCAAACAGAGGAATACAATACACAATATCAAGGGCAGAATAACAATTGCCTAGTTAAATAATTTAATTTAAATAAAGTTAAAATAAGAACGATCCCAAAACGTTCACCAATTTGCTGAGCATGGGACTATCTGTAACTTTGATATACACAGTGGCCACTATTACAGTGTGTAGTTCCAGGATTTAGTCTTTGTGTGTGTCTGTTGTCTGTCTGAGTCTGTCTCTTGCCCTCATCCAGCACCTCCTCTAGATAGCAGAGCTGACACAACTTTAGCTGTTCTATAAACACACGCATGCACACACTCATATCAAGCACAGATACATCATAGTTGCACACCTGATGGTGCACTAGCCCCATGTTAAAGTCTACAGTACACTACAGTCATCATGTGTAGAGGTTCAAACCAGCCTTCAACACCTGAGACTTGGTGTTTTCTATCCTCTCTATTTCGGCAGACAGTCTGTCTGGGCTCTGGAGCGAAGATACATAACATTTAGTATTCACAGATCTGGAGAGACTGGATAGATAAAAGCAATATGGTGGATGCTCTCTAAGGCTATTGGCAGGCTAGGTAGAGTCATTGCCATTTACTTTAACAGCTATTCAGTTCTATTGGATTTATAGATTTCAAACAGGTATAAGCAAACAAACTCACTCACAAATGTGCTTATGCTCTTCTATCTGCTGCTGGAGCTGGTTTTCAAACTTTATCCTATCAAAAAAAATACAGGATCAGTGGCGATTTTAGCATGTAAATCTTGGTGGGGCAAATTTTTTAAATACTTTTCATGCATGCCAGCAAAGCCACTACACAACACATTAATTGCACAATAACAGTGACAAACAGTGCCCACAAACTGGTAGGGCCTACATAAAGCTATCCCAACAGCAGTCCCAACACCTTACCACTGTTACACCTGGCTATCAGCGGAGCCTCGTCTGGCAGCAAAACAGTTCATTCAGTCTCATTTACTACCTTTTAAAAAAACATAGCTGACTTAGTTAAACAAATGTGGTTTCTACTGACAATTGAGATGTACAAACTATGGCATAAGGGGAACGACGAGCGGATAAGAGACAATCCGTAATTTCGATGAAGACAATTAGCGAGCTAGTACGGACGTAGTCAATATAACTAATTGTTCACCACTTTTGAAATGTACAGTGACAGAATATAGAACATGGGCCATTCTTACAGTTTCTCCCTGTATACCAAGTCAGAACCGTAGGATAAATAAAGGGGGCATATAAGCAGACTCTTACAGTTTTCAATGATTACATTTCTCAAAAACAGGTTATAGGCTACATGTGCACCACCAAGTCAGAACAGTAGGCAAAATTATGAGGGGAAAAGGGACCAAATTATTAGGGTGAGGCCCATGCTAAAAGCTTACTACACAACATACACTTAGTATTACTTTCTTTGCTACAGTATACATCTCCCTGCATATTACATAATTTATGCAGCAGCATACAATACATTTTTGGACTCTTCATGGGCAAATTTTGTCATCAAACTTTGTTATCAAAGTCTGGCATTCTCTGGATTTATGGTGTCTTCAAGATAACTGGAAACTCTGAAAACAACAAGGTCGAATCATAATGACGTCAGGGATCTTCAGGTCGAAGCTCTAGAAAGAGGCCCGAGTCCCCGACTTGCAAATCCGAGTTGGATGACCGTTCAAAACGTATTTCCTAGTCGGACCTCTTTTTTCTCAGAATAACTAAACTCAGCAAGAAAAGAAACGTTCCTTTCAGGACCCTGTCTTTCAAAGATAATTTGTAAAATCCAATAACTTCACAGATCTTCATTGTAAAGGGTTTAAACACTGTTTCCCATGCTTGTTCAATGAACCTATGAGGGCACAAGGCGAGACCCAGATGCAGACACGGGAGGCAGATGGTTTGAGTCTTGATATTTATTAAACAATCCAAAAGAGGTAAGCAAGAGAATGGTCATGGACAGGCAAAAGGACAAAACCAGTTCAGAGTCCAGGAGGTACAGAGTGGCAGGCAGGCTCGAGGTCAGGGCAGGCAGAATGGTCAGGCATGCGGGCACAGAGTCCAGAAAACAGGAAAGTGTCAAAAACCGGGAGGACTAGTGAAAGAGAATAGAAGCAGGAGTACAGGAAAAACGCTGGTTGACTTGAAAAACATACAGACAAACTGGCACAGAGAGACAGGAAACACAGGGATAAATACACCAGGGAAAATAAGAAACACCTGAAGGGGATGGAGACAATCACAAGACAGGTGAAACAGATCAGGGTGTGACAGAACCATAAACAATTAATGAACATGCACCTTTTGGGGGTTACCCTGGGGGTCAGGTGTGGGGCTACACCAATGCTATGATTACTGTATATATGTGATAACCTTTGCATGCTTGCAATGCGTAATGATGGAAAAGTACTGGGTAAATGGAGATGTACTGCTTTAGTTCTCAGGCTGAGAATTGTCTGCACCTGCTGATAGTCACCCAGCCTCAAGGCCGAGATAGTAGAGTAAGAAACCACAGTCTGGACATGTTTTTCTCATTTTAGATACTTTGTAACTAATGTGGAAGGACCACCAGAGGGCAGGCTGGGCTCACGGATAGTAGCCCAACAAGGCATGTGAGACAAGGTAACCAGAGGCAATTAAGCACAGCTGACGGTACTAATGACATATTCTCTTTCCCCTATAAGAGAGAGGAGGGAACCAGCAGGAAAAAGGAAGATAAACTATCTCTGTAGAATGGCTACCAAGAGAGGGGAGCGATCCAAGAAGAGCCATTAAGACAGTGACAAATCTGTGATTGTTGTTATAGTTTAAAGATAATCGTCCTGTGTCATCTAAAGAAGAAGATGTATGCTGTTCCTTGGGAGATTCTCATTGATTGTGTTGGAGTGTTTGTATTGTCAGAAATCTCTCAATAGAGAACTGTGTTCAATCAAGAACCTACTCCAGACTCGTTTATTCCACCTTTCCACTTTAGAGTGACACCAAATTACTTGGTCCGCTCACACTAATCAAATGCAACAATATTAAGATATGATTGACGGTAGGTTGTCCACACCAACTAAGTATAAAAAGCGTTGTCTCTTGTTTTGCCACACAGATCTTTACTATAGACTACTGCGGTATTGTGTATGTGAATCTCTCTGCATTTTATTACTAAATAATTTTAAAGAGTTTAAGGTTCCTGTGTCATCTATCTGGAAGACTGATTGTTGAAGGAAACTTACATCACCCCATGCAAAGGACCACCCAACACACCTGTGGAACAGTCGTTAAGACACTAACAGCTTACAGAAGGTAGGCAATTAAGGTCACAGTTATGAAAACTTAAGACACTAAAGAGGCCTTTCTACTGACTCTGAAAAACACCAAAAGAAAGATGCCCAGGGTCCCTGCTCATCTGTGTGATCATGCCTTAGGCATGCTGCAAGGAGGCATGAGGACTGCAGATGTGGCCAGGGCAATAAATTGCAATGTCCATACTGTGAGACGCCTAAGACAGCCCGAGTTACACCAGGAACGCACAATCCCTATATCAGTGCTCAGACTGTCCGCAATAGGCTGAGAGAGGCTGGACTGAGGGCTTGTAGGCCTGTTGTAAGGCAGGTCCTCACCAGACATCACCGGCAACAACGTCACCTATGGGCACAAACCCACCGTTGCTGGACCAGACAGGACTGGCAAAAAGTGCTCTTCACTGACGAGGCGCGGGTTTGTGTCACCAGGGGTGATGGTCGGATTCGCGTTTATCGTCGAAGGAATGAGCGTTACACCGAGGCCTGTACTCTGGAGCGGGATCGATTTGGAGGTGGAGAGTCCGTCATGGTTTGTGACGGTGTGTCACAGCATCATCGGACTGAGCTTGTTGTCATTGCAGGCAATCTCAATGCTGTGCGTTACAGGGAAGACATCCTCCTCCCTCATGTGGTACCCTTCCTGCAGGCTCATCCTGACATGACCTTCCAGCATGACAATGCCACCAGCCATACTGCTCGTTCTGTGCAATATCCTGCAAGACAGGAATGTCAGTGTTCTGCCATGGCCAGCGAAGAGCCCGGATCTCAATCCCATTGAGCACGCCTGGGACCTGTTGGATTGGAGGGTAAGGGCTAGAGCCAGTCATACAAATATTTACACATGTTAAGTTTGCTGAAAATAAACGCAGTTGACAGTGAGAGGACGTTTCTTTCTTTGCTGAGTTTAGTTGTCTTGAATTCACTGAAGTCTGAGATTTCCGAGTTTCCAGTTGTTTTGAGTGTGGCAGAAGTCATGCTGGATTGACAGCATTGCCAGTTGAATGTTTATCCTTTTAAGCTTGGAAAAGAGACCCTTAAACCCAGACTTAGGACCACACACCCACTCCACTGAATAGCAGGCTAGTGATTGCTTTGCAATGCCTGCAGTTAGCCACTGATTCCTTCCAAACCACTCATTGTTGAATTTGCGATTTCCAACTTCTTGTGTAATGTTTATGTCCATTGGCCAATGAGCACCGATACGTTTGATCTATAATTTCTCTTCATTATTTATCTTCATATGACAAGTACAGTTGAAGTCGGAAGTTTACATACACCTTAGCCAAATACATTTAAACTCAGTTTCCCGCAATTCCTGACATTTAATCATAGTAAAAATTCCCTGTTTTAGGTCAGTTAGGATCACCACTTTATTTTAAGAATGTGAAATGTCAGAATAATAGTAGAGAGAATTATTTATTTCAGCTTTTATTTCTTTCATCACATTCCCAGTGGGTCAGAAGTTTACATACACTCAATTAGTATTTGGTAGCATTGCCTTTAATATTTTTTACTTGGGTCAAACATTTTGGGTAGCCTTCCACAAGCTTCCCACAATAAGTTGGGTGAATTTTGGCCCATTCCTTCTGACAGAGCTGGTGTAACTGAGTCAGGTTTGTAGGCCTCCTTGCTCGCACACGATTTTCAGTTCTGCCCACAAATTTTCTATGGGATTGAGGTCAGGCCTTTGTGATGGCTTCTCCAATGCCTTGACTTTGTTGTCCTTAAGCCATTTTGCAGCAACTTTGGAAGTATGCCTGGGGTCATTGTTTATTTGGAAGACACATTTACAACCAAGCTTTAACTTCCTGACTGATGCCTTGAGATGTTGTTTCAATATATCCAGATCATTTTTCTTCCTCATGATGCCATCTAATTTGTGAAGTGCACCAGTCCCTCCTGCAGCAAGTAGATTGTCGACTTGATTCATATTGATGACTGGTAGCTTGCTAGCTAAGATTTTGAAATTCTGATGTTGACATGATCAGTCCAATCAAAGCAAAGCTACTGTAGATATAACCTGATTTGACGTCCTTTTATCTGTGGCCAATGACCTTAATTTTTTTATTTAACCTTTGTTTAACTAGGCAAGTCAGTTATGAACAAATATTTTACAATGACGGCCTACCCTGGCAAAACCTTCCCCTAACCCGGACAACGCTGGGCCAATTGTGCACCACCCTATGGGACTCACAGTCATGGCTGGTTGTGATACTGCCTGGGATCGAACCAGGGTTGTAGTGATGCTTCTAGTGTAACAGTATAACTTTAGTTCGTCCCCTCGCCCTGACCCGGGCGCAAACCAGGGACCCTCTGCACACATCAACAACAGTCACCCACGAAGCATCGTTACCCATCGCTTCACAAAATCCGCGGCCCTTGCAAGGGGAACCACTACTTCAAGGTCTCAGAGCAAGTGACGTCACCGATTGAAAGGTTATTAGCGCGCACCACCGCTAACTAAATAGCCATTTCACATCCGTTACACTAGCACTGAGATGCAGTGCCTTAGACGCTGCGCCACCTGGGAGCCCCACCTTGAGCCGTCTTGGATGGGTTCTAATGTAACTCTATGGCAGCACCCAAGGAGCTTGAATTTTCGAGCTCAATCCCGGCACAACTAGAGAACATTACCAACCCCTAAGCTCCATATTTTCCGCTGGCTGCCCCACCACCACAGAAAGCACTGAGCTAGGCTGAAACATCTGCATTTTGGAGCTGCTTTACTCAAGAAAGCAAAAAAGAGACCATGTTTGTATGCGGCTTTATTAACTCAATTTATATATGTTTTACATTGTTTGCAAACTGATATGTGAAACGTATTAATGCCAAAATAACATTCAAAATAGGCACACATTCTTTTTTTTTGATTAACAGGTGGAGCTCAAAACAGGTCGCCACTGCACCAGGTATATACACTCATCCGCCAGTTTATTAGGTACCCCTTTCACGAAAATGGATCACTCCTACAGACAGTGAGTCACTTGGCCGTGGCTTGCTATATAAAGCAGGCATCGAGGCATTCAGTTGCTGTTCAATTGAACGTTAGAATTGGCAAAATGAGTGACATAAACAACTTTGAGCGGTGTATGATCGTCGGTGCTAGGCATGCCGGATCCAGTATCTTAGAAACGGTCCCCATCCTGGGATTTTCACTCACGACAGTGGGTTTACCGAGAATGGAGCGACAAACAAAAAACATCCAGTCAACGGTAGTCCTGTGGGTGAAAACAGCTCGTTGATGAGAGAGGTTGAAGGATAATCTTAGGACTCATACAAGTGAACAGGCGGGCCACATACAGGCACAGTACAACAGTGGTGTGCAGAACGACATCTCGGAACGCACAACTCGTCGATTCTTGTCACAGATGGGCTATTGCAGCAGACGACCACACCTGGTTCCACTCCTATCAGCTAAAATCAAGAAGAAGCACTCCAGTAGGCACGCGATCCCCTGGACAATTGAGGAGTGGAAAGACATTGCCTGGAATATGACAGTGTATTCAGTTTAATTGAGTGGCCTGCGCAGTCCCAAGACCTGGTTTCCATGTGTTTGATGCCAATCCATTTGCTCCTTTCTGGCCATTATTATGGTACATCAGCAGCTTCCAGTGATGTACTGCCATCCAGTCTACAGCAACTGCGTGATGCCATTGCGTCAGCATGGACCAACATCCCTATGGAACGTTTCGGACACCTTGTAGAGTGTCCAGAAGAATTCAAGCTGTTCTGGAGGAAAAAAATTGTGGTCCAACCCAGTACTAAATGTACCTAATAAACTGGCCTGTGAGTGTAGTCTGATCTCTCTGATGGTTATTGTTTCAAGCCTCCATTCTGACTGTTCCCCCTAATTCACTACATAGCTACTTTACTGTTGTTTCCTGTGTTTGAGTTTGGTCTTCTGGATCTGACATCTGTACTGTTCTATCAGGTCTACGTTCTTCCTATTCAGCTGCTGCTGCCTGTGAACAAGGACACATGCGTGCATCCATGGGTCATTACAGGAAAATAATCCCTTTTGATATTTTAAATAGAAATTGTGCACCTATATAAAATTTGAAAAGCCCATTCTATTAAATTAAGTGCCCTTAAATATAGACCACAATTAATCTGATTTTTAATATGAATAAAGACTTGCTAAAGCATCAAATTCTGCCTTTTCTATGACTTCTATAACTATTTTAACCCACTTAACCCCAACATTTCTCCAAGTTTTTACTATCTATGATAGAGTGAGAGGGTGGGTGTGTGTGTGATGGCCGGTATATTCCTGCTCGTTGGCTACATCTGCTGGCCAGGAGAGAGGGTGGCCCGGAAGGGTAAGAAGCTAATTACTCACACCTGAATGTAATTGGCTTAGAAGTTGGATGGTGGCTGTTTAACCTGGCTTTGGCCAGATCTGTTTTTGTATCTGGACCATCAAGAGCTGACATGCAGAGCCCTCCAATGCTGAAAGGGATATTGAACCCAACGGGACAAGAACATACCAGACGTTACTTGGCTGTAGACCTGACCCCAGTAAGGACAAGCCTGTGGATTTCTGTTGTTTGATACGCCAGTGAACAGCTTAGCTGTTAGCAGAGAGGGTCTGGAGGAACTGTATAGATAGGCTCAAAGTGGAGCTAGGTTTTTGGTTTGGTTTTATTGTTACCCAGCGCTGTGGCGCATTTAGTTTATTTTCCTGAATAAAGGTCTGTGTCGTTTCCCTGGAGAAAGGTGCATTATGGTCTAAGCTTGTGTTACTTAACACTCTTGTCACTTGTGGGCCAGCCCGGCCCCCCGACCTCTACACTGGTGGAGATTGCGGACCTTATATTTCCGGGCTTGGAGGGCTAAGTGACAAGACTATGAAGCAATACCATATCATGGAGAACCTCATCAAGTAGCTGGCTCATGACAGCCAGGCCCAGCATGACATGCACAGGAAGTTCAATACAGTGCAAAGGAATCAAAATGTTAAGTTGCTGGCACACCTACAGAACCTCCACGCTGATACTCCACAGGCGACCCCAGCCAGTGGACCCAGTCCGGGCAGGTTCCTGTTGAAAATTACATAGTTCCATGAATTGACCTTTGTTCCTCTCCAGTCATTTAGGGCCCAAATCAAATGTTCAAATCAAATTTGTCACATGCGCCGACTACAACAGTGAAATGCTTACTTACAAGCCCTTAAAACTTCTTAGAGATAGGGTCTATTTTTCTCAATTTCCGCCTGACTGACGTGCCCAATGTAAACTGCCTGTTACTCAGGCCCAGAAGCCAGGATATGCATGTAATTGGTAGCATTGGATAGAAAACACTTTGAAATTCGTAGAAATGTTAAAATAATGTATGAGACTAAAACACAATTGATATGGCAGGCAAAAATCCAAAGGAAAAACCAACTGGAATTTTGCTTTTTTTGAGGTCCCAGGCTCTTATAATGGAAAGCTATGGGTTCTATGTAATTCCAGCTCCCAGATTGCAATTCCTATGGCTTCCACTAGATGTCAATAGTCTTTGTTCATTGTTTTAGGCTTGTTTCTTTAAAAACGAGCAAGAATTTTGAGTTTTTGTACAAAGAGTCCCAGTTGAAAATCAGTCTGTCCGCATGCGACGAAGAGGAGGCGCGCCTGCTAATTTTACATTTCTATTGAACATATTTCTTTCTGTATGAAATATTATAGTTTATTTACATTTTAGGATACCTGAGGATTAAATAGAAACGTAGTTTGACTTGTTTGAACAAAGTTTAGCGGTAGCTTTTTGGACTCCTTTGTCTGAGTGGATTACTGAAATCAATGGCGCTAACTAAACAAACTTTTTGGGATATAAAGAAGGATTCTATCTAACAAAACGACCATTCATGTTTTAGCTGGGACCCTTGGGATTGCAAACTGAGGAAGATTTTCAAAAGTAAGTGATTTATTTAATCGTTATTTGTGATTTTATGAAGCCTGTGTTGGTTGAAAAATATGTTGTGGGGCGCCATCCTCAAACAATCGCATGGTATGCTTTGGCTGTAAAGCCTATAGTAAATTGGACAATGCAGTTAGATTAACAAGAATTTAAGCTTTTAAACGACTTAAGATACTTGTATGTTCATAAATGTTTAATATTACGATTATTTATTTGAAATGCACGCCCTCCACTTTCACCGGATGTGGTCGACATAACTGCTAACCAATAATGCAGTTAAGAAAAATAAGTGTCAAGTAACAAATAAATAAAGGGCAGCAGTAAAATAACAATAGCGGGGCTATATACAGGGGGTACCAGTACAGAGTTGAGGTGATATGTACATGTAGGTAAAGTGACTATGCATAGATAGGGTAGCAGCAGTGAAAAAGAGGGGGGAGGCAATTCAAATTGTCTGGGTAGCCATTTTATTAGCTGTTCAGGAGTCTTATGGCTTGGGGGTAGAAGTTATTAAGAAGCCTTTTGGATCTATACTTGCTGCTCCAGTACCGCTTGCCGTGTGGTAGCAGAGAGAACAGTTTATGACTAGGGTGGCTTGAGTCTTTGACAATTCTTTGGGCCTTCCTCTGACACCGCCTGGTATGGAGGTCATGGATGGCAGGAAGCTTGACCCAAGTGATGTACTGGGCCGCATGCACTACCCTCTGTAGTGCCTTGCAGTGGGAGGCCGAACAGTTGCCATACCAGGCGGTGATGCAACCAGTCAGGATGCTGTTGATGGTGCAGCTGTAGAACCTTTTGAGGATCTCAGAACCCATGCCAAATCTTTTCAGTCTCCTGAGGGGGAATAGGCTTTGTTGTGCCCTCTTCACGACTGTCTTGGTGTGTTTGGACCAAGAAAGTTTATTGATGATGTGAACACCTAAGGAACTTGAAGCTCTCAACCTGCTCCACTACAGCCCCGTTGATGAGAATGGGGGTGTGCTCGGTCCTCCTTTTCCTGTAGTCCACAATCATCTCCTTTGTCTTGATCACGTTGAGGGAGAGGTTGTTATCCTGGCACCATGCGGCCAGGTCTCTGACCTCCTCCCTATAGGCTGTCTCATCGCTTTCGGTGATCAGGCCTTTCACTGTTGTGTCATCGGCAAACATTATGATCGTGTTGGAGTCGTGCTTGGCCATGCAGTCATGAGTGAACAGGGAGTACAGGAGGGGACTGAGCACGCACCTCTGAGGGGTCCCTGTGTTGAGGATCAGCATGGCGGATGTGGTGTTACCTACCCTTACCACCTGGGAGCATCCCATCAGGAAGGATCCAGTTGCAGAGGGAGTTGTTTAGTCCCAGGGTCCTTAGCTTAGTGATGAGCTTTGCGGGTACTATGGTGTTGAACGCTGAGCTGTAGTCAATGAATAGCATTCTCACGTAGGTGTTCCTTTTGTCCAGAGGGGAAAGGGCAGTGTGGAGTGCAATAGAGATTGCCTCATCTGTGGATCTGTTGGGGTGGTATGCAAATTGGAGTATGTCTAGGGTTTCTGGGATAATGGTGTTGATGTGAGCCGTGACCAGCCTTTCAAAGCACTTCATGGCTACAGACGTGAGTGCTACAGGTCGGTAGACATTTAGGCAGGTTACCTTAGTGTTATTGGGCACAGGGACTATGGTGGCCTGCTTGAAACATGTTGGTATTACAGACTCAGTCAGGGACAGGTTGAAAATGTCAGTGAAGACACTTGCCAGTTGGTCAGCACATGCTTGGAGTACACGTCCTGGTAATCCGTCTGGCCTTGTGAATGTTGACCTGTTTAAAGCTCTTACTCACGTCAGCTATGGAGGACATGATCACACAGTCGTCCGGAACAGCTGATGCTCTCATGCATGTTTCAGTATTACTTACCTCGAAGCGAGCATAGAAGTAATTTAGCTCATCTGGTAGGCTTGTATCACTGTGCATCTCGTGGCTGTGCTTCCCTTTTTAGTCTGTAATAGTTTGCAAGCTTTGCCACATCCGACGAGTGTCAGAGCCGGGGTAGTACCGATTCAATCTTAGTCCTGTATTGACATTTTGCCTATTTGATGATTCGTCGGAGGGCACAGCAGGATTTCTTATAAGCTTCCGGGTTAGAGTCCCGCTCCTTGAAAGCGGCAGCTCTACCCTTTAGCTCAATGTGAATGTTGCATGTAATCCATTGGCTTCTGGTTGGGATATGTACGTACAGTCACTGTGGGGACGACATCATCGATGTACTTATTGATGAAGCCAGTGACTGAAGTGGTGTACTTCTCAATGCCATCAGAAGAACCCCAGAACATATTCCAGTCTGTGCTAGCAAAAATGTCCTGTAGCTTAGCATCTGCATCATCTGACCATTTCTTTTGACCGAGTCACTGGTGCTTCCTGATTTAGTTTTTGCTTGTAAGCAGGAATCAGGAGGATAGAGTTATGGTGAGATTTTCCAAATGGAGGGTGAGGGAGAGCTTTGTACGCATCTCTGCGTGTGGAGTAAAGGTGGTCTAGAGTTTCCCCCCCCCCCTTTGGTTGGACATTTAACATGCTGGTAGAAATGAGGTAAAACATATTTAAGTTTCCCTGCATTAAAGTCCCTGGCCACTAGGAGCGCCGCCTCTGGATGAGCGTTTTCCTGTTTTCTTATGGCCGTATGCAGCTCATTGAGTGCGGTCTTAGTGCCAGCATCCGTTTGTGGTGATATATAGACAGCTACGTAAAATACAGATGAAAACTCTCTTGGTAAATAGTGTGGTCTACAGCTTATCATGAGATTACCTCAGGTGAGCAAAACCTCAAGACTTCCTTAGATTTCGTGCACCAGCTGTTGTTTACAAATATACATAGACCGCCACCCCTTGTCTTACCAGAGGCGCCTTTTCTATCCGCCGAAAAAGCGTAAAACCCGCCAGCTGTATGTTATTCATCTTGTCGTTCGGCCACGACTCGGTGAAACATAAGATATCAGTTTTTAATGTCCCGTTGGTATGATATACATGCTCGTAGCTCGTCTATTTTATAATCCAATGACTGTACATTGGCTAATAGGACCGATGGTAAAGGCAAATTACCTACTCGTCATCGGACCCAGACCTATACTACCGTTAAAGTTTGGGGTCACTTAGAAATGTCCTTCTTTTTGAAAGAAAAGCAAATTTTTTTGGTCCGTCAAATAACATAAAATTGATCAGAAATACAGTGTAGACGTTGTAAATGACTATTGTAGCTGGAAACGGCAGATAAAAAAATAAAAAAATGAATATCTACATAGGCGTACAGAGGCCCATTATCAGCAACCATCACTCCTGTGTTCCAATGGCACGTTGTGTTAGCTAATCCAAGTTTATCATTTTAAAAGGCAAATTGATTTGCCTTTTGCAATTATGTTAGTACAGCTGAAAACTGTTGTGCTGATTTAAAGAAGCAATAAAACTGGCCTTCTTTAGACAAGTTGAGTATCTGGAGCATCAGCATTTGTGGGTTCGATTACAGGCTTAAAATTGCCAGAAAAAAAAGGACTTTCTTCTGAAACTCGTCAGTCTATTCTTGTTCTGAGAAATGAAGGCTATTCCATGCGAGAAATTGCCAAGAAACTGAAGATCTCGTACAGACGCCTCACAAGTCCTCAAGTGGTAGCTTCATTAAATAGTACCCGCATAACACCAGTCTCAACGTCAACAGTGAAGAGGCGACTCCTGGATGCTGGCCTTCTAGGCAGAGTTCCTCTGTCCAGTGTCTGTGCTCTTTTGCCCATCTTAATATTTTATTTTTATTGGCCAGTCTGACATAGGGCTTTTTCTTTGCAACTCTGCCTAGAAGACCAACATCATAGAGTCGCCTCTTCACTGTTGACGTCGAGACTGGTGTTTTGCGGGTACTATTTAATGAAGCTCCCAGTTGAGGACTTGTGAGGCGTTTGTTTCTCAAACTAGACACTGTAAATGATGAGGATCACCTTTGGGTCATGATAGGGGCTGCACCAAATGATTGATGTATTATAATAATTGATTATGCTTATGTTGTATTAATAGAAGGGGAAGGGCTATATGATCCTCCCCCACTACATTTATAGGGTCCTGGACCACAGATTAGCAATATATGCATTATAAGGTTTAATACTGTTCCACAGTTCTTTTCTAGTCTTTTATAGAAACGGTCTGAGCAGATGTGTGAGCCATTGCAGTCAAAACAGGGTGTCTGTGAGAAAGCCCCTCAAGGCTAAAAGAGATACATAGACACAGACCCCTGCAGGGGAGTAAATAGATAAGGGACAAGTCAGACACACCACTGTAAGCCACACATGAATGGAAAATTACTGCTGAGCCCTTAGAAAACACTGGACTATTGTTTTCTCCTGCAAGTTTGTATAACTGTATATGCATGCGCTTGGTCTCGTGAGTAGAAGGTGTTGACGTAGGCAGTTACATCACTAGGGGTTAACTGCAAGTATATTAAAGCAACTTTGACCTTTTTTTATTTTGCAGAACTTACTCTGAAACATACGTGCTGTGTTTCCATTGTCAACTTCTGTCTGCAATTGCAATAATAAAGGTTTGATTTACTTAAAGAAGATATTGTCTGATTGCTGATTTCACCAATAAGCCAATGATTGACAAGGAACAAGGAACCTACCCAGACATAATGTACTTGTCCTCTTGCTCAGTTGTGCACCGGGGCCGCCCACTCCAGTCTGCGCTGTTCTGTGAAGGGAGTAGTACACAGCGTTGTCTTCAGTTTCTTGGCAATTTCTCGCATGGAATAGCCTTCATTTCTCAGAACAGGAATAGACTGACGAGTTTCGGAAGACAATTCTTTGTTTCTGGCTATTTTGAGTCTGTAATCGAACCCACAAATGCTGATGCTCCAGATACTCAACTAGTCTAAAGAAGGACAGTTTTATTGCTGCTTTAATTAGAACCACAGTTTTCAGCTGTGCTAACATAATTGCTAACATAATTGCAAAATGGTTTTCTAATGATCAATTTGCCTTTTTAAAATGATCATCTTGGATTAGCTAACACAACGTGTCATTGGAACACAGGAGTGATGGTTGCTGATAATGGGCCTCTGCACACCTATGTAGATATTCCATTAAAAATCTGCCGTTTCCAGCTACAATAGTCATTTACAACATTAACAATGTCTACACTGCATTTCTGATCGATTTGATGTTATTTTAATGGACAAAATTTGTACTTTTCTTTCAAAAACAAGGACATTTCTAAGTGACCCCAAACTTTTGAACGGTAGTGTACGTCCCCGATATCTCAGTTTCTTTCTCCTGCGAATGACGGGGATGAGGGCCTTGTTGGGTGTCTGGAGTAAATCCTTTGCGCCCGACTCGTTAAAGGAAAAACAATATTCCTCCAGTACAGGGTGAGTATTCACTGTCCTGATATCTAGAAGCTCTTTTTGATCATAAGAGACGGTGGCAGAAACATTATGTACAAAATAAGTTACAAATAACGCGAAAAAACACACACAGTAGCACAATTGGATAGGGGATCGTAAAACGGCAGCCATCTCTTCCGGCACCATTATCAGCACAACCGTATCCGACTGGCAAAGGCCTGGGTGCAGAGTAACCCCGCAGGGCCCAGCATGGTGGAGAGAGTGGTAATGGACCACGTTCTATGGGCCCATCCCCATGATGCCACAAAGGTGACCAGCCAGGGCAATCCATGGACCAACTAGTCCTCCTAGTGGAGAGACACAAGACCACAATGGATCTGCAGAAGTCTGGTAAGACGGACAAAACTGAGGGTAAGCTAAGGAAACAGCCAGAGAGACTCCTGCCGCCCGAGAGGTCTGTCAAACTCCCAGAGGTGTAGCCGCCCCGACGACATAGGTTCAGGATAGACCCAGACTGAAGGTGTTATGAGTGTGGTGAGGTGGGACACGTGGCCTGGAACTGAAGTTAACATTATGTATGGCATTATAGGATCCCAGAGGCCAGATAGGTGGCCATCAAAAAGGAGGAGGACCAGATACTAAAAATGGGGATTATCGAGCTGTCCCAGAGTGAATGGTACAGCCCGATCGTCTTAGTGCCGAAGCCAGATGGTTCGGTAAGGTTTTGCAATGACTTCTGAAATCTAAATGAGATGTCAAAGTTTTACGCTGATTGACCTCCTTGGCAACACCCAATATATCAGCCCTCTAGATCTATCTTCCACCTCTTCGGAGGACACATATCTAGTTTGTTTTTTGCAGCTTTTCTGCTACATATAAACTCAGCAACAAAAAAAACGTCCTCTTACTGTCAACTGTGTTTATTTTCAGCAAACTTAACATGTGTAAATACTTATATGAACATAAGATTCAACAACTGAGACAAACTGAACAAGTTCCACAGACATGTGACTAACAGAAATGGAATAATGTGTCCCTGAACAAAGGAGGGGGGGTCAAAATCAAAAGTAACAGTCAGTATCTGGTGTGGCCACCAGCTGCATTAAGTACTGCAGTGCATCTCCTCCTCATGGACTGCACCAGATTTGCCAGTTCTTGCTGTGAGATGTTACCCCACTCTTCCACCAAGGCACCTGCAAGTTCCCGGACATTTCTGGGGGGAATGGCCCTAGCCCTCACCCTCCAATCCAACATGGTCCCAGACGTGCTCAATGGGATTGAGATCCGGGCTCTTTGCTGGCACACTGACATTCCTGTCTTGCAGGAAATCACGCACAGAACGAGCAGTAAGGCTGATGGCATTGTCATTCTGGAGGGTCATGTCAGGATGAGCCTGCAGGAAGGGTACCACATGAGGGAGGAGGATGTCTTCTCTGTAACGCACAGCATTGAGATTGCCTGCAATGACAGCAAGCTCAGTTCGATGATTCTGTGACACATCGCCCCAAACCATGACGGACCCTCCACCTCCAAATCGATCCCGCTCCAGAGTACAGGCCTTGGTGTAACGTTCATTCCTTCGACGATAAACACGAATCCGACCATCACCTCTGCTAAGACAAAACCGTGACTCGTCAGTGAAGAGCACTTTTTGCCAGTCCTGTCTTGTCCAGCGATGGTGGGTTTGTGCCCATAGGCGACGTTGTTGCCGGTGATGTCTGGTGAGGACCTGCCTTACAGCAGGCCAACAAGCCCTCAGTCCAGCCTCTCCCAGCCTATTGCGGACAGTCTGAGCACTGATGGAGGGATTGTGCGTTCCTGGTGTAACTCGGGCAGTTGTTGTTGCCATTCTGTACCTGTCCCGCAGGTGTGATGTTAGGATGTACTGATCCTGTGTAGGTGTTGTTACACGTGGTCTGCCACTGCGAGGACAATCAGATGTCTGTCCTGTCTCCCTGTAGCGCTGTCTTAGACGCCTAAGATTGTCTGATTACACTACACTCACAGTATGGACATTGCAATTTATTGCCCTGGCCACATCTGCAGTCCTCATGCCTACTTGCAGCATGCCTAAGGCACGTTCACGCAGATGAGCAGGGATCCTGGGCATCTTTCTTTTGGTGTTTTTCAGAGTAAGTAGAAAGGCCTCTTTAGTGTCCTAAGATGTCATAACTGTGACCTTAATTGCCTACCGTCTGATGCCCGCTACGAGGGTCCCCAGTCCGGGGTCGGCGGCGAGGGTCCCCGCTCCAGAGGCGCCACCTAAGTGGGCCAAGCCAGAGGTGGAGCGGGGTCTACGTCCCGCACCAGAGCCGCCACCGCGGAGAAATGCCCACCCAGACCCTCCCCTATAGGTTCAGGTTTTGCGGCCGGATTCCGCACCTTTGGGGGGGGGGGGGTACTGTCACGCCCTGACCGTAGAGCGCTTTTTATGTCTCTATTTTGGTTTGGTCAGGGTGTGATTTGGGTGGGCATTCTATGTTCATTTTCTATGTTTTGTATTTCTTTGTGTTTGGCCAGGTGTGGTTCCCAATCAGAGGCAGCTGTCTGTCGTTGTCTCTGATTGAGAATCATACTTAGGCAGCTTTTTCCCACCTGTGTTTTGTGGGTAGTTGTTTTCTGTTTTGTGTTTCTGCACCAGACAGGACTGTTTCGGTTTCGTTCATTCTCTTTGTTATTTTGTCTCAGTGTTCAGTTTTAATAAATAATCATGAACACTTACCACACTTGGTCCGACTACTCTTCTTCAGACGACAAAAACCGTTACACATACGCACTGCATTATACACACACGTACACATGGATTTTGAGTTGTAGAATAGTGGCTTGAGGGCACACACTTAATGTGTTGTGAAATCTGCTGTGAATGTATTGTAATGCTACTCTTCCTGTGCCCCATGAAGAGTAGCTGTTGCCTTGGCAGCAGCTAATGGGGATCCATAATAAATACAAATTAGTAAAACAGTATGTAAACATAATTAAAGTGAGGCAGCAGCCTCTAAGGTGTAGGGTTGAGTAACCGGGTCGTAGCTGGCTAGTGAAAGTGACTATGTTCAGGGCAGGGTACTGGGTGGAGGCCGGCTAGTGATGGCTATTTAACAGTCTGATGGCCTTGAGATAAAAGCTGTTTTTCAGTCTCTCGGTCCCAGCTTTGATGCACCTGTACTGACCTCGCCTTCCGGATGATAGCGGGGTGAACAGGCCGTGGCTCAGGTGGTTGAAGTTCTTGATAATCTTTTTGACCTTCCTGTGACATCGGGTGCTGTAGGTGTTCTGGAGGGTAGGCAGTGTGCCCCCGGGGATGCGTTGGGCAGATCGCATCACCCTCTGCAGAGCCCTGCAGGTACGGGAAGTGCAGTTTCCGTATCAGATACGGCCCGACAGGATGCTTTCAATTGTGCATCTGTAAAAGTTTGTGAGGGTCTTAGGGTCCAAGCCAAATTTCTTCAATCTCCTAACAGCGCCTCTTCACCACATTGTATGTGTGGGTGGACCATTTCAGATTGTCAGTGGTGTACCCTGAGGAACTTCAAGCTTTTCACCTTCTTCACTGCAGCCCGTCAATCTGTATGGGGGCGTGCTCCCTCTGCTGTTTCCTGCAGTCCAGGATCAGTTCCTTCGTTTTGTTGACATTGAGGGAGAGGTTATTTCCGTGGCACCACTCCACCTGGCTCCTCACTGTAGACTGTGTCGTCATTGTTGGTAATCAGGCCTACTACTGTTGTGTCATCAGCAAACTTTGCCACGCAGTCAAGGGTGAACAGGGAGGGGCCCCTGTGTTGAGGATCAGCGTAGTGGTGGTGGTGTTTCCTACCTTCTTGTGGTAGCATAGCTGACTAAACTCAACTCCACGATTTATGATGGGAGTTGAGGAGCGACTAGTATGGGCACACTGGAGATCTATTTTAATAAATCCATTGAATATACACCATCAAAAATACATCCAATATTAATTTGTTTAGACAGGTCCTAAGAAACATTATAAGACTAAAAAAATTGATTTTCAAAACAATACATCTGCACACCACTACTGGGCCTACCACTGGAGCTATAAAAGCGTATGCAGGCAAGAACATGGTAAAAATGGGCCTGTTTGTAAGGGGGTCATATAAACATTGCCCATATTTTTTTAAAGGCAAAATACCACAAATCTCATGTGAAAGCAGTATCTGTGGGTAGGCTATGCCTACATAGAAAGGAAGCTTGTTTTTGCCATTACATGATGAGGGGATTTTAAATTGTCTGTCTGGTGTTTCAGTGCCCCTCAAGAAAACCAGCCCTGCAACAAGATGTTATCCCTGATCTAAATCATTTCCTCTCTCCATCTCTTTCTTAATGGTAAGTAAGGCTTCACTTTGGCTACTAGTGATGCGAGGATTGACTCATAACCCGTGCAATTTATTTCTATAGGCTACATTTAGGGTTTTCTTTCATTATCTGGCATTAGTGCATAAGCCTAAGCTTCAGGGCCTATCTGTACATGTGCCAAATAGCCTGAACGCCTAATGTTTTTGGGAATGGGCAGAAAAAGTTCATGCCAATCCATAGAGGCAAAAATAAATGTTGGAGTTTAATTCAATAAGAGAAAAGCTGCAAAATGGAGAGCTGAAAATAAAGCGAAGGAAGGGCCAGAAAAGTAATGTTTGGGAAAGATTTGGTGAAGTGGTAAAAGAGGATGATAGCAGTGTGTTATGTGATGATTGTGAGGCACTGTACAAATTCCACAGTCACAAGATGGGGACTTCAAAGAGGCCCATCAAGGAAACTGTAGCTTACAGTTCAGATGGGTTAAATGGACACTGACTGTAGGTCTATAGCCTACAGTTCACTTAGCCTTAATATTAACTCGTGTAGAATTAAGCATTTATTGTAGTAAAATAATACACCAAATGTATAGGTAACATTTTGACTTGGGAACAAGAGTTGAGAAATATGATTTCTTCCTTTCAGCATCTTGAGAGAATGTGAATGCACAGTTATATCACCTCTACAGAGGGATCTTTATCAGCATTATAAAAGCTGATAGTATTTCAACCACATAAAATATACATCCAAACTGAAATCTTATCAGAAACATGTTGGGTCGTTTTCACAGCTTTCTATTTCCTTACCACCGGTCAAACTGATGTCAGTCATGGCTTACATGAATTTACATGAATTTAAGAATTTGTTCTTAACTGACTTGCCTAGTAAAATAAAGTTTTTTTTTTTTTTAAATACAAAAAAAAAACAGAGAATGTTGTACAGAACATCAAATCAAATTGTATTAGTCACATGCGCCAAATACAACAGGTGTAGTACAGTGAAATGCTTACTTACATGCCCCTAACCAACAATGCAGGTTTAAAAAAATACTAGTAAGAATAAGAAATAAAAGGAACAAGTAATTAAAGACCAGCAGTAAAATAACAATAGCGAGACTATACACAGGGGGGTACCGGTATAGAATCAATGTGCGGGGGCACTGGTTAGTTGAGGTACTATGCATAGATGATAACAACAGAGAGTAGCAGCGGTGTAAAAGAGGGAGGGGGGGGCAATGCAAATAGGCTGGGTAGCCATTTGATTAGATGTTCAGGAGTTTTATGGCTTGGGGGTAGAAGCTGTTTAGAAGCCTCGAGGACCTAGACTTGGCGCTCCGGTACCGCTTGCCGTGTGGTAGCAGAGAGAGCAGTGTATGACTAGGGTGGCTGGAGCATTTGACACCGCCTGGTGTAGAAGTCCTGGATAGCAGGAAGCTTAGCCCCAGTGATGTACTGGGTCGTACGCACTACCCTCTGCAGTGCCTTGAAGTGGGAGGTCGAGCAGTTGCCATACCAGGCAGTGATGCAACCAGTCAGGATGCTCTTGATGGTGCAGCTGTAGAACTTTTTGAGGATCTGAGGACCCATGCCAAGTCTCCTGAGGAGGAATAGGTTTTGTTGTTACCTCTTCACGACTGTCTTGGTGTGCATGGACCATGTTAGTGTGTTGGTGATGTGGAAACCAAGGAACTTGAAGCTCTCAACCTGCTCCACTACAGCCCCGTTGATGAGAATGGGGGCGCGCTCGGTCCTCTTTTTCCCTGAGGGGCCCATGTGTTGAGGATCAGCGTGGCGGATGTGTTGTTACCTACCCTTACCACCTGAGGGCATCCCATCAGGAAGTCAAGTATCCAGTTGCAGAGGGAGGTGTTTAGTCCCAGGGTCCTTAGCTTATTGATGAGCTTTGAGGGCCCTATGGTGTTGAACACTGAGCTGTAGTCAATGAATAGCATTCTCACATAGGTGTTCCTTTTGTCCAGATGGGAAAGGGCAGTGTGGAGTGCAATAGAGATTGCATCATCTGTGGCTTTGTTAGGGCGGTATGCAAATTGGAGTGGGTCTAGGGTTTCTGGGATAATGGTGTTGATATGAGCCATGTCCAGCCTTTCAAAGCACTTCATGGCTACAGATGTGAGTGCTATGGGTCAGTAGTCATTTAGGCAGGTTACCTTAGTGTTATTGGGCACAGGGACTATGGTGGCATCAGAGCCGGTGTAGTACGATTTGATCTTAGTCCTGTATTGAAGCTTTGCTTGTTTGATAATTCATCGGAAGGCATAGCGGGATTTCTTATAAGCTTCAGGGTTAGAGTCCCGCTCCTTGAAAGCGGCAGCTCTAGCCTTTAGCTCAGTGCGGATGTTGCCTGTAATCCAAGGCTTGCGGTTGGGGTATGTGCGTACGGTCACTGTGGGGATGACGTCATCGTTGCATTTATTGTTGAAGCCAATGACTGATGTGGTGTACTCCTCAAAGCCGTCGGAGGAATCCCAGAACATATTCCAGTCTGTGCTAACAAAACAGTCTTGAAGCAGATGCAGCAGATGCTAAGCTACATCTGACCACTTTTTTTATTGATCGAGTCACTGGTGCTTCCGGCTTTAATTTTTGTTTGTACGCATGAATCAGGAGAATAGAATTATGGTCAGATTTGCCAAATGGAGGGCGAGGGTGAGCTTTCTATGCGTCTCTGTGCGTGCAGTAAAGGTGGTCCAGAGTTTTTTTCCTTCTAGTTGGACATTTAACATGCTGATAGAAATTTGGTAAGACGGATTTAAGTTTCCCTGCATTAAAGTCCCCGGTTACTAGGAGCGCCGCCTCTGGGTGAGAGTTTTCCTGTTTGGTTATGGCGGAATACAGCTCATTCAGTGTGGTCTTAGTGCCAGCATCAGTCTGTGGTGGTATGTAGACAGCTACGAAAAATACAGATAAACTCTCTAGGTAGAAAGTGTGGTCTACCGCTTATCATGAGATACTCTACCTCCGGCGAGCAAAACCTCGAGACTTCCTTAGCTATCATGCACCAGCTGTCATTTACAAAAATACATAGTCCGCTGCCCCTTGTCTTACGATGAGACACCGCTGTTTTGTCCTGCCGATACAGCGTATTACCAGCCAGCTGCATGTTGATAATGTCATCGTTCAGCCACGACTCCGTGAAGCATAAGATATTACAGTTTTGAATGTCCCGTTGGTAGTTCAGTCTTCCACATAGGTCATCGATTTTATTTTCCAAAGATTGCATGTTTGCTAGCAGAATGGAAGGAAGTGTGGGTTTATTCAATCGCCTACGAATTCTCAGAAGGCAGCCCGCCCTCTGGACCTTTTTTCTCCGCCTTCTCTTCACGCAAATGACGGGGATCTGGGCCTGTGCCTGTGTTTTTTTGTTATTGCATTTTCTCCCTGGTCCCAAAATGTCTTTGCTCCACAAAAGAAGCAAAGATGACATAACTTTACCGATGTCAACTGGATTGAAGCATTCATTCTCTATCGATTTATGACATTCTGGTGAGCAATGGTTTATTTAGTCTTCTAGGGTAACATATAATGATAGAAGAGAAGCTGCATGTATCTAATTATGTACATGTTGGCTAACAAATAGCCTACCAAAATGTCCGAAATATATCTAAATCAGGAGAAACATATCTAAATCAGGAGAAAAAAATCCTGCATCCAGTCAAAAAATATTTGGGCTGCCTTTAACTGTAGCCTACAGCACCTTTTCTATATTAGCAGGTTCGGGATGGGTGCGGGCCTCAGATTTTCACTTTGTCACATATAGTCCGGCGGTTGCAGGTGGGTTACTAGCAATTTGAGGTGCAGGTGAACAAACAGCTGACCTGCGTGCCAATATTGGCTACTACTGGTGGTAGCCAGCCCTACACAATGATTTGGCTTGTCATGATGCTCATGTTTTAAGAAACAATTTTCATGTAAATGTAATTAATATTGATTTAAAAAATGTACAAAGTAAAAAATAAAAAAAGTAATTGCCGTGGATTGGAGAAATGGTCGCTGAACCAATAACATATTTGTTCGTTTTTTTGCACACAAGAACATACAAAACAATATGATTTGGCTCCCGAGGGAATTAATTTGGCTCTCGCAGCGGTCTGAGGCGCTGCATCTCAGTGCTAGAGGCGTCACTACAGACCCTGGTTTGATTCCAGGCTGTATCACAACGGGCCATTGATTTCGAGTCCCATAGGGCGGCGCACAATTGGCCCAGCGTCGTCCGGGTTTGGCCGGAGTAGGTTATCATTGTAAATAAGAATTTGTTCTAACTTGCCTACTTAAATAAAGGTTAAATAAACAAAAATAAATAAAAGGTCATATGGGGGTGGAAGCTATTGAAGTTAAGTATTTTTGACATAGAATAAAATAAGTCATAGAAAATACAACATCAACTGCCGTGGATTGGGAGGAAGAGGTCCCTGAACCGATAACAGTTAGTTCTATTCATGCAAGTGATATGGGGTGGAAGCTATTGAGGTTTTAATAAAGTATTTTTAATGTAAAGTCAAATAAGTCAAATAATGCAAAAGTATTTTCTGTTTATTGGAGGGAAGAGGTCCCTGGACCAATAACAGTTGTTTGTATTCATGCAAGTGATACTGGGTGGATGCTATTGAAGTTTTAAGTATTTTTTATATATGCCATTTAACAGATGCTTTTATCCACAGCGACTTTGTCAAGCTTAGATACATTGTTTTCCATTTAAATTCATACAAAATTCATACAAAATAGGCCAAATCAACTCAATTTTTTTGGAAGTTATTATACAGTTGAAGTCGGAAGTTTACATACACCTGAGCCAAATACATTTAAACTCAGTTTTAAACTCAATTCCTGACATTTAATCCTAGTAAATATTCCCTGTTTTAGGTCCGTTAGGATTACCACTTTATTTTAAGAATGTGAAATGTCAGAATAATAGTAGAGAATAATTTATTTCAGCTTTTATTTCTTTCATCACATTCCCAGTGGGTCAGAAGTTTACATACACTCAATTAGTATTTGGTAGCATTGCCTTTTAAATTGTTTAACTTGGGTCAAACATTTTGGGTGAATTTAAGTTGGGTGAATTTTGGCCCATTCCTCCGGACAGAGCAGATGTAACTGAGCCAGGTTTGTAGGCCTCCTTGCTCGCACACGCTTTTTCAGTTCTGCCCACAAATGTTCTATAGGATTGAGGTCAGGGCTTTGTGATGGCCACTCCAATAATCTTTGTTGTCCTCAAGCCATTTTGCCACAACTTTGGAAGTATGCTTGGGGTCATTGTCCATTTGGAAGACCCATTTGTGACCAAGCTTTAACTTCTTGACTGATGTCTTGAGATGTTGCTTCAATATATCCACATCATTTCCCTGCCTCATGATGCCATCTATTTTGTGAAGTGCACCAGTCCCTCCTGCAGCAAAGCACCCCAACAACATGATGCTGCCACCCCCGTGCTTCACGGTTGGGATGGTGTTCTTCGGCTTGCAAGCTTCCCCCTTTTTCCTTCAAACATAACGATGGTCATTATGGCCAAACAGTTCTATTTTTGTTTCACAAACCAGAGGACATTTCTCCAAAAAGTACAATCTTTGTACCCATGTGCAGTGCCAAACCGTAGTCTGGCTTTTTTATGGCGGTTTTGGAGCAGTGGCTTCTTCCTTGCTGAGCAGCCTTTGAGGTTATGTCGATGTAGGACTCGTTTTACTGTGGATATAGATACTTTTGTATCCGTTTCTTCCAGCATCTTCACAAGGTTCTTTGCTGTTGTTCTGGGATTGATTTGCACTTTTCGCACCAAAGTACGTTTATATCTTGAAGACAGAACGTGTCTCCTTCCTGAGCGGTATGACGGCTGCGTGGTCCCATGGTGTTTATACTTGCATACTATTGTTTGTACAGATGAACGTGGTATCTTCAGGCGTATGGAAATTGCTCCCAAGGATGAACCAGACTTGTGGAGGTCTACAAATCTTTTTCTGAGGTCTTGGCTGATTTCTTTTGATTTTTCCATGATGTCAAGCAAAGAGGCACTGAGTTTGAAGGTAGGCCTTGAAATACATCCACATGTAAACCTCCAATTGACTCAAATTATGTCAATTAGCCTAACAGAAGCTTCTAAAGCCATGACATAATTTTTCGCAGTCAACTTAGTGTATGTAAACTTCTGACCCACTTGAATTGTGATACAGTGAATTATAAGTGAAATAATCTGTCTGTTAACAATTGTTAGAAAAATGACTTGTGTCATGCACAACCGACTTGCCAAAACTCTAGTTTGTTAACAAGAAATGTGTGGAGTGGTTCAAAAACGAGTTTAAATGACTTCAACCTAAGTGTATGTAAATTTCAACTGTATGTAAAGTGAATTAAAACTAATAGAAAATAGTGTAATTTCTAAAAATGTATAATACCTAAATTAATTGCCATGGATTGGAGAGCAGAGGTCTCTGAACCACTGAGGTAGCAAAGTCATATTGGTTTGAAAGCTCTGTCATGTGGTTTTAAGAAGCTATTGACATTTGTCATTAATATGCAATAGTAGGCTTTGCGGTTTTAAGACGGTCCCTTAACCCTAGGAGCGGTGGAGAGTAACATTTTAGCTACATTTCACCTACAGAGGGAAATACGACACCGAATTACAAAAAGGGGTGTAACTTGTTTCCTATCGTCTGCTTATTCTGAATATGTAATTTATTATTCTGGCATGTTCCGTTGAAGAGGTATTGACGAACAAAGTCAGAATATTTCATTTAAAGCTAACTATATCGTAGTGTTACCTCTACGTATCTGTCTGTTAATCAGATGTTTATTATGTTTGTATGGTGATACAGCCCAAGCTGACCAATGGAATGCCACGGTTGGTCTGGAGGCCAGGCTGAGATGTGACCGTCACGGTCTTCAGAACGCTGACATAATTAGATGGAGATGGTGGGATACTCAGATTGCCTACTGGAACAAGAGTCCATCCAAGGTAGAACCATGTTACAATTTAACAGACAGCGGGGGTCACCCTGATCATCAACCACTTCACCAAGGAGGATGCTGTGAGTTTTACGTGTGTGGCATATGACACTCGCCTGGAGAAATATCAGAAGGGAGAACAGAAGATGCAAGGTGAGGCTCGAAAGATCTCTTAATAACCAGGAGTTAAATCTCTTTCCAATTTTCTCTACAATAGGAGAGAAATTTAAAAGTTGGCCCTTTCTTTCTGATCTTTGCTAACTTTAATACCAAGATATGTGATCACATCTTTTACAGGGATATTACATACTGAGTTTAAGTCACATCTTTTCAACGCAAATAATTCACATTTCCTAACATTCAGAGATAAACCAGATACATGTGAGAAGGCATTAATACACTCAATAGCTTTCCTGATTTCATTATGATCTTTCAAAAAAATGGTGGTGTCGTCAGCCAATTGTGAACATTTTCTCTCTTTGTCTTGTATCTGAATACCCCTAAAACTATCCTTATTTAAATTAAGTGCCATAACTTGTGTGACCAATAAAAATAAGAAAGGAGAAATTGGGCATCCTTGTTTAATTCCACGTCTAATGTCGAATCTTTGTGAAGTTTCATGGGATAATTTAACAGTTGTTACTATTATTGTAAAGTGTCTTAATTACACTTTGAAAATATTGACCAAAACCAAAAAATCTAACAGTCTCAAAAAGAAAATAATGTTCAACTGTATCAAATGCCTTGTAAAAGTCTACAAATAAAATAAAGCTATCTTCCATAATGTGCTCATTGTAGTCTATCAAGTCCAATACTAGTTGAATATTATTACATATATGTCTGCCCTTCATAAAACCAGACTGGGTATCATCAATGATTTGGTCAAGACCTTTTTAAGTCTTTCTGCAAAGATGGATGCAAGTAGCTTTCCATCATTGTTCATTAATGTGATTGGTCTCCAATTTTCTAACATCATATAATCTTTGTTTGGTTTGGTTATTACAGAAATTAGGCTTTGTGTCATAGAAACAGGCAGGACCCCTAAATCAATTGCCTCCTTAAAAACATTAAATATAAATTCAGTAATATCCTCCTGAAAATATTTATAGAATAATGCCATCATTCCCTGGAAATTTGTTCTCTTTTAACTTGCGGATATATTTTTTTATTTCATTAATATAAATAATTTCATCACAAGACTTTTGGAAGTCTTCATCTATGAATTTTGCATAGTCTTTGACAGAGTCTAGAAAGGCAGATACGTCACTAGTAGGACAAGCATTACTGGTATAAAGGTTACCATAGAATTCTGAAACATATTTTGAAATATCTTTGTGGTTTTCATTTTCTTTGCAATCTATATTAATCTTATGAATATATGTAAATTCATTATTTGCTCTTTCTAAATTGTAAAAGTATTTTTTTTCACCTTCCTCCATCCATCTCCTTCTTGATCTTACAAATGCCCCTTTTGCTCTCTCTTCATACATTCGGTCCATTTCTAGTTGTAAAGAGAATAACTGACCCTTTCCTTCTTCATCAAGGTCCTCCATAGAGATTAGAGAAAGTATTTCCTTAACAAGTTTATCTTCCCTCAATCTTTTAAGTTCAGCAATTTCTTTACCTTTCTTCATGGCTGTTTGTCTTATTTCATACTTCATTAATTCCCAATATTTCCCATAAGACTTAAATAGTTGGGCTTTCCTCCAATTGTCTTGTATAATATCTTTGGCATCCATCTTGAAATTATCATCTTCCAACAGTCTACTATTGAGTTTCCAATAACTCCAATTCAGTTTAACTTCAGATCCATTAATATTTAAAGATAATATAACTTTATGATCAGTAAGAATTGAAGGTTCAATTGATACCTTGACTACAGAATTATCTAATGAATTAGAAATCAACCAGAAGTCAATTCTTGACATGTCCTTGTTACTCCAAATGAATTCCTTTTTATCAGGATATTTAGATCTCCAAATATCTACTAATCCAAGACCAAGACATAGATTATTAAACTCAGGATTAACTATGCTGGATCTGTTAGGAGGGGGATATCTGTCAATCATCACATTAGATACAGAATTAAAATCTCCACCTGAGATAATTTTGATATCCTGAAATACACCTATAACTAATCTCTTCATCAAATTCTTGAAATAATATCCTGTTGTTTTTGTTGGATGCATAAATATTCCCTAATAAAAACAGCTCACTGTTGAAATTTACTGTTAAAATTAACCAATGTCCAGAGTGGTGAGTCTTACTACTGATGACTTTCCCATTAAATGCACCTCTTAAAACTGCTACACCTGCAGATTGGTTGTTGCCATATGATAACCAGATATCGTTACCCCATTGATTTTTCCAAAAAGATAGATCGGAAGAACACGCATGAGTCTCTTGTAAAAAGTAAAAGTCTGCATTAAACCGTTTGCAATACAGGAAAATATCCTTACGCTTGAGTAAATTACAAATACCCCTGACATTAATTGAACAAAGAGATAGACAAACTTCAACCAACAACCTTGTTATGCTAATATAAGCTTTTCCTAAGAATATGTAACTCAAAAGGATTTCCATCCCATTATTAACCTCTCCAAAAAAAATATAAAAAATATAGGTCATAAAGTTACCAAAGTATTCTTACTCCCACAAGGGGAGACAATGTGTAGACTTTACAATAAGCAGTTATTCACCTATAGTTAGTGTTTAGTTTACCAGTTCTCAGGTCAGCCTTTTCTCATTCAAGTGCTTGTGTAATTGTTTTTATAATAAAAGGCTCCTTTTCACCTGGCAATCAGTTTTTGGCCTGACAGTTCTGTCCGAGTTAGACTCTGGCTCCCTCTCAAATGTTCTGGTTTGGCTGCATTTCTTTCCCATCGATGATCACTCTTGCACCGAAAAAATAAAATGCAGTTTTCCCTGCATTTCGAGCTGCAGCCACCATTGGCCAGTTTCTCTCTTGTCACTTTGTCTGCTAAGGTCAGATCCTCCGTGAACCTCAATTTTTGCTTGATGAGGAATTCACAATTCTTCGCTCGCCTCCAGAGAAGATCCCATGTAGATCTGTTGTTGAACCGGATGATGGTTGTCCTCGGTCTCTTGTCTTGATCCTTGAGTCTTCCCAAACGATGGACGATGTCTACATTTTCCTGAAGTTTGGCTTTTGATTGGGGAATGACAGCTCCACAGATGTCAACAACTCTGCATTTGATGTCCTCACCCGCCTGCTCTGGAATTCCATGGAGCCTTAGGTTCCACCTGCGCTGGTATCTCTCCGCCTCATTCACCTTTTGCTCGAGTTCAGCCACCTTCTTTTCATTTTCCTGGCAGATAACTTCCACTTTCTTCATGTCACTTTTGAGGGTTTTCACTTCTCCAAAGATAAAGTCAGATTTTTTAATGGCCTCAATTTATCGTATTCTCCCTAGCCATGACCTCCAAGCCATTTGCCCTTTCATCGATCTTTGCTGTCAAAAGCATTACAATATTGTTTTGCATCTCAAGAAGTGACATACTGTAATAAATATCATTTATTATAACACAAGCATATTTGCTAATACATTGTTATAACTAACTTCTTTCCAAACAGGGTTTCTCACAAACTCATAGCAGATACGGAGACCCACACACACCCAGAGACAGATGGCTGACACAGGCCTTTTCATAAAGACTGATAAGAAAAGTGGTGCCTGGTACTGCATATCACGAGAAACTGAGACACACACATACCCAAGGACAGAGGGCTGACGTAAACCTTTCATAAACACAGATAAGACAGGAACATCTTCGCACACACAAAAACTCCTCTTCAGTCTGAACATTTTACAGAGACACACAGACATGTCAAAATAGGAACATCTACGCACACACCTAATCTCCTGTTTTAGCTGAACATTTCTGAAGACAAAGAACTCTACTCAGAGCCAATGGGACAGTGATACTGGCCTGAAGGAGACCTCGCCCAACTCATCAGAACCAACCAGAGGACCAGAACTTCCAGACTCAACCTACTTTCTGTACTGTATAAAATGTATATGCACTCTGTTATCTGGGCTTCTTTCAGATAGTTCCATTTGAGCTTGATGAAAAGGGTCCGTGCACGCTATTTCAGATATCTTTACCTCTGAATAAATTGCATTTAATTAAACCTCATCCACCCTGTCCAGAGTCTCTACTTCGTCTCAGTTCTCCAGTAAATTTGTTTTATCAACAATACCCTATTGCCCTCTCATCTTTTTCCCCTGGGGCTTGACTGGAGTGCGGTGGTCGTAAGGTAACGGCCTGAGCTGGGGACTGGAGGGGCGCAAGTTGTGAGCATTGTTGTCCGTGCTCACCACATTTTCATCACCCATTGCAGTATTTCCCCCCACAGTTACATTCTGAAGGAGTACCCAAAATCATACCATCTTTTGTGGTTAATTGTTCATCTGACGATCTCTCCATTTCTTTCCTTTTGGTTCTGGTCGTGGAAGTTTCCATGTACGTTCGACAAGCTAGTTTTTGAGCTAGCTGGCTATCTAGTGTTGTCGCATACTTGGTTTTAGAGGTGAATAACTTGCAGAAAGTAATC
Organism: Salvelinus alpinus; assembly: GCF_045679555.1. NCBI lineage: Eukaryota > Metazoa > Chordata > Actinopteri > Salmoniformes > Salmonidae > Salvelinus > Salvelinus alpinus. The sequence continues at coordinate 25,012,192 of NC_092111.1, read as the reverse complement.
AATTACTTTGGTAAATAAACTAAACCATACTCATACGGAGTTTTATGACCGTAGAAATAATCCAATGGTCATAATTGGGTAAGGAAATCCAATAATTCCTTCAGCTACCAAAACAAATTAACTGCATCTCCCTCTGTCATTGTTTTGTCTCAAGATTCACACCATTAATGGTGTTTTCTATTCCATTCTGGGTTATGAGCACCATTAGACCAAGAGCATATGCTCATACTTCACCTGGGTTAAGCTTGATTAGGTTCTCATTTAGGCTTACTTACCTTACTCCAGGATTCCATAGTCTCTGACTAACTAAACCAAATTTAAGCCACGTTCATGAAAGCTACTTAAAATGTCCTAGTTTAACTAGTACACATTAAGGCCTACTCCTGGCTTAATCTAAGCCCAGTCTGCTCAAAATTTGAGAAATTACTTTTTCTCTCCTCCCAACTATTCCCACATAATGTGATCGTATACAAATGTCAGCAAGATTTGAAATTGCTTTAGTCAAACATATTTGTTTGGGCTTCTTGAGGTCAATTTGTATTCTACAAATTATTTGTAATTATGTTCCGGCCCCCGACCATCCGCTCAAGAAAAAAATTGGCCCACGACTGAATCTAGTTGATTATCCCTGGCCTACATGATGAGATTATTATGGACAAAAGAGCAAAACAATTTGTATTTGTCAAAGGGCAGCCAAGCATTGATGATCATGTCACCAGAATAAGACCCTCAATATTTATTGGAAAGGAGCATCAAGCTCATTACCTTGAATTTCACCCACCCTGTGAAGTTCATCATAACTTATTTCATCTGAAGCCTAATAAACTGCATTCTTACCTGACAAGTCATAGTGGCAGGACCACACATGTCATCGCGTGACTCTAAAAGTCCTTCGATATGGTTATTATATCAATATTTGCGCATAAAAGCGTCTGACATTTATTGCATAATACATTTTACCGATATAAAAAGGCCCCACCTGGTCGAAATTTCTGTTTATCAGGCCTGTCATGACATTTATCTGACGTACTTTACGCACATAAAAAGTTTGGATGGAAACCTGGTTAATGATATAAAAATCTTTGTCATAGATGAATAGTGTATACAATTAATTATATTTGCCGACACGGTTTAATTTTGGCACCAGTAGAGTAGCTATCAAGCTATATAAACCACGACCCCTCCGCAAACACTACAATGTTGGTTACAAGGTGGTACTCATTTAAATTAAGCGAATATCATGCTACCATTGGTGCATTAAAATAAGCGTTAGGGTGATGTCATCCTATCCCCTTAATAATCCCGCCTCCTTAATCCAAGTGTTTGGCATGGCATACTTTGGTCATCACACTTTAATCTGGTTTCATCCAATTTCATGAAAAACATGATTTTGACTGTTCATGACCTTTAAGTTTAGCAACCACCATTGCTGTTAGTATGACAAGCATATGCAACGTATGATAAGGAAACAGGATGGGTGAAGAGCAATGATTATTATATTTATATTTCCTGACCCTGTTTCACCTTTAATTCACAGCTCTTCTGATGAGAGCCATGTTATTGGTTACTCTCTGAGGCTCTGACAAAACTGTCCAATCGCATTAACCTTGAGTTTATTGCGTTTGAGCTCGCTGCAAAATAGAGTTTACATTTCATTTCTTTACCAAACAAGCTAACAGGGTTAAAGTAATACATATGAAAATAGTAAATGTTGACTTCAAAGGTTTGATAGTTTGCTGTGTTTTAGTGACTGGAAATGCAATTTCTTCCACACACGTTCAGTGAACTTGTAATAGGGTGACACATAGTAGACCCTCTCATTTATCTGGCTTCCTTACTTGTTTGCACTATTTCAATATGTAAATAATATTACTGAGAACAACCAGATTCAATAAAGTAGATTGTTGCAACATTGAGGTGTGTACAGTACTTCCTTCTCAAGCATTCACATGACAGCTGGATAATGTTATGGAAGATATTAGTAGATCAGTGTTTTGTTTCCCAACCCTCTAAGGGTTTTCTAAGGTCAGAAATTCATAAGATCAAAAAACAGGCGTTACTATAGAATGACAATGACTTGATGTAAGATTTGGTTTGTCTTTGGTAAAAAAAAAAAAGTTGGGAGCCACTGCATTAGATGACTGGAGCAGGAGATCAATGGATACTGTGACTTTATTAGCCTGAAGGCCATAATGTACTCAAATACAGCAGCAACACAAATTAACTACAGTATGAGACGCTTGAATACAGCATTAACAGTGACTGATTCTCAATGAAAAACAAGTCAAATAAAAAACAAACAACTTGACTCCAGCTGTGCTACATTATATGGTTAGTCTAAAGACCTGCTTGAAAAGTTTTATCATGCCCACAAATTGACATTAGGCAGTGGGGGAGACACAACTGACCAAAAAATAAAGTTCAATGCCACTTGCTGAGTAGCCTGTCCAGTGCTGCCTCTAGCCTTTTAGAACAGTTGCAGTTTCAAAGGTAATATCCTGGAATTCTACACAGTTCACCATGAGGTGGAGAGGACATATTTCAGTTACATTTTGCCATGACTTATGCCATGTTCATATGATACACTATATGACCAAAAGTATGTGGACACCTGCTCATCAAACATCTCATTCCAAAATCAGGGGTATTAATATGGAGTTGGTTCCCCCATTGCTGCTATCACAACCTCCACTCTTCTGGGAAGGCTTTCCACTAGATTTTGGAACATTGCTGCAGAGACTTGCTACCAGTCGGCCACAAGAGCATTTGTGAGGTCAGGCACTGATGTTGGGTGATTAGGCCTGGCGTACCAATTAATTCCGAAGGTGTTCGATGGGGTTGAGGTCAGGGCTCTGTGCAGGCCAATCAAGTTCTTCCAAACCATTTTTGTATGGACCTTGCTTTGTGCACAGGGGCATTGTCATGTTCAAACAGGAAAGGACCTTCCCCAAACTGTTGCCACGAAGTTAGAAGCACAGAATCATCTAGAATGTCATTGTATGCTGTAGTGTTAAGATTTCCCTTCACTGGAACTAAGGGGCCTAGCCCTAACCATGTAAAAAACAGCCCAAGGCCATTATTCCCCCACCACCAAACTTGACACAAAGCATTGGGGCAGGTAGCATTCTCCTGGCATCCGCCAAACCTAGATTCGTCCGTCGGACTGCCAGATGGTGAAGCATGATTCAGTACTCCAGAAAAACGCCTTTTCAATGCTCCAGAGTTTAATTGCGGCGAGCTTCACACCACTCCAGCCGACGCTTGGCATTGCACATGGTGATCTTAGGCTTGTGTGCAGCTGCTCGGCCATGGAAACCCATTTCATGACGCTCCCGACAAACAGTTATTGTGCGGACGTTCCTTCCAGGGGCAGTTTGGAACTCGGTAGTGAGTGTTGCAACAGCGAACAGACGATCTTTCCGCTCTACAGCACTCGGCGGTCCCGTTCTGTGAGCTTGTGTGGCCTACCACTTCGCAGCTGAGCTGTTGTTTCTCCAAGACGTTTCCACTTCACAATAACAGCAATTACAGTTGACCGAGTAGCTCTAGACGAACTGACTTGTTGGAGAATGTGGAATCCTATGACAGTGCCCCGTTGAAAGTAACTGAGCTCTTCAGTAAGCCCATTCTACTGCCAATGTTTGTCTATGGAGATTGCATGGCTGTGTGCTCAATTTTATACACCTGTCAGCAACGGGTGTGGCTGAAATATCCAAATCCACATACACAAAGGTATCTGTAAAAGAGTGAAAAAAATCAATGGAGGCCCCCCTGGGAGGTCAGGGCCCCTGGCTCAACTACCTTACCTAGCAATCTTAACATGTTTTGCTGACATGGGCTCATTGAGCGACTGTCATAAGTGGGAAACTGCTGAAACACAACAAAATCTCAAAATTGCACGTGGTGTATTCTTTTTTTTTTAAGGAACTGTCGGGTCTCAACTCACTTTTGAAAAATAGAAAAGTGCAGCGCGTAGTCTGCCTATAGGAAGAGGCGGCTCTGAGTCTGTCGTATCTGCTACACATAAACATTTTTGGGGAATAATCTTCAAATTAACACTAATAATTCAATAAATCTACTCAGTTAAGCCAATGTAAAGGTGTGTGAACCAAAGTCAAAATATAACACTGGCCAAAGCTGTTGTCACACTGAAATAAACCCAACTTCCTGAGGCAAGCACACATGGCAAGTGTGAAAAACATTTGAAAATAAAACTGTTTACTTTAACAAGTGCTGTGTTTCTGAACTTATTCAGCTCTGCTTCCCTCAGCTGGTCGAACTGAAAACTAATACAGCGACTCCTTCTGGACAGTTCTGGAAAGGTCCATGTTGAACCCCTAATTGATCCCCCTTAATTGTGTAAAATAAACCTTAGGTTATATTTACATTTAGATTTTTTTTTGCATTAACCAAAATATTTGTTGAAAAATTGATTATTTTCCTTCTTCATTATGTCTAAGTAGTTGGTCGCTGAAGCAGCGTTTCACAAACTGAGTTCATAATATTATCAAATTTAGCCAGTGTTCAACGTGTTGTCTATTTATCCATCTCAGCTCCATCTTGACTCGACGGCAGCAGACAAACAACTTAAAACAAACAAGTCTTGTATAAATCGGAATCGGGAACAGAATTGAATCGTTGACAGTTGTATGATGTCATGAAATCACGTTGACAGGGAAAGTACCTAAAATCAGCACTTATACAATGGATGGGATTCTGTTGGTTTAAGACAGCTATAAAAACAATAGACCACAGAGTGTATAAAACAAATGCACAAAACACCTGTCTATTTAAAACAACAAAGTGTCTAAAGTGCCACAAATAACTATCCTGGTGGATTTATGTATGATGTGTGGTAGTTAGACCCAGGGAGGTCCTGGTCCTGGAGCTGCCCAGGGACTCCGGGCAGGGCTGTGGCCCAAGTAGGCTCCTCTGTAGTGGGGAGGGCTGTGGGGGGAAGTCTGGGCCGTGCCGGGGGGACAGAAACCCTCCATGTCCTGGAAAGAAGGGCTGGGGGTGGCAGGGTCTAGACACCATAACAAATGGGGGGCTGGGGAGCCTTCTGTACTCCTGTGGCTGCACGCCCCCGATCTTCATGGGAAAGGGACCAGAGTGGGGATGGGGTCCAATCCCCTGAGGCAGTGTATTGTGGGGGTACGGGAGGACCTGGGGTGTAAACTCGTCAGGGTTAGAGTGAACGAAGTGCGGACCAGGGGTGGTTCTAAACCAATCAGAAACCACTTGGTAGGGGTCACAGTTCATTCTGTGGCCCTCTGGGAATGGCAGGTAGGGGCCAGGGTCAGTCTTGTACCCCTGCGGACCTGATCTATAGGTGTCTGGGGTCAGCTGTGTGCCTCCGTAGGCCCATGCTTCTCTGTACTCAGCCTCACATAACTGCACCTGCTGCATGGCTGCTATGTCACCCATACAACTGCTCATCTCTTCTCGGTGAAGGGCTGGCCCTGCCTGATCTCTATGAAGGGCTATGTCATGTCTGAGATCTGCTGTGTCACCCATATGAAGCCCTACGGCGCCTCTATGAGTTCCTGTGAACCCCTGCGCCTGGTGCCGTTGTGGAGGCTGGCCTTGCAAATACTGTTGGCAGTAAAAGTCTGAGTTCTCCTCCCTCTCTCCATCCTTTCCTCCCCATCTCTCCCCCTCCTCCACCATGACCTCCACAATGAGCCCAACTCCATTCTGAATTTCAGCTCTGCATTGCTCCTCTTCCTCCATCAACTGACGGTCAGTTAGCTCCTCTCCTGTAGCATACCAACGGTCAGTTGTCACTTCTGTTGTAAAAGACTGATTGTCAGTTGATCGTTCTCCTGTTTGGTACATTTTGTCAGTTGACCTGCTTCCTGTGGAAAACCCACTGTCAGTTATCCTCTCTCCAGTAGAGTACAGACTGTCAGTTGTCCTGTCATCCTCTGCAAGCCTCTGTGCCCCAGAATGACACTCATTCCCCCTCTCCTCCTCCTGTTCTTCTTCCATTAGAGGAGTGTCTGTCAAGCTCTCCTTCGAGAGACGGCCAGTAGTAAAGAGAATCGGCCCGGCAACAGACGCTGTGTCAGTGATGTCTCTGGCACAGGCTAGACCGGGGTAAATACTGCCTTGTCGGTTGTTCTGCCCCACTCGGAAATGGAACTTTGTGTCAGTGAGTCGGTTATTTTCTGAATACAGATGGGCAGTTCGGTCCTGCTCTCTCCTGAGGTAAACCATGTCAGTACTGTTTTGCTCGTTGACTGAGTAGAGACCGTCAGTTGTGTTTTTCTCTCTGCCATAGTACAAAGCATAGTCAGTGAACCTCTGTTCCCCGCCGAGATACAGACGGTCTGTGTCGGTGTCCTCGTCTCCCATAGTCAGCTGCTGATCAGGTATGGCTGGGCCCAGTCTCATAGTCGAAGTGAGTACATGTCCCGGAGTGTGTGTCCGTCCCGGAGTGTGTGTATTTTCATGCGTGTTTCCGAGTCTTGCGGCAACCGAGTTTCCCGGCTGGCCAAGCAAACGTGAGGGAGCGGGAGAGGGTTGGAGTGAGGCATTTACGGTGGGGGAGTGAAGGGGTGAGGCGTGTCTGAGGGAGGAGGGGGAGGTTTCCAGGCTGAAGGAGTTCCTCTCCAACAGCCAGGGGCCGTCCGTCATAGACAGACTGACCTTGAACACCGGCTCACAGCGAATCAGCTTTGCAGGAACTCCCTGTAGTCCCGCACCCTTCCCCTCAGGCCCGCCCAGAGACGTCTGACTTCCAGCTGTGACATTTGGGGTCGGGGAAAGAGAGGGGTCATGCTGCCATGATGAGGCAGGACGCTTCAGTGAAGAACCTTAAGTGAGAGACAAAAGGAGACGAAGAGAGCGAGGGAGAGAGAAAAAGAGGCGACGAGAGAAAGACACTCACAAAGAAGAGGAGTGATAAATGTCAGTAAAAAGTGAGATTATTTTTCTATGGGCAAAATAAAGAAAACACACACCACAACGTGTGTAGCAGGGAATGATTCAGAGGACGCAAATACTAAAAAATGAATTAAAGGGCCAGTGCAGTCAAAAAGGTGACTTTCCTGTGTTTTATGTACATTTCCACACTAGGAGTTGGAATACTACTGTGAAAATTATGATAATGCCCTTTTAGTGCCTGGTGACGTCACCATCCGGTAAATTAGTTAATAGACCAATAAGAAAGAGTTCCAAACCAGTCTGCCAATAACAGCTAGTTTTCGTTTTTCCCCTCCCCCACTTAGACCACTCCCAGACAGTCCTAGCAAAATGACTGCTCTTGCTTGAGAAATTGCTCTTTCTAAAAAGCTGTTTTTGTATGTTTTTTCAATTTTGATTGAAAACAAGTCACAGTGAGGTACTTAATTGTTATCCAGAAATTTGACATGGGAATGAAAACAGCTGCATTGTGCATTTAAACAAACTGTCAAAAGGGTATTTCCAACACAGTGGTACCCAATGTCTTTAACCACCCATTAACAAAGTTGGCGCATCATCCCATGAGGTCATACACTCACCAATCAGTGGCTTGCTTCCATGGAGAAACCCCTCCTCCTCCCACGAACTAAGCCGTGATTGGATAGAGACACTCTGCTGCAACACAGGGGACTTCTCAGATTGGCTAGATAAGTTCCGACTCTGGGTGGTCAGACTCCTCCATAGGACGGTTCGGTTGTCAAGCTGGACAACAGGCTTCTCTGGTTGGATGGATTGCTTCACTGATTGGCTCTGAAGATCTCTCTGCTCCCTCCCAGTCCTGATGGCATGCAAGAGGATGAGAGCTGGAGGAGAGAGAGAACGATAAGTCGGGGGGGGCGGACAGCGTGAGTGACACCGACTGGTACAAAGAAAGAAAAAAAACTGATGGATGAAGGAGAAGAGAGAATATGGACTGACCATCGCTCTCGCTGTGTGTTGTCATATGGTCATACATGGCAGCATCCAACTTCAGCACCTAACAGAAAGACAGAACAGAGGAGATTTGCACACACACACACACACACACACACTCACATCACCCCAGCATGCACAGACACACACATACCTGTACGTCCCCGGTTCCTTCTCTCTTCTCTAGTATTTGAGCCATCTCCATAAGAGGCCGGGCCAGCTTGGACAGGTCAGGAGGACTCTGCTTCCACTCTGACACAAAATGAGGGTGATGGACTTTCTATACAACAACAGCCACAGGAGAGAGGAAACACACAAGTGGTATGTATACATGCAGCTGTATTAGGCTAGTTGTAGGTCAGTGATTGTGTAAAACAGTGTTTCGCAATCCTGGTGCTAAGGCCCCAATGGGGTGCGTATTTTTGTTTTTGTCCTTGCACTAACACACCAGACTTTAAAAATACTCATCAAGCCTTTGATAAGAATGTGGTGTGTTAATGCTAGGGCACAAAAAAAAAGCACCCCTTTGGGTCCCTGGGACCAGGATTGAGAAACCCTGGTGTAAAGAGGTGTGGTTTAACTGTACAGGTATTACAATAACACATCAGAATCATTAAGTAGCTTGTGAGTAAAGAGCACAGATCCAGAAACACACGTCTCACACTCACAATGTAGTTGTATCTGTGGAGACTCCCCATGATGTGGCTCCTGACATCAGCCTTACTGAGACGACACACACACACCTCACACAGGTACACCGCCTCAGAGTCCCTGCCGAGTGTCACACACTCTGTCACGCAGCCCAGACCTAAAACACACACACGCACACGTGAAGTACACACAGGTCTAAAGTACACACATTGGTCAAAAACACAGACGTATCATTTACAAAAACACAGAGTTGTTCCTGACCGATTATGGGCTGAAGTCTGTTCTTGTTGTTCAGATACACCCTAAGGGAGTTGGACAGCAGGCTCTGGCCACACACAGCTACATGAGGATGAGAGAATGAATGAATGACAATGACAAGAAAGAGAGGATGCTGAATGGATGAATAAAGAGCTGATAACCCATTGCCTACCATTGTGTGCTCCTCCAGGCTGCATAGTGACAGACCTCAGGAGTCAAACACCCTAACAACTGAGAAAGAGCGAGAAAGAAAGAGCGACAGAGAGTAGATTGAGAAACAGAGAGGGAGGCAGGGGGGGAAAACACACTGTGTGCGAACACCACAGGGTGGCACAACAACACCAGTCACTGTAAATACGGGGCTGCAAGGGACAGAAGCAGATATTATAAAAAATAAAATAAAAAATCTGATATCGAGAATGCATTAGCTAGCTGCCATACCACACTCTACATCTGTCAGTTTGACTTTACAGCACCCATTTGAGTCAAGACTCAAGCTCATCTTGCCATGCTCGATTGACAATTGGCATTGATCCCAATCAATTCCATAAACTAGACTCCTGCTCACGTTTAATGGTGCAAAGTTTCACAATATCATATTTCACATACTGTTTGACCATACAAATATATTGCCAAATCCATTCTTACCAACAGAACACTATAAAAGGAAGCCGACTCAGTCACACCATTCGTCTTTGTTGATGATGCACGAGCATGTGAAAGGTGATGTAGCTGATTGACTGGCGTCACCGAGGTGTGCTGATAAAAAGTAAAATATAACTCAACTACAGGACTCGATCTATATTTGCTAGATAGAACATACAAATCCTTAATGTAGATATAATAATTAATATCGGCAGGAACAGAGCGCAATGTGTTAAAATTAAAGAATAGGTCAGTAACAACTTCAATGTGGTCACTGGCCGGTCTGGCTAACGCGTCAGCAATATTTTCTTCCAAATGGTTTAGCAAAACGAAAGTGGCTAGCCAATAGCCAAAGAAACGAAACTGAAATGTCAGGATAAAAACGACAAGCTACCAAATCAAGGCTCGTATGAAAACTGAAGTATAAATGTCAATCTCGCCAAGCTATCGTTAACAATCAAATGTGTGCTAATGAAACTCTTAACAGAACGTTTGAGTTGCTGTGGAGATAGCCAAATTACATTAATGCTAGCTAGCCAGCAACTACCTAGTAAAAAAAAAAGTTTTCCATATGGCTAATTAACATATAACAATAGAATGACCTACCGGTCTGTACTCCACGTCGGTGCAAATGGTGTGTTTGATCTGTCTGTCTGAAATAAATTGTTAAAAGAGATTACTGACACGGATTATCAACTCGACGACCGCACTGCGTAAAGCACGAGGTCAGATACAGCGGGGGAAACTCAAGAGTGCGGAACTAAAGAGGGGTGAGGAATTTATTACAGCCTGTTAATCACACGTCTTCCTTTCCTAAATCAGAGTTTGAGCGGTGATAAGATGATGAATTGAATGGGTCAAACTGATCCACAATAAAATAGATGATCTAGTTTACTTTCATCTCCACAGGAAATCTTTGAAGAACAATGTGAGAGCTCAAAAAGTGTACATTATATTGTCCTGCATGACATGAAGTTGGCTATGAAACACTAAAGAACAAAACAGCCATAAAGATAGTGTTGCTGTATGAAGAGTTCCTGGTCTGTGTAATGTCACCATCAACTGAACATACAAAACCCTCTGCCAGTCAAACGTGGACTGCCATGTGAAAAGATGCCTTCCAAGTTACCATCCTCAGTGAGCTGTCTGCCATTCTCTGTCTCCTGCAGTGATAGCAGGAGGCTTTACTCCTGGCTTTACTCAGGAGCTAATGAATCTTGAACAGCTTCCTTTTCTCACCTCCACAGTCTTAATCTTTTATCCTGTTCAAGAGTTATACATTTGTCTATTGACATAGTGTTTTCATTTTATTCAATGTATGGTAATTGATTGTATTCATCATACTACATCTATTATAATGAGGGTGTGTATTCTTAGTGTCCTTTTAGAGTCTCAGAGAATTCGATTTAAATATGTTTAGGTAATTTTGAAGGTGTGGGCGTAAAGAGAGTTATGGGTTGTAGAAATGCACATAAGAGATGGGAACAAAGAGGGTGTACAGAAGGATGTTATGTGGAGAGATCCCCCAAGGGTGTATAGATACATATGATGTTGCTCGAAATTTAGTTGTAGTCTTGTCTCTGCTTATAATGAGAAGAGAAACAAAATAAAAACTTTAGGACTGGTAGACTTGTGCCAGCAGTATTATGAGAATAGGCTACTATCAGTATCATGTGTGAAGGTTGTTGGGAAATGTTGATAGGAATTATAATTTGATTTAAAATTGCAGATATTAAATACACCTTGTGTTAAGGGAAATGCGAATACTTTTGGTAAAGGGTCTGTTGTTGCAACAGGAAATGTGGTGGAAAATCATCTTAGAATTATAACACTTACAAGAACTTGTGGCTTTTAATACAAAATATCAGAAGCCATGCTGGTCCGCGGAACAACCAACTTCCCTGAGCACTGGCTCTGCTTTTATACACCTACAGCATATGAGTCCATCCTACATGCAAATGAAGTTACTTCCCTCAGTCCATCTGCCACCATTATCTTTTAGTTTAAGCTTCCTGTTTGTTCATGCCCAATAACGCCCATATCTGCTTTCAGTTAGGTAATAATGGTGGCGAGACCCTTTCATGTCCTAAAAATAATATATGTCCAGCTGTCCTATGGGCCTATGTCTTTGGCTTTTGTACTTATGTTTAGCTTGGTGTGCTCTTTGGTATGTTGCCCTTATTAGGACTAGTAGATTGTGTGTTCCTCTGACATTGGTATGTCCAGCTTATCCTAAGCACTTATGGCCTTGGCCATTATACTTATGTTTATTCCGCTCCATCTAATCTTTGGTATGCTGCCCTTTCCAGAATAGCAAATGCACTATGTACACATGTCCTTGCTACTTTTAGTATTACATCTGTCCCTATATGTAACATTAACTCCCACAGAAATCACACTTACCTTTCTCTCTCCCTCAAGATGAAAAAGCTCTCGGAGCTAAGGAAAAATCCCTAGAAACGACTCAAAAACTATCAATAAGGTAACCTTTAAAAGTAATTTTTATACAAAAATAGAAAAGTAAAACAGTCCAATTTAAACAGTAATACAAAATCTAAAAACTACTTTAAAATAAAAAGGCTCAAAAGCATTATAGCAAAACAGGGTTTCCCAACTAGCGGCCCGCGGGTGGCTTTATTTAGCCCCCCCAAGCTTTCTGAGCAATTTTTTAAAAACGATTATTATTGTTGGGCATAATAGACTGTAAAACACCAGAAAAAAGTTGATTGTTTATTATTGTTTGAACTGTATCGATTTTATATAGGACTATTGAAATTTGTCCAAGAAGAATTTTGGACATTTTAAGTCCTTTTTTTGTTTTTCGTTTATACACACATCTTCGTGCCCTAGTCACTCCTCCACTGGGAGGGAATACAGATGATTGCAAATCCTTTAATGTTGATGACTGAGTTCTTTGTTGTCAGATGTTTCTTTTGAAGTTGCCACGGAGTTGCTCGTCATTATTATTGTATGAGGTATTATTGATTGGTTTTCCCGTGCTGTGACTTTTATTCATATGTTGTGTGTTAAAACTTAGGGATAGCCCCCTTTTTTCAATTTTCGCCTAAAATGACATATCCAAAACTAACTGCCTGTAGCTCAGGCCCTGAAGCAAGGATATGCATATTCTTGGTATCATTTGAAAGGAAACACTTTGAAGTTTGTGGAAATGTGAATTGAATGTAGGAGAATATAACACAATAGATCTGGTAGAAGAAAATACAAAGAAAAGGTATTGAGATAAACTTTTGTTATTGACCAAATACTTATTTTCCACCATAATTTGCTAATAAATTCATTAAAAATCCTACAATGTGATTTTCTGGATTTTTTGTTCTCATTTTTGTCTGTCATAGTTGAAGTGTACCTATGATGAAAATTATAGGCCTCTCATCTTTTTAAGTGGGAGAACTTGCACAATTGGTGGCTGACTAAATACTTTTTTGCCCCACTGTATATTACCACATTTACCTTTGTGATTCACAATCATTCCTTTATCAAATTTACTAACTCCTGCAGTTTCTAACACACAAATAGTTTATTCAATTAACTATAGTGTTTCCCACATCCATCCCATTATCTCCATAGCTGTAGAAACATTCATATTCGCTTTTTACAATAGTAAACCTATCATTATGAGGATCATTCAATTCAGTTCTTATTTTTGTACATTCATATTTTCCCAACATATTTTTATTTATTCACGTCTGCCTTAGTGTTACCTAATGCCAACCTGCATCCATGTGACACAAAGGAATGTAGTATTTTCTCTGAATACATTGAACATTTTACATTTAACACATTCTTCAAATGATGCAAGTTCAGGTACTATCAAAAGATCAGACAAAGGTGATTTTCTACACAAAATACAATTGTCCATTCTGTGTTTGTTTGCCGTATACTTAGCCCATTCGTACCACTCGTTCTTCACTACTTCTTCTTGTGTGCTGTCCTTGAGTAGTTCTGATTCTGAGATATCTGTTGCTTTTACAATGTTTTTTGTCTTGAGGTAGATCATTAGAGTTTGTCAAAAAGTTCCAAATGTCAGTAAAAAACCCTTCTGGTTCTATTGTCTCAGGTTTCTTTGTGGGTACAGTGGACTGCTTGGTAAGGGCAGTTGATGTTATCTTAGTGGTAGCTACTGTAGTCTTCACAGCAGCTGCCACCGTTGTCGTTGTTCTAGTTGTCACAGGTTCTTCCTGTTCAGGTGCAGGGGTGGGATCAATCTTAATGACCGTGGTGCTACTCCCTTCGGTCACTGTTGTTCTTGTTATTTCAATTATATGTTCTTCACTTTCCACTGGTTCAATCTTGTTCATGATGAGCACCCACTCGTCTTTTTCTTTGGTTAATGTCAGGTCACATCCTTTCGGGTCCCAACGACTTCTCCCTTTGTCTGGTGATGTGTCCATCCACAGAGTGCAATCTCCGGTAAGGGTTTGATCCTTATGATTGAGATAGACTTCAGTTCTCCTGCTTCTGTTTTGAGGTGGAACAGAGATTCTAACTTTGTCATTTTTTTTTTTTTAGGATTGTTCGGCTGGTTCCTCTCTTCTCTTCCTGTTTCCACCATACATCTTGATTGTGCGTGAGTCTGTTGTTTCTATACTAGCGTTCACTGTTACTTTCTGTTATGTCAATGTCATTTTTATTTTGTTGTTCTAACTTCAATTGTCTGTTAAGGGGACCATTCAAGAGTTGAAAAGTCAATTGTGGGGAAATCCCCATTTTCTTCAGCTTGCGGGACTTTTCCTCCTCTTTCTTCCCCTGAGGCTCCCTCCTCAGGCCGGACTGGGCTTCCATCTGGAAGGGTGTCAATTTTAGGGAAGAGATGTTCTCATTCTGTAGGTGGTACTTCGGAGTCCCTCTGTGGGCTTCCTTCAAGGAGGTCTGCCACAACAGGTATGTCATCAAGAGTAGCAGGCAGGTTACTTCCTCTCATCCCTGGACTCTCTGGCCCCATAGGAGAGAATACTGGTTGTTTGCAGGTTCTCTCTCCAGTGTTGTCTCTCCTTCGTCTTCTTCTGGGTGCCTTAGGTGATGCACCTGTCGTATTTTGGCTTTCACTTGGTCTGCTGTTCTTTTGGCTCCTCCCTGGCGTCTCGATTGTTTTCGCTGTTCCTGCTCCTTCCGGGCTCCTGCCTGGTGAATCAGCATCCTCTGTGTCCTCATCTCTATATGGCTGTGTCCTTGTCTCTGTTGGGACTCAGGTGCAGTGGTTCAGATGGTACCACGTCTGGCTTCCTTTCACTTGGACGGCCGTTCTTGTTGCTTTGGCCACCTCATAGGGTCCTTCTCTCCTCGGTTGATCCCACTTCCTCCGAAACACTCGAACGCAGACTAGATCTCCTGGTATCACTGGGAGAGGTCCTTCTGTTCCCCTTGGATCATCAGATGCGGAACCTCTCGTCCTGGTTCAGGTTTCTGCCTTCTTTCTGTGAGGCATTCAGACTTAGAGACTTATGGCCTCTGTTCTATGATTACACCATACATCCTCTTACTTCCATCACTCATCACACAACAAACTGACATTCCAGCTGAAGCTGGCGAACCCCTCTCCTTCTGGTTTCCTAAACATAAGACTTGGAAAGCAAAAGACAAAACATAACAGTATTGACAATGTTATGTGTTATGCATAAATATATTCATGAAAACTGAAATCTGAGACCATGACAATTCCCACTCTCTCTTCACCTGACTATGCCTCCAGGATACTTTTCTGCTGGACTCCACAAAAATAAAAGCCCTAAAAAGCTTCCTCATGCTTCCACCCAGTCTTCCCCTTTCGGCCCCAGGTTCTGAGAGGTGTTCCCAAATCATGTCATTTTTTACTTAGTTTCCCATCTGCTCCATTTCAACTGATAATCACGTGCATAACCTTAATCAACATTATCTCTTCTTGAAGTAATTCAACACTGTATATGCTTTCACATCAATCCCTTCAACATGTTGTTTAGAGTACAATTACCCTAACATCTATCCTTTTTCACATGATGCATTAACAAATAAAACAAGTAGCCCCCAAACTCAACCCAGTATGTCTACAGTGGAATCTAGTCTTTCTCTCTCTCTCTCTCGCTCTCTCTCTCTCCACGTCCTCTGTCATGGTGTTTTCAAGCTCACCCATTATTCAGCTGGACCTTACTTCTTGTGAGAATTATGCACCCACCACAGAGAGACATTACGATTTTTACCACTGCAGGTGCTGTAAGAAGTATACCCCCAGCCTGGTGTATCTTGATGTACACTCAGTCTCCAGAATTCAGCCCAAGCCCTTCCATTTCTGGCTTATGTGCTGTTTTTTTCCTGAGGACATACACACTAACACATGGGTTATTTCCTGACAACAGACTTTCTTCTTATAGCAAGATCACTCAATTTTAATTTTTAAATAACAGCCCTATGTAAACATCCTGTCTCAAATACCTGGCCTCCTGCCACAGAAATATTCATAATGATAGCCAAATGATGGTCCCTACAGCAACTGCTGTAAGAATAACATGTAATCAGTCAAGTGTCTTCCAGTTGGAAGAATATCCAATCCTAACAAAACTAAGTCATAAGTTTCTTAAACTTTTGCTCTAGTGTTCAAAATGCCACCACTTATTACTTTTACCATAATCTAGGTATGTGTAATGTTCTATTTACTTTAGAATTGTCCCTATTTTTTATATCCCTATATTTTACAAGGCTAACTGTCCTTCCTTTTCTGTGAGTTCTCTTCTAATATTATACATCGTTTCTAGAAATAACACCCCTTCACTACCATAATCTTCATTTATGAGGCCCCTCATATCCCCAATGTAGTCACAGTTTTTCTAACCCATTTCACATGAGTCACTACTCCTAATTTCCTTCCATAGTTTGATACATACTTAAATATTCTCAAATCAATTTTAGTCAATTTATATCATTCCCTCCTCAGGAACAATATACAACCTTATGTTCCTCAAAACAAAAAATCAATTGACCAAACAAGAAAAAATAGAAAAATAAATTATAATAACTGCATATTTGCAATAAATTACCACTATTTGTAATGTAATTAAACCTGGGGAAAACGTCCATCCGTTTCATTCTATGCCCATGTTATGTTGGTGTCATCGCACAACAGACTATACCTTTTTATTCAATTACTTATATTATTACAATTTATCATTACAATTACAATGACATTATAAAACAAAAGAAACAAAAACCTTTAATCTAATATTCTGTAAATTTTGTCAACCACCCTGTCTCATGATTAGTTTCCAGAGCTTCCCTAGGCCTAAATTTAAACAGTTCTATATCCAAATCATAACTAAACGTTGTTTATAAATTGTCCAACCCAATATTCTGTCACGACCGTTATATGACGAATGAGTGGACCAAGGCGCAGCGTGAAAGAAAGCCATCTTCTTTTAATGAAGAAAAACAAACACTGCTAAGAGCCTTGGCGTGATCCTGGACAACACCCTGTGATCCTGGACAACACCCTGTGATCCTGGACAACACCCTGTCGTTCTCAACTAACATCAAGGCGGTGACCCGTTCCTGTAGGTTCATGCTCTACAACATTCGCAGAGTACGACCCTGCCTCACACAGGAAGCGGCGCAGGTCCTAATCCAGGCACTTGTCATCTCCCGTCTGGATTACTGCAACTCGCTGTTGGCTGGGCTCCCTGCCTGTGCCATTAAACCCCTACAACTCATCCAGAACGCCGCAGCCCGTCTGGTGTTCAACCTTCCCAAGTTCTCTCACGTCACCCCGCTCCTCCGCTCTCTCCACTGGCTTCCAGTTGAAGCTCGCATCCGCTACAAGACCATGGTGCTTGCCTACGGAGCTGTGAGGGGAACGGCACCTCCGTACCTTCAGGCTCTGATCAGGCCCTACACCCAAACAAGGGCACTGCGTTCATCCACCTCTGGCCTGCTCGCCTCCCTACCTCTGAGGAAGTACAGTTCCCGCTCAGCCCAGTCAAAACTGTTCGCTGCTCTGGCACCCCAATGGTGGAACAAACTCCCTCACGACGCCAGGTCAGCGGAGTCAATCACCACCTTCCGGAGACACCTGAAACCCCACCTCTTTAAGGAATACCTAGGATAGGATAAAGTAATCCTTCTAACCCCCCCCCTTAAAAGAGTTAGATGCACTATTGTAAAGTGGTTGTTCCACTGGATATCATAAGGTGAATGCACCAATTTGTAAGTCGCTCTGGATAAGAGCGTCTGCTAAATGACTTAAATGTTAAATGTACTAAACGAACAAAAAACAAACGTGAAGCTAAAACGAACTAAGTGCACACATGCAACATAGAACATAGACAATTACCCACAATCACCTAAAGCCTATGGCTGCCTTAAATATGGCTCCCAATCAGAGACAACAATAAACAGCTGTCTCTGATTGAGAACCAAACCAGGCAACCATAGACTTTCCTAAACCTCTCTACTGAACACAACCCCATACACTATACAAAACCCCCTAAACAATACACACACCCTAAACTAGACAAAACACACAAACATCCCATGTCACACCCTGACCTAACTAAACTAATAAAGAAAATCAATATAACAGAGGCCAGGGTGTGACATATTCAGGATAACAGTCCTTAGTGCTTACTTTAACTCAAATTTGACCTTATCTATTCAATACACATCATCCCTTTAATAATTAACATTTATACTAAAAACTTTTAGTACCAGTAATATCTATTTTCCAATTAGCCCTTTTGTCTCAGTTTTTCTCTCATGAGTGGCCTGGTAATAAAAGGTCAGTACCCCAATCCCCTTTAGTCTTTCTCCTCCCTGGCACATATCATTCCAGCATGTCTATTTTTAGATACAGTTCACAGGTCATCAGCCACAGTTGTCCCTCACTATTCAGCCGGTTAGGGTGGGTTTGAGATCCACACACACTTGTTGTGGTGATAATGTCTCCCATGCATTAAAGCATTCTGACGTCACCTTCCATGATAACTCCCTTATTGTACTGGTGATCTCTCAGACGAGTTACAGATGATGTAGTTATCAACATAACCCTCGCAGAGACCCACACTCCAATAAACCCTTTGGAGTAACTTTCATCCCTTTTTAACATATATTTCCCTTTTATATGCAGAATGAACAAAGCCCATTTGTGTATTTACCCAAAGACCATAACCCCAGGGAACTGATAATTTTACCTATGAACCCATGTTAAATCAAAAAATAAACCTATTGAGTAACTAGTCAATTTAAGCTTACAACTCTTCATAGTTTTCCCAGGGAAATAATAGATTTTCAAAGTAATTATACACTTTGAATAGAGACTGGTGTTTCTTAATCATTTTATAATTAAATCCCACCTGTTCCAACAATTTCTAGTGAAGGTGATCAGTCTTTCACGGGAAATTCTTAGGATTCAGGGAATTTTGACACCATTAAAATGTTTCCACTCCCCTTTCTTTAGAAACAACTTACATACATTTTTTCAAAAACATTTCCATCCTTCTGCATACCCAATTTGAAACAACTGAATTGAAAAAAGCCCTTCCAAAATAAATCCACTAACGCATATTTATTCCCGGTATCTGGTGTGTACTTAGTAGTGAACCATAGGCCAAGAACACACAGGAACTGGCCTCACTTATCCGGAACTCCATTTTTTAGCCTTATCCAGATATTTTTATTTTTAAAGCGGCTGACTTTAACTAACTGCTTTCCCCAGTATCGCAGTCTCCAATGACATTTTGACCAGAGAAGATTAAACCCCTTTTTTCTGGAAAAGAAAGTGTACATATCGTTAATATTCACAATGTTACCTTTTAATCAGCAAACCAATAGTATTACTTATACATTGATTTTATTCTATAAGCGTCTTAGCAGTTTCAGAGAATGACGGTATAGAATGTCCAATACAATTAAAATCCCATCGGTACTCTACTAGAAGTCAGGTAAAACGTGATCTAATACTTCTTTCATCACATATAAACTGTAATCTCTATGAACCATTCATTGATCGATCAGAGACTATACACCGCCAGGTGAAAATTCCATTCTTACTAACCTCAAAACGATTAGTTGTTTGTTCTTTTGACAAAGATGCAAACTCTTGTATAGCGGCATTTCCTGCCACCGCACTACGTTCCAGTGTCACCTGACACTCATTTTTCCCATACCCGATATTCCCATATCCAAAACAGGGAGTCATCTTCTTATGCTTTAGATATTTTCTATAGCCCTGCTAACCACTCGCACGTCTGCGAGGATGAGCAGAATCATATTTGTCCTTCATCGTAATGTATTTTCTGATGATAGAATGTTGACATCAGAACGCCTGCAAATCGAGCTTCCCATTAGGGTCCCATGCGACTGTTCCAATTCCCAATTGCCTCCCTGAATTGTTTATTTTATTTATCCTGTTTACCGGGTAATGGCGTCCTCCGTTATCCATTTTTTTTCATATTCAATCCGAATTTGGTAGAATTAATGTGCGCTTCTTTCAGTGACTCCATGGCTTTATTAAATCCCTCATCTCTATATGCTAGGGAGAAACAGTCATTTTGTTTTCATGCCACTATTTATTTATTTTTCCCTAAACACTCCCATCGTATTATACACCTTTTATTTACTATTTTCCAAGGTAGAGCTAATCCCCCTTTCCCAGATAATAATTAATTAGTTACATCACTTAATTTATCCTATCAAAGCTTCTTTATAATGTCTGTACTATATTTCTGAATACTACAGATGACTTAATGTCTTATTCTAGTACAGTACCTCAAATATCGCTGTGTTTTTCCCTTTACAGACATCATTACTATTCATTTTATTAGTTTGCTTATTCTATCACTTTAACTTTATTCAGTGTATTAAATCCAATTTAATACATTTTTCCTTCTAATTCAGCTATTTATAATGTCTACACTTTCTTATCTCTTTATTTATCCGCTTGCTATATTCTCTTTTAGCCTATTTTACTGTTTAATTCCTGATTCACGGTTTTAGTGAAACAATGTCTCTCCTGTCCTTCAGGCTATTTTTAAACTGCAGCCTCTGTTGCTACAGAGTGCCTGGTCGCCTGCTGTTTTCCTCCTATTTCATTACAGGGCTCGTGATATTATAATATGTGTTCTAGACTTCTGTTATGGTGTTTCTTGTGTATTTTTTTCACTATTTATTCTAGACAGCCTAGATTTATTTTAACCTCATAGTATAATTTCAGTTTATTTTTAAATTCTTTCTTTCTACTTCGCTTATATACTATTCGTGCCTTGTTTAATACCTCTTTAACACCTATTGTATTTTTACAATGGTCTTTTAACACATTATCACGTCAATTTTTTAAAAATCCTTATTTATAACTTATTTTGCCCAATTTCTATCGATTTCGTTCCCTTTGTCTCAGTGAGAGTTAAATGCACTCTCCTTCTCACATTACACTCAGTTAACTGTCAGAGAGGCTTGCGCATTCCTCTTCCTACCAGTTGGTCACAGACACACAGGCTGTTCTTCCTCTTTTTCTAATCTGCTCATTCATCACAAAGAATTGTCATTCATTAGTTTATTTTTCATTCATTCGTTCATACACACCCTTTGTTTTACCTAAAACAACCTATAGTTTTTCCTACTAACTTATTTCACCTCCTCAACATAAACCGGAATTATACTATAGGATTTTTCACGATATGACGAGACTACTGCCTAACCGGGTCAGCCTGTCTTCATACCCTATTCACCCACCCAATACTGGCCTCTATTCCGTATTAGAGCAATATCGTGGCGTGACCTACCGATTTACAGACCCCCGTTTAGCTATACGGAGCGTTTTTTTATCCGCAGGATTTATTTTGCAGTTGAACGCCGCCAAATCGGGGCAGCGTTCTTCCGCGTCCTATATATTCAATCGAACAGACCCTCCTGTCGTGAATATCCCACCCAAGCAGACCCCTTTCTATTTTTAAAGGGCGGTATCGTGGGATTTCTAACTACTTATTTATGCAGTCCTCTATTCTTTAGAGCTGTATTCATAAGTAACCTGTCCAAGCTTTCCTTCTACTAATTTTATCGAAGAGGTATTACAGGATTTTCTACCTACTTTATCTGTTTTGACCGTATGGGCAGACAGCCACAGCCCCTACTCACTTAGTCCCTACACATGCACATATATATTTACATTTCACAACCCCCAAAATCTCACATGCATGCAATTTCATTGAATTCAAAAGTTCTTAGCATTTACTGGGTTTTTAGGAAATTTAAAGAGAGACCTACGTGACGCCCTTCTCGCTGAGACAGGATCTCTGAAGCAATCTATACAAACATTTCAACTACGTAAGAACAAGCTTACCTTTTTATAGTTGTGTGGCCACATTTGTTTGCAAGATTGTCCAAAGAAACTATCACCAGCCTGGAACATCACTCCGTAGTCCCTGTCCCTCCTGGCAAAGCTCGCCAAGTTATGTCGTGGATAATCGTCTCAGAAATATAACACTCTTACAAGAACTTGTGAATTCAATATAGGCTTTTAATACAAAATATCAGAAGCCGTGTCAGTCCGCGGAAAAGACCAACTTCCATAAGTACTGGCTCTGTTCTTATACAAATACATCAAATGAGTCCATCCCACATGCAAATGAAGTTCCTTCCCTTAGTCCGTCTGTCACCATTATCTTTCATTTCAAACTTCCTGCTTGTTCATGCCCAATAACGCCTGTATCCGCTCTTGATTAAATTACAATGGTGCCAGGACCCTCTCGTGTCCTAAAATTAATATGTATTATGCCTATAGTCCATCTGTTGGTCATTTGGCTGGCACCCTCTTTTGTGTGTCTCTCTGACCTCGGTATGTCCAGCTATCCTATGCACTCATGGCCTTGCTTTAGTTTCCTGTCCTAGACAATAGACAATGTACTTTAAGTGTCGCCTCTTCCTTTTTACCCTAAGCCTTTATGCTTTTTATGGCTTTGGCCATTATGTCTGTTATGTCTTAGTTTCCTGTTTTTACCAGAATGGCAAATGCACTCACGAGTTGCCTTCTCCTTTTGTAGTCTAATGTACACCTATCTTTTGCTCAATAGTGTGATATCTATCTCTTATATGTCTAAGCACTTACTCCTACAATCCTTAAGATGTTTTAATGATCACAGTGGAAGCGCTGTCTCACAAGGGGGTGAGGTAACATGGACATTAGACTCATAGGATCGCTCGCTAAATCAGTAAGGCCCTTGGCACTGAGGCTTAGTCCAGACCCTAGCTGTGACTAGTTTGTTTTCAAGGCTGAGAAGCCTTTATCGGGCCTCTTCGGATGGAGGACAAGGAATAATTGACGGCTGTGAAATAGGCAGGTCCGGGTTGAGAGCCGATCCACAAGAGGAGCGATACCGCAGGTTTTAACAAGGTCAAGATGGGGGCACAGAATTCTCGGAGGAAGATAGTTCAGTGTCAATATCAAAATTCATGGTGAGAATACCTGGGCCCGAATTCATAAATAGATCATATTTATTGACCATTAAAATACTAGAACACTGCTACTCTGAGATGGTCTATGAATACGGGCCCAGTTGTATCCTGTTTGGAAGACTTAACACAAATAACATTACGTTTGAGGGTGTGGGGATGACAGGTAACTGACAAAATAAAGGAAATACTTTAGTAAACGAGGGATACAAAGTATATTGAAAGCAGGTGCTTTCCTTAGTTAATTAAGCAATTCACATCTCATCATCCTTAGGGTCATGAATAAAAATGCCCATTTGCCACTGGCGTACCCATTTGCCACTGGCGTACCACACACCACACACACCGCAAGCCCCACATGGCGGGGGGGAACAGGCACTGGGGGCCCCCAATCCAAACATATATAAAAAATAATTATCTTTAAAAATGCTACATTCTCTCAGCCTCATTGCAAAATGTGTAAAATAGCATGAGATTAGCTATAAAACAGCACATTTCTCTCTTTGCCCCAAGGCAAAATGTGTAGAATTGTAGGAAGTTAGCTGTTTTTCCCCCCAAAACATCTGGAGCAGCGCCTGAGACGGCGATCTCTACCACCATCAACAAAACGGAATTTCTCGTGGAAGAATGGTGTCGCATTCCTCCAATAGAGTTCCAGACACTTGTAGACTATATGCCAAGACGCTTTTAAGCTGTGCTGGTGGCTCGTGGTGGCCCAATGCCCTATTAAGACGCTTTGTGTTAGTGTTTCCCTTATTTTGGCAGTATTGAGAATTTTCCAGTATCTATACTGTTTTCTTAAAAGTAGTAAGCAGAATCTATATAGGGTTAACCATTAGTATATGTGTAAACAGAACCAATGTGAATGTACAAGCTGTATCAATACAGGCTTAACCGTTCCGTGTCATGCCTGGACTTATGAAGGCCATTGGACACACACATTGGTTAATAATTTAAAGGCATCACCAGACATGCACCTGTATTAGGAACATATGTATTCTTTTTTGTATTGGTACTATGGGGACACCACCAATATAATCTAAGATGAGCATAAATAAGTCAGAAGTGAGACTGAAAGATAATGGTGGCGAAAGGATAAAGATTATTAAACATTTACAGTTGAAGCCGGAAGTTTACATACACCTTAGCCAAATACATTTAAACTCAGTTTTTCACAATTCCTGACATTTAATCCTAGTAAAAAATCCCTGTCTTAGGTCAGTTAGGATCACCAATTTATTTTAAGAATGTGAAATGTCAGAATAATAGTAGAGTGATTTATTTAAGCTTGTATTTCTTTCATCACATTCCTAGTGGGTCAGAGGTTTACATACGCTCAATTAGTATTTGGTAGCTTTGCCTTTAAATTGTTTAACTTGGGTCAAGCATTTCGGGTAGCCTGCCACAAGCTTCCCACAAAAAGTTGGGTGAATTTTGGCCCATTCTTCCAGACAGAGCTGGTGTAACTTGAGTCAGGTTTGTAGGCCTCCTTGCTCACACACGCTTTTTCAGTTCTGCCCAAATATGTTCTATGGGATTGAGGTCAGGGCTTTGTGATGGCCACTCCAATACCTTGACTTTGTTGTCCTTAAGCCATTTTGCCACCACTTTGGAAGTATGCTTGGGGTCATTGTTAATTTGGAAAACCCATTTGCGACCAAGCTTTAACTTCCTGACTGATGTCTTGAGATGTTGCTTCAATATATCCACATAATTTCCCAGCCTCAGGATGCCATCTATTTGTGGTGCACCAGTCCCTCCTGCAGCAAAGCACCCCCACAACATGATGCTGCCACCCCCGTGCTTCACGGTTGGGATGGTGTTCTTCGGCTTGCAAGCATCCTCATTTTTCCTCCAAACATAACGATGGTCATTATGGCCAAACAGTTATATTTTTGCTTCATCAGACCAGAGGACATTTCTCCAAAAAGTACGATCTTTGTCCCCATGTGCAGTGGCAAACCGTAGTCTGGCTTTTTTATGGTGGTTTTGGAGCAGTTTTTGGAGCTTCCCTGCTGAGCGGCCTTTCGGGTTATGTCGATATAGGACTCGTTTTACTGTGGATAAAGATAATTTTGTACCTGTTTCCTCCAGCATCTTCACAAGGTCCTTTGCTGTTGTTCTGGGAATGATTTGCACTTTTCGCACCAAAGTACGTTTATATCTTGGAGACAGAACGCGTCTCCTTCCTGAGTGGTATGACGGCTGCGTGGTCCCATGGTGTTTATACTTGCATACTATTGTTTGTACAGATGAACGTGGTACCTTCAGGCGTTTGGAAATTGCTCCCAAGGATGAACCAGACTTGTGGAGGTCTACAAATCTTTTTCTGAGGTCTTGGCTGATTTCTTTTGATTTTCCCATGATGTCAAGCAAAGAGGCACTGAGTTTGAAGGTAGGCCTTGAAATACATCCACAGGTACACCTCCAATGGACTCAAATTATGTCAATTAGCCTATCAGAATCTTCTAAAGCATGACATAATTTTCTGGAATTTTCCAAGCTGTTTAAAGGCACAATCAATTTAGTGTATGTAAACTTTTGACCCACTTGAATTGTGATACAGTGAATTATAAGTGAAATGATCTGTCTCTAAACAATTGTTGGAAAAATTACTTGTGTCATGCAAAAAGTAGATGTCCTAACCGACTTGCCAAAATTTTAGTTTGTTAACAAGAAATTTGTGGAGTGGTTGAAAAATTTGTTTTAACTTCTTTGGGCTGCAAGCCCGAAGCCGGGCACAATATGACACCAGCCACTTCAAGTGCAGGGCGCGAAATTCAAAATATATTTTTTAGAAATATTTAACTTTCACACATTAACAAGTCCAATACAGCAAATGAAAGATAAACATCTTGTGAATCCAGCCAACATGTCCGATTTTTAAAATGTTTTACAGCGAAAACACCACGTATATTTATGTTAGCTCACCACCAAATACAAAAAAGGACAGACATTTTTCACAACACAGGTAGCATGCACAAAGCCAACCTAACTAACCAAGAACCAACTTCATCAGATGACAGTCTTATAACATGTTATACAATAAATCTATGTTTTGTTCGAAAAATGTGCGTATTTGAGGTATAAATCAGTTTTACATTGCAGCTACCATCACAGCTACCGTCAGAAATAGCACCGAAGCAGCCAGAGTAATTACAGACACCAACGTGAAATACCTAAATACTCATCATAAAACATTTCTGAAAAATACATGGTGTACAGCAAATGAAAGACAGGCATCTTGTGATTCCAGCCAATATTTCCGATTTCTTAAGTGTTTTACAGCGAAAACACAATTTAGCATTATATTAGCTTACCACAATAGCCAGAAACACAAGCCATTTACCAGCAGCAAAAGTTAACGATCGTAACAAACCAGCAAAAGATATATAATTTTTGACTAACCTTGATAAGCTTCATCA
The DNA here is from genome assembly GCF_045679555.1 of Salvelinus alpinus. Lineage (NCBI taxonomy): Eukaryota > Metazoa > Chordata > Actinopteri > Salmoniformes > Salmonidae > Salvelinus > Salvelinus alpinus. Next base: position 24,985,910 of record NC_092111.1, on the reverse strand, counting down.
GATGACAGTCCTATAACATCAGGTTATACATACACTTATGTTTTGTTCGAAAATGTGCATATTTAGAGCTGAAATCAGTGGTTATACATTGTGCTAACGTAGCATCTTTTTCCCAGAATGTGTGGATATTTTTATGACACTCAACTATTCTGACCAAATAACTATTCATAAACGTTACTAAAAAATACATGTTGTATAGGAAATGATAGATACACTAGTTCTTAATGCAATCGCCGTGTTAGAATTCTAAAAATAACTTCATTACGACATCCAGCTTAGTTATAGCGAGAGAGTGCCCAAAATCTGGGCGCAAACTACTAGTTCACATGTTCGAAAGATATATGAAATAGCATCATAAAATGGGTCCTACTTTTGATGATCTTCCATCAGAATGTTGTACAAGGGGTCCTTTGTCAGGAACAATCGTTGTTTGGTTTTAGAATGTCCTCTTCTCCAGTCAATTAGCACGGAAAGCTAGCAAAGTGGCGCGAAGCTCTCCTTCCTGAACAAACGCAGACAAAGCAACACGCCTAACGTCCCGAAAAAAATTTCAATAATCTAATAAAACTATATTGAAAAAACATACTTTACGATGATATTGTCACATGTATCAAATAAAATCAAAGCCGGAGATATTAGTCGTCTATAACGACAGCTTTACAGAAGGCAATACCAGGTCCCTTCTCGCGCGTTCCAGAAAACAGGAAATTGGGGTCACGTCATGCCAAGAGCTTTTATTCGACCTCAGATCATGTTATACACTCCATTTCTTCTCTCACTGCCTGTTGACATCTAGTGGAAGGCGTATGAAGTGCATGTATACTAATAAATATCAAGCACATTTATAGGCAGGCCCTAGAACAGAGCATCGATTTCAGATTTTCCACTTCCTGTCAGGAAGTTTGCTGCAAAATGAGTTCTGTTTTACTCACAGATATAATTCAAACGGTTTTAGAAACTAGAGAGTGTTTTCTATCCAATAGTAATGATAATATGCATATTGTACGAGCAAGAATTGAGTACGAGGCCGTTTGAAATGGGCACCTTTTATCCAGGCTACTCAATACTGCCCCTGCAGCCCAAACAGGTTAATGACTTCAACCTAAGTGTATGTAAACTTCTGACATCAACTGTACATAAAGTGGAGTGAGTATGTATGTTATGTAAGGGGAAAACTATATAGAAGGAGAGTGGTGAGACTGGAAAGATCAGTTGGTCTCTGGGCCAGCTCGGTTTGTTACTTTGTAATAAAGTCTATTTGAATTCACAAGTTCCGGTATCTGAGAAATATTATTGGCCGAATATTTCCATGACAGCAGTTACCTAATGGAAACACTTGAGTAAATTAGGGTTCTGGTGGCTCCGTTATGGTGAGGGGTGCATTGTCCTGGCATGGTTTAGTTCCTCTCAACCCCTTAAACAACAAAAAATACACAGCCATTGTTAGGAATTTTGTTAATAAATAGTTAAAACAAATTCTAGCTTTAGATAAAACTATAACTAATTGAACTCTGCACGCCTGGTGAAAAGAGATTTGTGTTGTGGGTTATAAAGTAAGCAGAAAGGGTCATTAAACTCTGGTTGAACTGACCCAACTTAGCCCTGAGATGTTTAGATAAGGCTGTGGGTAACTTTTTAGGTCTTCCATTATCTTGAGTTGACTGCTAAAGTGGTAATAAATTATAGTGAGCCTTCAGGATAATTGATTATATTATGTGTCATGTGTGTGTGCTGTGAAGTTGGAATGAACTTTTGAACCTGTTTTCTATTTGTCAGGACAATGAGATTTATTCTGTAACCTATGACGTCATATCTTGTATATAAACCTGTGTTTATGATCAAATGGGAGCGTGCTCCGAGAATAAACACTATTATCTAATTTTAACATGACTGTATCCTGTCTATTTTATGTTAATAAGTATCTTACAAATTCTTATAAATAGACAGATTGAATTTAATTAATGAGTATATTAGAGGAATTATTTAATTCCACTAACAGCCATTCTGAGTGATCACCTTCAACCTATGGTGAATCATTTCTATCCTAATGGGAGTGGTCTCTTCCACTATGAAAGTGCCCCATTCACAGCGCACGAGTGGTCAATGAATGGTTTGATGAGCATGAAAATGATGTATGCTATATGAATGGCTGTCTCAGTCACCAGATCTCAACCCAATTGAACACTTATGGGAGATTCTGGAGCGGTGTCTGAGACACAATCTGATTTGTGTTTTTTTTATAAAATGTTTACTCAATCTCATTGCCAATGAAATATGAAATATTGTACATATTCAAAGACATTTCTGGGTATTCACATTAAAAACTAGTCATATTTCTTTACAAAAACCGTGTGCCCGAGCATGCATTTCTCATTACCATAGCATTTCTTCAAGTTCCTGTACAAAGTACAGTGTTTTCTTTCAATCTTTGTTTCAACAGACCAGATAATCTTTTCTCATGGTCTGAGAGTCCTTTAGGTGCCTTTTGGCAAACTTCAAGCGGGCTGTCATGTGCCTTTTACTGAGGAGTGGCTTCTGTCTGGCCACTCTACCATAAATGTCTGATTGGTGGAGTGCTGCAGAGATGGTTGTCCTTCTGGAAGATTCTCCCATCTCCACAGAGGAACTCTGGAGCTCTGTCAGAGTGACCATCGGGTTCTTGGTCACCTCCCTGAGCAAGGCCCTTCTTTCCGATTGCTCAGTTTGGCCAGGGGGCCAACTCTAGGAAAAGTCTTGGTGGTTCAAAACTTCTTCCATTTAAGAATGATGGAGGCCACTGTGTTCTTGGGGACCTTCAATGCTGCAGACATTTTTTGTTACCCTTCCCCAGATCTGTGCCTCGACACAATCCTGTAGAAATACAAGCCTTTGGTCATTAATATGGTCAAATCCGGAAACTATCATTTCGAAAACAAAACATTTATGTAACGTCTGCGTCCAACTCACACTCCCAAACACTTAGATCCCCGGAACGCAGCCCACTTTCCAGCTCTCTCTCCAGATCCCAATCACCGGAATTCTCATCACCTGTTCACACACCTGCATGTCATCATCCCACACTATTTAGTTCAGTTCCTTGCACCCCATCACTGTGAGGTATTGTTTGTTTTGAGACACTTTTTCGGAGCTCTGTTTCTTCCCGTCCTTCTCTCCTCCCGTGTATGATAGTTTTTGCCTGCCTCACTCACCACTTTTGGACCTACCGTGTATGACCTTCTGCCTGCCCCTGGACCCAGCTACCTGCCTCCTCCTATGGTCCCTTTCATTAAACACCTGCTGCGCTCTGCACTTGAAACCAGCTCTCTGTCTCCCTCGTGTTCACTACAGTTTATTCTTTCAGTGAAATACGGAACCGTTCTGTATTTTATCGAACGGGTGGCAACCCTAAGTCTAAATATTGCTGTTACATTGCACAACCTTCAATGTTATGTCATAATTTTGTAAAATTATGGCAAATTAATTACGGTCTTTGTTAGGAAGAAATGGTCTTCACACAGTTCGCAACTAGCCAGGCGGCCCAATCTGCTGCATATACCCTGACTCTGCTTGCACATAATGCAAGAGAAGTGACACAATTTCTCTAGTTAATATTGCCTGCTAACATGAATTTCTTTTAACTAATTATGCAGGATTAAAAAATATATACTTCTGTGTATTGATTTTAAGAAAGGCATTGATGTTTATGGTTAAGTACATTTGTGCAACGATTGTGCTTTTTTCGAGAATGCACATTTGTTAAATCATCACCTGTTTGGCGAAGTTGAAGTAGGCTGTGTATCAATGATAAATTAACATTCACAGCTTTGATTATATGCAACGCAGGACAAGCTAGTTACCCTAGTAATATCATCAACCATGTGTAGCTAATTAGTGATTATGTGAAGATTGATTGTTTTTATAAGATAAGTTTAATGCTAGCTAGCAACTTACCTTGGCTCTTTATGTCGTAGAAATAGTCGCTCAATAATATTTCTTAGACACCGGAACTTGTGAATTCAAATAGACTTTATTGCAAAGTAACAAGCCGAGCTGGCCCATGGACCAACTGTCTTCACAGGTTTGGACACACTCTTTTTACACAGTTTTCATCCTTACGTCACACACATAGTATCTCCTCTTTATATTAATGATTCATCCCCATTGGTTTTAGCCACCATTATCTTTTTGCCTTGCACTAATTTTAGCTTAGTTTCCATTTTCTTATTGGCACAGACATTAGGGCATAGATTCTATTGGTGGTGTAAACATAGCAATGACACAAAAATTAACAGACATGCACACTCCTAATGCAGGTGCATGTCTAATGGTGCTTAAAACTTCTTATGGCTGGGGGGGCAGTATTGAGTAGCTTGGATGAATAAGGTGCCCAGAGTAAACTGCCTGCTACTCAGGCCCAGAAGCTAAGATATGCATATTATTAGTAGATTTGGATAGAAAACACTCTGAAGTTTCTAAAACGGTTTGAATGATGTCTGTGAGTATAACAGAACTCATATGGCAGGCAAAAACCTGAGAAAAAATCTAAACCAGGAAGTGAGAAATCTGAGGTTTGTAGGTTTTCGAGTCTTTGCCTATCCAATACACCGTGTAAAATTTGGTCCGATTGCACTTCCTAAGGCTTCCACTAGATGTCAACAGTCTTTAGAACCTTGTTTCAGGCTTCTACTGTGAAGGGGGAGAGAATAAGAGCTGATTTACAAAGAGGTCTGGCAGAATGCCATGAGCTCAGTCTCGCGCGCGCCCGTGAGAGTTAGCTGCGTTCCATTGCATTTCTAAAGACAAAGGAATTCTCCGGTTGGAACATTATTGAAGATTTATGTTAAAAACATCCTAAAGATTGATTCTATACATCGTTTGAGATGTTTCTACGAACTGTAACGGAACTTTTTTACTTTTCGTCTGGACCTAGTGCTCGCGCCTCCTGAGTTTGGATTTGTGAACTAAACGCGCGAACAAAAATGAGGCATTTGGACATAAATTATGGACTTTATCGAACAAAACAAACATTTATTGTGGAACTGGGATTCCTGGGAGTGCATTCTGATGAAGATCATCAAAGGTAAGTGAATATTTATAATGCTATTTCTGACTTCTGTTGATGTAAGGACTGGGTGTCGGAGTGCGAAGTCAGGCGCAGGAAGACAGAGGATTCAATGATAACGTTCATTTAATGAACCACGGAGAAACAACGGCCACCCCACTTGACACTGGGTGCTCACAATAAACTGCCCCAGACACGGGGAACGAAAACAGTTCAGAAATGTACTCCAACATACACAAACACAAAACAGGTGTAACCAATGAACACATAAGGAGGGGGAGAAAAGGATCAGTGGCAGCTAATAGGCCGGTGACGACGACCACCGAGCGCCACCCGAACGGGAAGGAGAGCCTGCCTCGGTCGGAGTCGTGACAGTTGACATGATGGGTATCTGAATTGCTTGTTTTGGTCTCTGAGCGCTGTACTCAGATTATTGCATGGTGTGCTTTTTCCGTAAAGCTTTTTTGAAATCTGACACAGCGGTTGCATTAAGGAGAAGTTTATCTATAAGTCCATGCATTACACTTGTATCCTTTATCAATGTTTATTATGAGTTTCTGTAAATTGATGTGGCTCTCTGCAAAATCACCGGATGTTTTGGAAGCAAAACATTACTGAACATAATGCGCCAATGTAAACTGAGATTTTTGGATATAAATATGAACTTTATTGAACAAAACATACATGTATTGTGTAACATGAAGTCCTGTGAGTGTCATCTGATAAAGATCATCAAAGGTTAGTGATTAATTTTATCTCTATTTCTGCTTTTTGTGACTCCTCTCTTTGGCTGGAAAAATAGCTATGTTTTTCTGTGACTAGGTGCTGACCTAACATAATCGCATGGTATGCTTTCGTCGTAAAGCATTTTTGAAATCGAACACTGTGGTGGGATTAACAAGCATCTTTAAAATGGTGTATAATACTTGTATGTTTGAGGAATTTGAATTATGAGATTTCTGTTGTTTGAATTTGGCGCCCTGCACTTTCACTGGCTGTTGTCATATCGATCCCGTTAACGGGATTTCAGCCGTTAAGTAATAAGTAATACAAACCTATGCTCCTAATGCACGTACATGTCTTATGGTGCCTATAAATGATTCACTAATGTGTTTGTACAATGGCCTTCACAAGACCAGGCATGACCCAGAATGGTTAGGCCTGTGTTGATCCAGCTTTGCACATTCACATGGATTCTGCTTCCATTCTACTTACACATGTCTAATGGTTAACCCTATATTGATTCTGCATACCAGCTTTGGACATTCACATGGATTCTGCTTACTATTCTAAGATGCATAACACATGTACTGGAAAATCCCCAATACTTGCAGCCACAAGGTCCTTTTGATGCTGCACTCGCATAACAGGTGGTCTGCCTGCCACGCAGTCTCCTCGAGGATTGCAATGTAATCGGCCATAATCGGCATCCAAAAAGGCCTGTTACCGATTGTTATGAAAACTTGAAATCTGCCCTAATTAATTGGCCATGCCGATTAATCGGTCAACCTCTAATATAGACAGATGTGTGCCTTTCCAAATCATGTCCAATCAATTGAATTTACCACAGGTGGACTACAATCAAGTTGTAGAAACATCTCAAGGATGATCAATGGAAACAGGATGCACCTGAGCTCAATTTCGAGTCTCATAGCAAAGGGTCTGAATACTTATGTAAATAAGGTATTTCTAAAACCTGTTTTCACTTTGTCTTTATGGGGTATTGTGTGTAGATTGATGAGGGAATAAAAATGATTTAATCCATTTTAGAATAAGGTTGTAACGTAACGAAATGTGGAAAAAGGGAAGGGATCTGAATACTTTCCGAATGCACTGGTAGGTTGGTTGGTAGGTTACGCTATATTTAGATACTTCAAATACTGCCTGAGACACCTTTGCTATTTGACTCTGTACTCAATAAATGGTGAAACAATATTTGTGATGGTGTTCTTTGCTCATATGCATATGCATGAAACGTACATTATGGAAAACATGTCTCACACTAGGGCTGGGCAATATGGGAAATAAATTATCACGATATCTATATATTTGTTCAGATGTTAAAAAAGGTTTGTCGTATTACCAGACTTCGTACCCACCTGTCTACGGCACAATTTGCACTGAACATTGCTCTGCTCTTTGTCGGACTTCAAAAAGCCAAATCACTTCCAAATGACTGAAACAGTTTAACCCTTTTCATCAATAATTTCTTCATTGGACGCTGCTCCTTCTCAGCGGCTATCACTGCCACTGTTTTCGCCTACATCACTTATTTTTCGTGGTTAATAGTGGCTACTCTATCACTCGAGATACTAAATGGTTTTTAGTGGGCGTATACCTCTCCACGTGCATATTGTCACTTCTCCGCACGTTCCTGCTGCGTCAGAGGTGAAATGGACTGCTGTACCTAATTATTCTATATCGACATTATCGAAAATGAATCTAAAAGTTTTTGTATCGTTATTGAGGGAAGTAATTACCTCGATAATTATTGATATTGATTTATCGCCCAGTCCTATCTCACAGCCAGTCATAGTTAGTAAAATAATTAATGGATTGGCAAGATTGGCACTGTTAACTTTTAGAAGGTAGTAGTGTTAGATTCTAATTATCAGAGTAAGAACTCGACGGACACTATAAAAGCATAAACCAAGTTTATTCTTCCCAGAGGATTGAACAGCTGAATCAACAAAGACATGGTTCCACCCGTGGCAGTATACATACCCAGCTTTGGGTGGAGTTTCCTACTTATCGCTAAACATTGCATGTTTAATGCTAGGCAGGAAGCTAAGTGATTTGGGCAATAAACGGTTCCTTCCCTTATCAGTACTGCCACGTGACTGTTTTTCCCTGCACTCAGCCCATCCCAAGCTTCATTATGGCACCCCTCATTTCTCTATTATAACTTATGTGGGTGAAAAATCCAGCTCTTTGGTAATTTTCCAGTACCCATGATGGAGAGTCTCTGGTCGCCTAGTAATTTTACAGTGCCCATACTATTTCCTTTGGAAGTAGGAAGAAGAAGCAGTATAAGGTTAAACATAAGACAAATGTAAACAGAATGAAGATGGAAAGACTATGGAAGCGCAGGAGTGGTCCAACACAGAGTTAAGCATTAGACATAAAGAAACAGAACTAAGTGGTATCTATGTGAATATGCTAAGATGAGCCAACAAAGACCAGACTGTTTGGAGCCATATAGAATCTAGTCAAGGCAACCACAGGGTACATGGGTTAATAATTTCCAAGTGACACAGACCTGAACTGGTGTGGGACAGTGACTATGCATTTTGACCAACCAATAGAGGAGCCACAACCTATGTATATGTATTGGGAAGACATGGTTGTGTTCATTCAAATCTATTTGAAATGTACTTATAATGGGAACATATATATGTAATACATTTATAATTTTTTATAGTGAACCTGTTGTTGCACCACCAATATAATCTAACCTGAGCCAGATGTGGGCGTACACAAGCCAGAATTTAGTCATAAAGATAATAGTGGCGCATGGCCAAGGGGAGTTAATCGTCTACATAGAAGGGAGGGAACATGTCTGGTGGAAATGTATAAATACTGATGTTCTGAACAAGAAGAGTAATTTCTTCCATGGAATTGCTCAGCTTTGTTACTGTTTGTAAAAAAGTCTATTTGAATTCACAAGCTCCGGTATCTGAGAAATATTTGATTCAGTATTTCCACGACACTAATGATTAATAATATAACTAATGATTAATAATAGTTAAAGCTCAGAAATCCAAACCCATCAGTAGGAAAGTTTATAATTTAAACATCCTAAATATACTCACATTCATTGAACATTTAGTATTTGAAACTCAAACATTCCTTTCCCAAATACTTTTTATATAATCCTACAGTCTCTTTATCATTCTCCATACCTTATATTGTCGTGGAAATATTTGGTCAATCATATTTCACAAATACCGGAGCATGTGAGTTCAAATATACTTGTTATTATTTCATAATAAAAGCCGAGCTGGATGATGAAAACAACTGCCTTCCAGGCTTGGCACACACATTTTATACACTTGTCCTCCTTACGTCACACTCATAGTAACTGCTCATCACCTCTGGCATTTAGCCACTGTTATCATATTGCCTTCATATTAGGACATGCAACCTGTAGAGTCACAGAAATAGTTTCATGCATGTAGGACCATAGCAACAGACCTTGGCACTCTACAGGAATAACCAATACATGACATCCTGCTGACTCCACTGAAAGGGGAACCCCTGTTCTGGAAAAGACCCAAGAGGTGTAACCATAGTTGGACAAAACAGCTACAAGAATAACCGACAGGTGCATATCTAATGGTGTCTAATGACCTAGAGCACATATAGAGTACTAGCTTTGCTGACTCCTTCTGAAATAAATAATTGCCACATATGTACTGAAAAATTCACAATAATATTCCACTGCATCCAACATCATGCATGCCCACCATGGTATTGGGAGCTGCTGTTTGAGAACTCATATGATTTAGAAATCATACTCTGGTTATCTTATTGCAGAGCACATTGTACAACTGTTTTTAGCAGTAGCAGTGCGTGGGTAATATCACCAGGGAAGCCAAGCCCCCCCCCCCCCCCCCCCCCCCACGTGTTGTGATAATTGCGTTGTTTGCTCTATAACCTGTTAATTCACATGTCTTGCGACCGTGATATATAGGCCTAAAGGCAGAGTGTCGTGGAAAATTGTCTCAGAAATATAACACTCTTACAAGAACTTGTTAGTTCAATATAGACTTTAATACAGAGTAGCAAAGCCGAGCCCTTCCATGGAAGGACCCTATTACACACGTAACAGAGCCGAGCCCCTCCATGAAAAATACTAAATTCTCATATTACAGAGTCCTGCCTTTATAGGATTTTGTCTTTGCATAACGTATAGTCACCTCCCTCTATATGAAAATAGCTTCCCTTGACCTTTCTCCATTATTATCTTTTCATCTCAGAGCTTGCTTGTTAACGCCCACATCTGACAGCTGTATAGGTTATAATGGTGGCGGGACCCTTTTCACGTCCTAAAAATAATGCATGCATTGCATGCTTATGTTTCACCTGTTGGTCATCAGTAATTTTGCTTCCATCCTCCTTCCTGTATCCTTCTGACCATAGTATGTCCAGCTGTCAAATATACGTATGGCCTTGGTTAATGTACTCTTTGGCATGTTACCCTTTCAGAAATAGAGAATGGCCTGGGTGTCATCTTCTTTTAATGTGCGTGTCCTTGCTACTTCAGCATGGCAACTACACCTATTTATATTTAATGCTTAGCTCCCACAAGAGACATTAAGAAGACACAGTGGCAGAAATAAATTCAACCACACCTTTGTTTAATTTTCTCAATACAGAGGGTGCTGTTGCCACTTTGGAAAATATCGTCTCCAAATTAAACTGCCTCATACTCAATTCTTGCTCGTACAATATGCATATTATTATTACTATTGGATAGAAAACAATCACTAGTTTCTAAAACCGTTTGAATTATGTCTGTGGGTGAACCAGAACTCTTTCTACAGCGAAAATCATGACAGGACATGCGAAGGTCAGAAAAATTGTCTCTGTTCTCAGATCAGTTTAAAGCTCTGTGTGTGCCCTATGGATCGAAATGAACTGCACCCGCCTTCCCCTGGATGTCAGTAACCAATGAGAAGTGGAATGGAGTCTCTACGTATTTCTCAGAGTTTATAAAAGGCAATGGAGTGACATGTCCGTTCTTTTGGACGCTCGCCAAGGCGCAAGAGAGGACATCAGAATGGCATGTTGAAAAGCTCTTGTTATCGGCCTAAGATATATCCGTCTGTGATTTAATTCGATATAGGTGTTAGAAACATCATAACGAAGTTATTTGAAACCGATTTATATCAGTTTATGCGAGTATATTGCTATTTTCGGAATTTTCGTAGTATTGCGTTTGAGGATTTGGACATGTGTGTGCCACGTAGCTATTGTTAGCTGCTAGTTCCGAAGTTGAAGAGGACGTTTTACAACAAAGCAACGATTCTTTTGGACAAAGGACACCTTGCCCAAGATACTGATGGAAGCTCGTCCAAAAGTAAGAGCTATTTATGATTTTATTCCGTATTTATGTGGAAAAATGTAAACGCATTTGTCGGCCATTGTTGCGGCACTAGTCTGGCTGTAACGCACACTGTATGTCTAGTAACGTTAATTTAAAAAATCTAACTCAGCGGTTGCATTAATAACTAATGCATCTTTCATTAGCTGTCCAACCTGTATTTTTTTTGTCAATCTAATCGATAAATAATCGTAAACTTAGGTGCCTTTCCAAGATGGCGCCGGCCAGAATGCATGCCATGTTTTGACAGATTACATTGCATAACCACGATTTGTGATGCTAAATATGCACATTTTCGAACAAACTCTATATGCATTGTGTAATATGATGTAACAGGACTGTCATCTGAAGAATTCTGAGAAGGTTAGTGAAAAAATTAATATATTTTGGTGGTGATAACGTTATCGCGCTTTTTGCCTTGAATCAATGCAGGGGTGATGTTAGTTCATGTGGTATGCTAATATAACGATATATTGTGTTTTCGCTGTAAAACACTTAGAAAATCTGAAATATTGTCTGGATTCACAAGATCTGTGTATTTCAATTGCTGTACGCTGTGTATTTTTAAGAAATGTTTTATGATGATTAATTAGGTAATACACGTTGCTCTCTGTAGTTATTCTAGTCGCTTTGGTGAGTTTTGTGATAGTGGCTGCAATGGTAAACTATGATTTATACCTGAAAAATGCACATTTTTCTAAAAAAACATATGCTATACCATAAATATGTTATCAGACTGTCATCTTATGAAGTTGTTTCTTGGTTAGTGGCTATATATATCTTTATTTAGTCGAATTAGTGATAGCTACTGATGGAGTAAAAAACTGGTGGAGTAAAAAAAGTGGTGTCTTTTGCTAACGTGGTTAGCTAATAGATTTACATATTGTGTCTTCCCTGTAAAACATTTTAAAAATGAGAAATGATGGCTGGATTCACAAGATGTTGGTCTTTCATTTGCTGTATGCTGTGTATTTTTCAGAAATGTTTTAGGATGAGTATTTTGGTAATTGACGTCGGTCTCTGTAATTATTCCGGCTGCTTCCAACGCTATTTCAGATTGCAGCTGCAATGTAGAACTGTGATTTATACCTGAAATATGCACATTTTTCTAAAAAAACATATGCTATACCATAAATACAGTGGGGAGAACAAGTATTTGATACACTGCCGATTTTGCAGGTTTTCCTACTTACAAAGCATGTAGAGGTCTGTAATTTTTATCATAGATACACTTCAACTGTGAGAGACAGAATCTAAAACAAAAATCCAGAAAATCACATTGTATGATTTTTAAGTAATTCATTTGCATTTTATTGCATGACATAAGTATTTGATACATCAGAAAAGCAGAACTTAATATTGGGTACAGAAACCTTTGTTTGCAATTACAGAGATCATACGTTTCCTGTAGTTCTTGACCAGGTTTGTACACACTGCAGCAGGGATTTTGGCCCACTCCTCCATACAGACGTTCTCCAGATCCTTCAGGTTTCGGGGCTGTCGCTGGGCAATACGGACTTTCAGCTCCCTCCAAAGATTTTCTATTGGGTTCAGGTCTGGAGACTGGGTAGGCCACTCCAGGACCTTGAGATGCTTCTTACGGAGCAACTCCTTAGTTGCCCTGGCTGTGTGTTTCGGGTCGTTGTCATGCTGGAAGACCCAGCCACGACCCATCTCAATGCTCTTACTGAGGGAAGGAGGTTGTTGGCCAAGATCTCGCGATACATGGCCCCATCCATCCTCCCCTCAATACAGTGCAGCCGCCCTGTGCCCTTTGCAGAAAAGCATCCCCAAAGAATGATGTTTCCACCTCCATGCCTCACGGTTGGGATGGTGTTCTTGGGGTTGTACTCATCCTTCTTCTTCCTCCAAACACGGCGAGTGGAGTTTAGACCAAAAAGCTCTATTTTTGTCACATCAAACCACATGACCTTCTCCCATTCCTCCTCTGGATCATCCAGATGGTCATTGGCAAACTTCAGACGAACCTGGACATGCGCTGGCTTGAGCAGGGGGACCTTGCGTGCGCTGCAGGATTTTAATCCATGGCGGCGTAGTGTGTTACTAATGGTTTTCTTTGAGACTGTGGTCCCAGCTCTCTTCAGGTCATTGACCAGGTCCTGCCGTGTAGTTCTGGGCTGATCCCTCACCTTCCTCATGATCATTGATTCCCCACGAGGTGAGATCTTGCATGGAGCCCCAGACCGAGGGTGATTGACCATCATCTTGAACTTCTTCCATTTTTTTATAATTGCACCAACAGCTGTTGCCTTCTCACCAAGCTGCTTGCCTATTATCCTGTAGCCCATCCCAGCCTTGTGCAGGTCTACAATTTCATCCCTGATGTCCTTACACAGCTCTCTGGTCTTGGCCATTGTGGAGAGGTTGGAGTCTGTTTGATTGAGTGTGTGGACAGGTGTCTTTTATACAGGTAACGAGTTCAAACATGTGCAGTTAATACAGGTAATGAGTGGAGAACAGGAGGGCTTCTTAAAGAAAAACTAACAGGTCTGTGAGAGCCGGAATTCTTACTGGTTGGTAGGTGATCAAATACTTATGTCATGCAATAAAATGCAAATTAATTACTTAAAAATCATACAATGTGATTTTCTGGATTTTTGTTTTAGATTCCGTCTCTCACAGTTGAAGTGTACCTATGATAAAAATTACAGACCTCTACATGCTTTGTAAGTAGGAAAACCTGCAAAATCGGCAGTGTATCAAATACTTGTTCTCCCCACTGTATGTTATCAGACTGTCATCTTATGAAGTTGTTTCTTGGTTAGTGGCTATATATATCTTTATTTAGTCGAAATTGTGATAGCTGCCCATGCAGGAAAAAAATGGTGGAGAAAAAAAAGTTGTGTCTTTTGCTATCGTGGTTAGCTAATAGATTTACATATTGTGTCTTCCCTGTAAAACATTTTAAAAATCAGAAATGATGGCTGGATTCACAAGATCTGTATCTTTCATCTGGTGTCTTGGACTTGTGATTTAATGATATTTAGATGCTAGTATTTACTTGTGACGCTATGCTAGGCTATGCTAGTCAGCTTTTTTACTGTGGGGGGTGCTCCCGGATCCGGGATTGGGAGGAACTAGAAGTTAATCACAAAACTGGATAGCAACCTCTGTCCAGAAAGTCCACAAAGCATATTGCATGTACAGTAACAGACAGTTACTATGGCTAACCCATGTATCAATATTACTGAGTTATCAAATATCGTTCTTCTAAAATGCTCCTAACTTTTCTCATTTTGAAATCTCTTTCACTGGTGCTCTTAGACTGACAATCTTTCAATATAGTTATGTCTATGTTTAACAACTGCTGCTTTAATGGCTGTGGTTTAAAACCGGCCTTTTTCGCTTCCGCATCTGCTTCCTGTTGCCGCAGCTAATACCGTCAGTGCCCTTAGTGTGGGTGTCACGTTCCTGACCTTATTTCCTTTGTTTAGTCTTGTTTAGTTGGTCAGGACGTGAGCTGGGTGGGCATTCTATGTTATGTGTTTCTATGTTTGGTTTAGGGTTGTCAACTAGCCTGATATGGTTCTCAATCAGGGGCAGGTGTTTTACGTTTCCTCTGATTGAGAACCATATTAAGGTAGGCTGTTCTCACTGTTTGTTTGTGGGTGATTGTTGCTGTGTCTGTGTTTGTTCGCCACACGGTACTGTTTCGTTTCGTTCGTTCGTTTGTTCCTTCCTGTTCGTGCGTTCATGTTTTATGTTCTCAAGTTCAGGTCTGTTCACGTCGTTTTGTTATTTTGTATTTTGTCAGTGTTCTGTTTTGTTGGATATCATTAAAATTCGACATCATGAACATTCACCATGCTGCGCCTTGCTCCTCCTCAGACGAGGAGGAAGACGAACGTTACAGTGGGCCTCACACTTACAAATAGACTTACAAATAGCTAACTTTTCTAGCCAATTCCTTCCTAAGCCGACTTTCCTTCAGTATCTCTGTATCAATACTAACTTCCTCCTTTTAAGTGTGAGTCTGTGTGTGAGTGTGGTTTTCCACCAGCTCTCTTAGCTTCCTCATCTGCCCGTCTATTACCAATGCTGACGCTGTCCGTGCCTTTAGTATGTACTTCGCATTTACAAATTGCTACCTTTTTTGGTAATAAAACTGCCTCTAGTAAATTCAAGATGAGCTACGCATGGGTAATGGGTTTACCCGCTGTGGTAACCATGCCTCTGTTTCTCCACTGAGCTGCAAATACATGGACTGTGTTAAAAGCATAAGCACTATCAATATGTATTGTAATGCATTTACCCTTTCCCAACTCACAAGCCCTGGTAAGGGCAACAATTTCAGCTTGTTGAGCAGAGTAATCTTTTTTTTAAAGCTTCAGCTTCCAATACCTCAGTGAGAGTCACTACTGCATAACCAGTGGCATTTGAGCCATCTGGGTTCTTTCTGGAAGACCCATCTACAAACATAGTTATTTCAGCATCTGGCAAAGGCAAATCAGTTTGATCTGGTCAGGGGAAAACTACTTTCTCCGTCTCTCTTGTCCATACAATTTTGTCTTTTTCTGTCATAGCCTTACCATAGATCAAATCACTAAGTGACCCTGTATACAATGCAAAGTGTGGGACCCACGCCCTACACGAGTTAATCATTCCCAAGAAACTCATCATCTGCTTTTTGTTAAGTGGTTTGGGTGCTTCTAGAATGGCTGTCTTTCTGGTCGAATAAGTTAGTTATATTGTATCCTAAATAGATAACTTGTTCCTGCCAGAGCTGTAACTTCCTCTTATTAACTTTGTGACCTTGGTCTGCTAAAAAGAGGAAATAAGCAAGAGTATCAACTTTACAGCCCTCCTGTGAGGGATTTGACAACAGAATATCATCCACATATATAAAAATTTTGCTTACACATGTCAATACCAGATATGGTTTCTGTTTCCAAATATTGACTAACTGTCTCACTGTCTCCCTGTTTGCACTAATGAATTTTATAGAACTCAACATTTCTATGTAGTAATCTATAAGATAATTATATAGTTCAACTTAATTATCCCGATACTCTCAATGATCCTGGATCACAACAGATGCCATATATCCTTGTCATCTTTCTACTATTTAAATACAAATTTTCAAATGATTAGATAAAGCCAAAATACTGCTAAACATTGCATATGTTTTCTGTACTAATGAAATCTCTCCTTCGGGAGTCCACTGTATTTTATCTAACAATAACCTGGGTTAATCTTAAATCAGTCTCATCAATAATTTAATATATGTTGCATAGTATGGGATCCATTATCTACAGTAATTTACCATCCCTAAGAACTGCAACATATTTATTTTCATAATAAAATTTAACGCTTATAAAATCACAATTTTTCTACCTTCATCTTTTTTCCTGCCCTGTTGGTTTAAAATATGTCCTAAATACTTAACATGAGTCTACCATAATTAAAACGTATCCTAACTAATTTTCTCACCGTATTCATCTAAGAAAATATAATAACACTATAATATTAATTTCACCGCCTTGTTGTATTAAATTACCTTAAACTCAGTATTACCAATGACCTTAGATTCTCTATCCAAATGGCTTTCCAATGAGGCTTATCAGACCACAATGGAAAGTTATGATAGAAGTCATAAGTCATACCACCACTTCAAAGAAGTGTTCCTTACTATATATTAAACACTTTTTTTAGTCAAACATTTTCTGCATGTTGTATCCCAGGTTCCCAGAACATCCTTTATCAAAAGAATTCCTGTATTTAATTTAAACTCAGAAAATAAAAACTTCAAAAAGTCCATGTAACTCACTCACTCTCTGCTCTCGCTCTCGTTGCCTCTGTCTCTCTCTTTACACTTGCCTTCCTGCTGCTACTACTTCTCTCTCTTTCTCCTTCTTACCTCCGTTCCCTTTTCTGTCTCTGTCTACTGTTCCTTGGCGGGACCTTACAATCCTCTGCCATGTGTCCTGTTTTATCGCCGTTGTAGCATTTTCTGTCCTCGGGTTCTATGCACTTTCTTTTTAAAATCTTTCCTGCTCTTTCCTGCAATTTCCTCCAGAGTAGCAGTCAAATATTTGACTCCTGTCTGTCTGCTCTCTATCTACAGCCCACTGTAAAACAACCGTTGCCCCCTGTCCTGGGGTCCAGTCTCCTTTTACAGCCACCCAATCCTTTCCTACTACCTGTCTGACCTTTTTCTGTCTCATCTCCATATCTTTGTCCCCAGACAACCACACCCTAGCGGTGTTCAGCCCCTCTACCCGCTGCTTCCCTATACCATAGGCGGAAATCCCAGGGGGGACGGGGGGGACACGACCCCCCCATCTTGGGAAAAATATGATTTGTCCCCCCCAATATATCACTGTAAACATAACTATGTAATTTCAATAATATTAATAATACGCAATGAAAGCACTTGTGCTGATTATAGACACTTAATAGCGCGTTTTTAAGTTTCAAAAGATTGCGACCTCCCCCGCCCTTTGCCTCATGATGGTTTGATCCACTGCCAGTTCTTTAGCTGGCAAGGTAATAGAGGGTTCGTATCTACTGTCCGAAAGGCACATGTACGTAACTGACGTGAGGTTAATCCAGTCAATCCATAGCAGGTCCATAGCAATGTTATTTATTTATTTTTATGTTGGCAGGGTTCACACACTAGCTGAATTTGCAGAGCTAGTGCGCAAACTAAAGCAAACATTAACTATCAAGCTAGCTAGTACCTATTCCATTTATGTGGCGTCGTCAAAGATGGAATCTTTGCTATCGTCAGTTTATTCCAAGATCAGCATGCAGCTGTAGTGCTTCAAAGTCCCTGTGATAAGGTTAGCGATAAACTGAACAGAACTACACACTCTTATACCATTGTCTTAAATATATATAATGGTCTCGTTGCAAAAGATAAATTGTCGCTAGTGAACTTTATTTTATTTTATTTCACCTTTATTTAACCAGGTAGCAAAGATTATAGCAAACACACAGAAACGGAATTGGTGCTCGCTAGCTTTACAAATTCAGCTATTTTTGGAAGCCAGCCAATATGAAACAAACTATTAAAATTACAAAAGGTTGCAGCATGTGTTGTGTAAATGTGTGTGTGTGCAGCTAGGCCAGCCAGCCAGGTAGAAAAATGAAAAAAGTAAAAAGACGGACATAAGAGTATTTTTCAGTACACCAAAACGCAAGTAAGAACCCTAGTAGCCTAATATCTCAAAGACTAGTTGATAAAATGTTCATAAGAAAGAAGTGAAATGCTAATGGAAATGTTTCACAATGATGTCATTAGGCAGAACAGGCAACAGATGGCACACAGACAGCAGAGCTGGGGACAGATATGCAGGGACAGACTGGCAGAGACAGGGAGTCTCAGGTAAGTTTGTTGAGTCTTTGTTTGGCAACATTATGAAAGGTTCTCAATTTTTTTGACTTGTTAAATAGGGACATAATTGAAAAATGCCATGGATACCCCCACTCTCAACTTAAACTTGTGACTAAACTAAGATTTGTTTACGGCAATGGTATTGCTGTTGTGATTAATTGTGTAGTTTTGGGTACCGGTAGTTAGGAGTACGGCAAACACCTTATTTATTTTCTAGGAGACAGACTGTGAGTCAGTTAGGGTGGTGAAAGGGAAAGAGCCAGGGAGAGAGACTTCAGAGGACAGTGTCACAGCCACGGCAGGACCAGGTGTCACCCTTGTTGCCAGCAGCACCAGTATAGGGGACAGTGGCACAGCATTGTCCAGTTACCACAGTGATGGCACAAAACCATATCAGCCACACCCACAATTTATAGAACCGCAAACTCTTGCCAACAGAGTGTTGACGTTTCAAGAGAGATGGTTTCGCGATTTCCCCTGGCTACATTATAATCCATCAATAAAAGGAGTGTTGTGTTTTCACTGTAGCCAAGGGTTTTCAAGCCAGCCATCTTTTGGCCAAAGAGCAGATGCTGCCTTCATTAGTGCAGGATTTAGGAACTGGAGAAAAGCCATTGAAAAATTCACAGCACATCAAAACTGCCAAACCCACCGCCACTTTGTAATTGTAACAGCACACCAGCTAAATCCAATCAGTGTCCAGTTATCCAGCGCGTGGGGTAAACAGCAGGATGACGCAAGGCATTGCTTGATGAAAATTGTTAGTTCGGTGCAGCATGTAGTAAGACAGGGACAAGCCTTTAGAGGCCACACGGATGACAGTGGGAATTTATACCCGCTTTTGAAACAGGGCAGAAGAGGATGATCCCATTTTACTGAAGTGGTTAACAGAGCGTACCACAATGTACACAGGCCCCAAAGCACAGAATGAAATTCTGAACATCATGGCCAATAGTCATTCGAGGCATTGCAGCTGAGATTAGGTCTCTTCCGATTGTACAATTTTCATTAATTGTTGATGTTACTCAAGATGTCTCTGGTGCTGAACAGGAGAATGTCTGTCTGCGTTATGTTGACCATGACCTTGTCCCTCACAAGGAGTTTATTGGGCTATACAGGGTGTCGGAGACAACAGGCGAGGGCATTGCGAAAGTGGCAACTGATGTGTTGTTGAGGCTCAATTTGCCCATGTCTGGCTTACGTGGGCAGAGTTACGATGGTGCCTCAAACATGGCAGGAAAATACACAGGTGCACAGGCAATTGTGAGGAGGCAGCAGCCATTAGCCCTCTATGTCCATTGTGGAGCACACTGTATAAATCTGATTACACAGGCTGGCTGCTCAGCCTCCCCACTGATCCGGAATTCCCTTTCCTGGGTCCATCAATTAGGTGTCCTCTATGGCCAGTCAGGAAAGTTTAAGAGCATGTTTGAATCAATTGCCACGTCCAAAGATACAAATCTGACCACCCTGGTCAGGGTGGACTGTGTGGAATACTGCTATTAGAGCTGTGCTAGGGCAGTATGAGCGGGTACTAAGCAGCCTAGAGGAGATGGCAAAATCTGCATCCAAGACAGCTTCAACTGCCAGTGGCTTATTCGAGCACTTCAGCAAAGGCAAGACTGCGTTGGGCCTCACACTTGCCTCTGCTGTTCTTGGAGAGCTTGAATGTCTAAACATTTCACTACAGAAGAAAACTCAGACTGTCTCTGGTATGCAGGCTGCAGTCGAGTGTGTGGGGTCATTTCTTAGGGGCAAGAGAAATGACGAAAGCTACCTTTGACTGTATGAGAAAGCAACAACATTGATTGACTCTATTGAATCCATTGAGACGCATTCAAGACGATTTGCTGGCAAAGCAATGGATCACTATAGGGCAGAATTTTTTAAAGTGTTGGATGGTGTTGAGGTTCAGTTTGGCGACCGATTTGACCAGGACAGTCTAAACGTCCTGCAAAAGTTGGAAAGAGCGCTTCTCACTAGATCAGTACCCAGAACTGAACATAGATTCTCTTTCAGTGCAGATCCCTCTTTCACAACAAATACCCCTGTAGCAGCAGTGGAGAGGCAGCAGAGGTCCTCAGGAGGCTTCCAGTAGAGGTGCGGGGGTTGTTTGACCAAGTTGAGGTGCTGATCAGAATTTTGTTTGTGGTGCCAGTGTCTTCATGTGAGGCTGAGAGGAGTTTCAGTGCACTCCGCAGGTTGAAGACTTGGTTACGGGCTAGCATGGGCCAAGAGAGACTGAATGGCGTAGTTGTCTGTAATGTACATAAAGACAGGCTGGACAGTCTCAAGAGGGAAAATATCTGCCAGCAATTTGTTGGATCCATTGAAACCCGCAAACATATGCTCGGTTCTTTTGTTCAGTAGTGTGTATAGCAGTGGTTCTCAACCTTTTTTGGGTACTGGAACCCCTGCATATTTTGAGGCAAGGTTTTGAGCGGTCCTCAGGGACCTCCACTCTATATTATATGTAAACTTACTGGAAACCTTGTGGTACTGACTACATTCATTACACTTTCTTATTTCACGGACCCCTTGCAATTAGTCCATGGACCCCTGTTTGAGAACCCCTGGTGTAATTGATATTTGTTCTTTTGTTTAGTAGTTTTCAGTACACTTACAAATTATTTATTTCATGTTATTTTATTTAAAATTGCATACGTTGTGCGACATACTTGTCCATAGCTGCTGTTTGAAGAGTTGAGACACTGACTGAAGGATATTTTGTTTGATTTATTTGGGTTTTTCATTGAAGTAGTTATTTTGCTTTTAGAACTGTACTTATTTTAAGCTTTTTGTTCTTGTAAAGATATTGTAGTAGACTCAGGCCAGGTGCACATATTTAATGACTATATAAATGTATCAGAAAAAGTCAAATTTAAAGGTCAATTCAATACGGAGACCAACTTTGTGATGGTTCTCAATGGAGATTCT
Source organism: Salvelinus alpinus (assembly GCF_045679555.1). Lineage (NCBI taxonomy): Eukaryota > Metazoa > Chordata > Actinopteri > Salmoniformes > Salmonidae > Salvelinus > Salvelinus alpinus. The sequence continues at coordinate 24,964,469 of NC_092111.1, read as the reverse complement.
TTTAGATGTGATCACACCATGTTCATTGTATTTATGAAAACTACACCCGTACAGTGTACAGTACCATTGTCACCTACTGACCTTTCTTGATATTGCTGGTTGTAAGTACGAATACCTGCATACATACTGGACTGGTAAGGAGCACTGCTATAACTATTATTATTAGTAGAATTATAATGATTTAAACATTTGAACAAGTTGGGAAAACCCTTCAGTTAACTACTGTACCTATCAATTATCCAGTTGTAGGAATTATGGTTCCTCAATATACATTTAACATATAACAACGTATGCTATGTGTTACAGCACTACTTTTGGTGGCCCCCTCAGGAATTGCTCTTGAGAAAATTTAATGTAATTGTCCCCTCCAAGGTTGATATCAGATTTTCGCCCCTGCCCTATACTATCTCTGCATGCCTTATGTATCAACTTGATCATTAATTCTAATTTCTCTACATCTAGACTTCTCTCAAATTCGTACATCTTTCTCCATTTTGGGCATTAGATTTATCTCTCATCCCCGGTTAATTCCGGGACCTCCTTTGGGGATTTACTACCCATGTTTGATAAATCCTTGCAGTTACTATGGTATTTATCACTATCTATGTGTATGTTTTTCTATGGTCTATGTATGTACTATTTAAAACTCTGATCTCTTCTCACACTCTATGGTGTGTGTATCTATGACTGGCCTCTATGATCGATGTGTGTGCTAGAAAGAGGAACAGAGCTTCCTACTGTTATCTGATTACTATAGTTTTGTTCTATGGTATTTTCTACACACTCTATGTGTATGTAATGTTTAATGTGTGTTTCTCCTTTCTAGAAACTTTATCTATAGCGTTGACTGTCGATCGGACATAGGGTCTTACCTATACAACCATAAGTTATTACCTAGGAGTCATAAATCCCTAGTTAACCTCTTATTTCGGGTTGTGTCCGAGGGCTTTTAAAGTACACCAATATCTCTTATCTCATTCCGCTACTTTAGGCTTCTCTCTCCGCCTTTTTTGGACTTTATTTCAGTACTGCCTGTTGAATCGGACCGATGGTCAATTCACCGCCCTATCTCACAGCACCTATTTAATATCCCCGCTTAATAACCCTGTTGGCCTCCAAAGGCACTAAGATCTATTAAGATAATTTTATTTATGGTAGTGCACCTTACATCAGGTCATGTTGCACCTTACATCAGGTCATGTCGGACCTGACCCGTGTATATTGGGCACAGCCGGGAGAGTATCGCCGTCCGAAAAAGGAGCTGGAGGCAGCAAAAGCGGAGTGGCGATGCTATGAGGAGTTGGCTCGAGGAGAAGTGCACGAGAGGCAGCCCCAGAATTGGGGGGGGGCACACGGGGAGATTGGCGGAGTCAGGTAGGAGACCTGAGCTAACTCCCCGTGGGGGGGGGGGGGGGGGGGTCACGCAGGGTCACTGTCACGCAGGGCGTGAGTTTGGGCGGGCATTCTATGTCTGGTGTTCTATGTTGTCCTAGTTTTGTATTACTGTGTGTTTGGCCTGGTATGGTTCTCAATCAGAGGCAGCTGTCTATCGTTGTTTCTGATTGAGAATCATACTTAGGTAGCCTGTTCCCACCTGTCTTTGTGGGTGGTTGTTTTCTGTTTAGTGTATGTCACCTTGCAGAACTGTTCGTTTATCGTTTTTGTTGTTTTGTTCTAGTATTCGTATTCATTAAAAGGAATTATGAATACTTACCACGCTGCACCTTGGTCTTCTCCTTCTCCTCTATACGACGATCGTTACAGCTCTCAATGGGATTTGATAGGAGTGACGCCAAAATCCAAGCTGACTTCCCTTGACACTTTTTTCTGGTGCTCCAGGACCATTCACAGTTGAGCTCGCTCAGTTTAACTCAATGCTGATTGGCTAATTTTGCACTTTTTTTGTCAGGAGGCCAGATGCTCTCCCTTGTCTTCAATGCTTTGCGGCAACAATGTCATACTCGTTTGAACCAGACAGCATCAGATAGATGGCCTACCCGTAGAGAGACAGAGGGGCACTGTTTCGCTCGCTCGGATGCTTTCTCCTGTGAGATACATTCAGCCTCTTGGGAATTTAAGGAAAAGTATGAAACACAGAGAGACGAAAGATAAGTTATATATTCTTTATTTTATTTTTTACATTTGGCATCCATGAATACATCCCCACTGGTTTTTAGAGAAGATTGCATTGCAAGGTATGCTATATGTGTAGGCTATGCCATACAGTATGTATTGGCTAATATGCATATGCAGCTGTCGTTTTTAAACCTACATTCTAGCAACATGACACATCTTTCTATGTATTTACATGCTTTTATTTGCGAGTTTGCATTGACAAAGAAGAAAACTGAGTTTACCAAAAATCTTTACAAAAATAAATGAATCTTCGGTGCTGCTCGTGGCAACGTCATGTCGTCAAGTCTACCGTTAAGAACATTTAATCATGTGACAATTTTTGTTTCAGATGTGACAAAGTCCAAAATCCATTGTCTTGATTTTGATGGTAAATTAATATACTTTTATATATAAGACAAAATAAATGTATAATCTCAACAAACATGATGCTTGAGACAATTGATTTTGAGTATATTAATTAAAGAGCCACTGAACACGTCGATTGGCACGTGTTTTTCTATTGCTCATATATTTTTGGAGGTGTGTTTCCTGACAGATTTGGCGTTTGGTTAATGATGTTCATCCCCCATGAGACACTGTTGACGCGGAAGCCTATTTCACTTCCTCAAAGTCCCCAGAATGAATCTAAGAAATCTGTATATAATTTGGTCCTTTTTGCTGTGGATGTTTTCAAACTTTATTTGTCACATGCGCCGTATACAACAAGTGTAGACCTTACCGTGAAATGCTTACTTACAAGCCCATAACCAACAGTGCAGTTCAAGAAGAGTTCAGAAAATATTTACCAAATAAACTAAAGTAAAAAATTATAAAAAAGAACACAATAAAATAACAATAACGAGGCTATATACAAGGGGTACCGAGTCAATGTGCAGGGCTACAGGTTAGTCGAGGTAATTTGTACATGTATGTAGGGGTGAAGTGACTATGCATAGATAATAAACAGCGAGTAGCTGCAGTGTACAAAACAAATGGAGGGGGCGGGGGTGTCAATGTAAATAGTCTGGTGGCCATTTGACTAATTGTTCAGCAGTCTTATGGCTTGGGGGTAGAAGCTGTTAAGGAGCCTTTTGGTCCTAGACTTGACGCTCCGGTACCGCTTGCCGTGCGGTAGCAGAGAAAACAGTCTATTTGTATTTGTATTTATTATGGATCCCCATTAGTTGCTGCCAAAGCAGCAGCTACTCTTCTTGGGGTCCAGCAAAATTAAGGTAGTTTATACAATTTTAAAACATTACAATACACTCACAACACAATGTGTGCCCTCTGGCCCCTACAACACCACTACCACATAGCTACAGTACTAAATCCATGTGCATGTATAGTGTGTGTGTGTGTGTGTGTGTGTGTGTGTGTGTGTGTGTGTGTGTGTGTGTGTGTGTGTGTGTGTGTGTGTGTGTATGCATGTCTCTGTGCCAATGTTTGTGTTGCTTCACAGTCCCCGCTGTTCCATAAGGTGTTTTTTTATCTGTTTTTTAAATCTAATTTTACTGCTTGCGTCAGTTACTTGATATGGAATAGTTCCATGTAATCATGGCTCTATGTAGTACTGTGTGCCTCCCATAGTCTGTTCTGGACTTGGGGACTGTGAAGAGACCTCTTGTGGCATGTCTTATGGGGTATGCATGGGTGTCCGAGCTGTGTGCCAGTAGTTTAGACAGACAGCTCGGTGCATTCAACATGTCAATACCTCTCATAAATAAAAGTAGTAATGAAGTCAATCTCTCCTCCACTTTCAGCCAGGAGAGATTGGCATGCATATTATTAATATTAGCTCTCTGTGTACATCCAAGGGCCAGCCATGCTGCCCTGCTCTGAGCCAAATGCAATTTTTCTAAGTCCTTTTTTGTGGCACCTGACCACACAACTGAACAGTAGTCAAGGTGCGACAAAACTAGGGCCTGTAGGACCTGCCTTGTTATTAGTGTTGTTAAGAAGGCAGAGCATCGCTTTATTATAGACAGACTTCTCCTCATCTTAGCTACTACTGCATCAATATATTTTGACCATGACAGTTTACAATCTAGTGTTACTCCAAGCAGTTTAGTCATCTCAACTTGCTCAATTTCCACATTATTTATTACAAGATTTAGTTGAGGTTTAGGGTTTAGTGAGTGTTTTGTTCCAAATACAATGCTTTTAGTTTTAGCCCTAAATATTTCTAACTTATTCCTTGCCACCCACTCTGAAACTAACTGCAGTTATTTGTTGAGTGTTGCAGTAATTTCAGTCACTGTAGTAGCTGACATGTATAGTGTTGAGTCATCCGCATACATAGAAACTCTGGCTTTACTCAAAGTCAGTGGCATGTCGTTAGTATTTTTTTTTTAAAGAAATCAAATCAAGTTTATTTTATATAGCCCTTCGTACATCAGCTAATATCTCGAAGTGCTGTACAGAAACCCAGCCTAAAACCCCAAACAGCAAGCAATGCAGGTGTAGAAGCACGGTGGCTAGGAAAAACTCCCTAGAAAGGCCAAAACCTAGGAAGAAATCTAGAGAGGAACCAGGCTATGAGGGGTGGCCAGTCCTCTTCTGGCTGTGCCGGGTGGAGATTATAACAGAACATGGCCAAGATGTTCAAAATGTTCATAAGTGACAAGCATGGTCAAATAATAATCAGGAATAAATGTCAGTTGGCTTTTCATAGCCGATCATTAAGAGTTGAAAACAGCAGGTCTGGGACAGGTAGGGGTTCCATAACCGCAGGCAGAACAGTTGAAACTGGAATAGCAGCAAGGCCAGGTGGACTGGGGACAGCAAGGAGTCATCATGCCCGGTAGTCCTGACGTATGGTCCTAGGGCTCAGGTCCTCCGAGAGAGAGAGAAAGAAAGAGAGAAGGAGAGAATTAGAGAGAGCATACTTAAATTCACACAGGATACTGGATAAGACAGGAGAGGTACTCCAGATATAACCAACTGACCCTGTTTAGGAAGGGGCCTAAACAGCTACCCTGGGGAATTCCTGATTCTAACTGGATTATATTTGATAGGCTTCCATTAAAGAACACCCTCTGTGTTCTGTTAGACAAGTAACTCTTTATCCACATTTTAACAGGGGGTGTAAAGCCATAACAAGTTTTTCCAGCAGCAGACTATGATCAATAATGTCAAAAGCTGCACTGAAGTCTAACAAGACAGACCCCACAATCATTTTATCATCAATTTATTTCAACAAATCAGTCATTTGTGTAAGTGCTGTGCTTGTTGAGTGTCCTTTCTTATAAGCATGCTGAAATTCTGTTGTCAATTTGTTTTCTGTAAAATAGCATTATATCTGATCAAACACAATTTTTTCCAGAAGTTTACTAAGGGTTGGTAACAGGCTGATTGGTGGGCTATTTGAACCAGTAAAGCTTTACTATTACTAAGCTTCTAACTTTACTAATAGCTTTACTATTCTTGGGTAGCGGAATGACTTTTGCTTCCCTTCAGACCTGAGGGCAAACGCTCTTTAGTAGGCTTAAATTGAAGATGTGGCAAATACGAGTGACAATATCGTCTGCTATTATCCTCAGTAATTTTCCATCTAGATTGTCAGACCCTGGTAGCTTGTCATTGTTGATAGACAACAATAATTTTGTCACCTGTTCCACACTGACTTTATGGAATTCAAAAGTACAATTCTTGTCTTTCATAATTTGGTCCGTTATACTTGGATGTGTAGTGTCAGCGTTTGTTGCTGGCATGCCATCCCTAAGTTTGCTTATCTTGCCAATGAAAAAGTCATTAAAGTAGTTTGCAATATCAGTGGGATTTGTGATGAATGAGCCATCTGATTCCATAAATGAAGGAGCCGAGTTGTCTTTTTCCGCCAAAAATTTCATTTGAGGTGCCCCAAAGCTTTTTACTATCATTCTTTATATAATTTATCTTTGTATCATAGTGTAGGTTCTTTTTTCTTTATTTTATTCACATGATTTCTTAATTTGCGGTACATTTGCCAATCAGTTGGGCTGCCAGACTTAATTGCCATACCTTTTGCCTTGTCCTTCTCAACCATACAATTTTTGAATTCCTCGTCAATCCAAGGGGATTGAACAGTTTTTACAGTCATTTTCTTAATGGGTGCGTGCTTATTAGTAACTGGAATAAGTAGTTTCATAAATGCGTCAAGTGCAGCGTCTGGTTGCTCCTCATTACACACCACAGACCAGCAAATATTCTTTACAACATCAACATATGAATCACTACAAAACTTATTGTATGACCTCTTATATACTATATTAGGCCCAGCTTTTGGAACTTTGGTTTTCCTAGATATGGCTATTATATTGTGATCTCTACATCCTATGGATTTGGATACTGCTTTAAAGCAAATATCTGCAGCGTTAGTAAAAATGTGATCAATACATGTTGATGATTTAATTCCTGTGCTCTTCGTAACTACCCTGATAGGTTGACTGACAACCTGATCCAGGTTGCAGGCACTGGTTACAGTTTGAAGTTTTTTCTTGAGTGGGCAGCTTGATGATAGCCAGTCAATATTTAAATCACCCAGAAAATATACAGTGGGGAGAACAAGTATTTGATACACTGACGATTTTGCAGGTTTTCCTACTTACAAAGCATGTAGAGGTCTGTAATTTTTTATCATAGGTACACTTCAACTGTGAGAGACGGAATCTAAAACAAAAATCCAGAAAATCACATTGTATGATTTTTAAGTAATTAATTTGCATTTTATTGCATGACATAAGTATTTGATCACCTACCAACCAGTAAGAATTCCGTCTCTCACAGACCTGTTAGTTTATCTTTAAGAAGCCCTCCTGTTCTCCACTCATTACCTGTATTAACTGCACCTGTTTGAACTCGTTACCTGTATAAAAGACACCTGTCCACACACTCAATCAAACAGACTCCAACCTCTCCACAATGGCCAAGACCAGAGAGCAGTGTAAGGACATCAGGGATAAAATTGTAGACCTGCACAAGGCTGGGATGGGCTACAGGACAATAGGCAAGCAGCTTGGTGAGAAGGCAACAACTGTTGGCGCAATTATAAGAAAATGGAAGAAGTTCAAGATGACGGTCAATCACCCTCGGTCTGGGGCTCCATGCAAGATCTCACCTCGTGGGGCATCAATGATCATGAGGAAGGTGAGGGATCAGCCCAGAACTACACGGCAGGACCTGGTCAATGACCTGAAGAGAGCTGGGACCACAGTCTCAAAGAAAACCATTAGTAACACACTACGCCGTCATGGATTAAAATCCTGCAGCACACGCAAGGTCCACCTGCTCAAGCCAGCGCATGTCCAGGCCCGTCTGAAGTTTGCCAATGACCATCTGGATGATCCAGAGGAGGAATGGGAGAAGGTCATGTGGTCTGATGAGACAAAAATAGAGCTTTTTGGTCTAAACGCCACTCGCCGTGTTTGGAGGAAGAAGAAGGATGAGTACAACCCCAAGAACACCATCCCAACCGTGAAGCATGGAGGTGGAAACATCATTCTTTGGGGATGCTTTTCTGCAAAGGGGACAGGACGACTGCACCGTATTGAGGGGAGGATGGATGGGGCCATGTATGGCGAGATCTTGGCCAACAACCTCCTTCCCTCAGTAAGAGCATTGAAGATGGGTCGTGGCTGGGTCTTCCAGCATGACAACGACCCGAAACACACAGCCAGGGCAACTAAGGAGTGGCTCCGTAAGAAGCATCTCAAGGTCCTGGAGTGGCCTAGCCAGTCTCCAGACCTGAACCCAATAAAAAATCTTTGGAGGGAGCTGAAAGTCCATATTGCCCAGCGACAGCCCCGAAACCTGAAGGATCTGGAGAAGGTCTGTATGGAGGAGTGGGCCAAAATCCCTGCTGCAGTGTGTGCAAACCTGGTCAAGAACTACAGGAAACGTATGATCTCTGTAATTGCAAACAAAGGTTTCTGTACCAAATATTAAGTTCTGCTTTTCTGATGTATCAAATACTTATTTCATGCAATAAAATGCAAATGAATTACTTAAAAATCATACAATGTGATTTTCTGGATTTTTGTTTTAGATTCCGTCTCTCACATTTGAAGTGTACCTATGATAAAAATTACAGACCTCTACATGCTGTGTAAGTAGGAAAACCTGCAAAATCGTCAGTGTGTCAAATACTTGTTCTCCCCACTGTACTTCTCTGTTGATATCACATACATTATCAAGCATTTCCCAAATATAGCAGCTTCCCACAAGAATGGGCTTTAGGTGAGGCAGATGAACCTGTAGCCATATTACTTCAACAGTATTTAACATTAGATTGTCTCTCAGCTTTACAGGAATGTGGTTCTGAATAAAGACCGCAACACCGCCTCCGCCTCCGCATTTCTGTCTTTTTGGTAGATGTTATAACCATGTATTGCTACCACTGTATCATCAAAAGTATTATCTGAGTGAGTTTCAGAGATAGTCAGAATATGAATGCCATCTGTTACAAGCAAGTTATTGACTTCAATGACCTTGTTTCTTAGGCTACATATGTTCATATGGGCTATTTTTAGCACTTTTCTGTTTCGCTTGATTGTTTTTAATGCTTTACTGGGAAGCTTATCATTAACTGAGCTGGTCTTGGATCATTTGCCAGTCATTCTTTCAACGCAACCTTGAAATGCGTGGACAGAGTCCAGGAGCCAAGATGATTTGGATGGACTCCGTCATTCCTGTAGAGTATCTTCTGTTTCCAGAAGGTGTCAAAGTTATCAATAAAAGTGACTCCAGCAGAGCTATAGTAGTCTTTTAGCCAGATGTGTAATGCCAGCAGTCTGCTGAATCTTTCACACCCGTGGCCCAAAGATGGTACTGGACCTGAAATTATTGGCTGTTTTTTGGAGTCTTTTAATGCTAAAATCAGTTCTTTAAAATCCATTTTTAAATGTTCCGAGCTAGCCCTCCTGATGTCGTTTGACCCCACATGGACTACGACAGTGTCAGCTCCAGGCATCTGTGGTAGAACAGTCGGAAGCAGCCTTGTTATGTCCTGTACTCGTGCTCCTGGGTAGCACAGGGTTTTTGCCTTGGGGACTGAGATGTTTCTCACCACCTATGATGACAGCTGGTGATGTTGAATGGGCCGGTCTCTCAGGCAGCCTCTATGACTTGGCTTACTGGAGTGTCTGACAATTGAGAGTCTCTGGGCTTTACTCTGACACCGCCTATTATATAGGTCCTGGATGGTGTCAGGATTTACCTAGGGGTCATGATTGGGGCTGTAAAAATGTTTGGTGTATTAGAATAATTGATAATGCTTATGTTATATTAATAGAAGGGGAGGGGTTATAAGACCCCTCCCTCCTTACATTTATAGGGTCATAGACTACAGATTAACAATACAAATTCATTGTAGAGGTTTACTATTCCACAATTATTTTTAGTTCTCTCTCTATTTCATTACTGTCACGTTCTGACCTTAGTTCCTTTTTTATGTCTTTATTTTAGTTTGGTCAGGGCGTGAGTTGGGGTGGGCATTCTATGTTGTTTTTCTATGTTTTGTTCTATACGTTATATTTCTATGTGTTTGGCCTAGTATGGTTCTCAATCAGAGGCAGGTGTCGATCGTTGTCTCTGATTGAGAATCATACTTAGGTAGCCTGTTTTCCCACTATGGGTTGTGGGTAGTTGTTTTCCGTTTAAGTGTTTTCACCATTCGGGACTGTTTCGGTTTTCATTTTGATTCTCTTGTTCTTTTTGTATTTTGTATTCGTTCTCATTAAAAGTTATTATGGATACGTACCACGCTGCATTTTGGTCCTCCTCTCCTTCCACCAACGAAAGCCGTTACAATTATGAAGAGGCCCCTCTGAGTAATGTGTGACTGTGAAGAAGGAGCTCTGCAGGGTAGTGGAGGAGATAAGACTAGTCAAACATTCCACAATAAATCAGCTTTGGGGAGTGGACGTTTACTGCTAAGTTTAAGATAACACTAAAAGCCATTGTTTATATAGGGTTTTGGTCTCAGAAGTAAAAAGGTAATGACTAGTTAGTGACATCACTAAGGCGGGACTTCGGTTTAATAAAACAACTTGAGACCTTTTGTTTGATGCAGAACTTATTCAGAAACATGCGTGCTATGTTCCTGTTTGTCAACTTCTGTCTGCAATTGCATTAATAAAGGTTTTTGAATGATTTAATTAAAGATAGTCATAATGCTAATTTCACCAATGAACCAATGATTGACAAAGAAGGACGTAAAGAACGAACCCTAACAATGGCAGGAAGCTTGTGGGTGATGCAACCGGTCAGGATGCTCTCGATGATGCAGCTGAAGAACTTTTTGAGGATCTGCGGACCCATGCCAAAACTTTTCAGTCTCCTGAGGGGGAAAAGGTTTTGTCGTGCCCTCTTCACAACTGTCTTGGTGTGTTTGGACCATGATAGTTCGATGGTGATGTGGACACCAAGGAACTTGAAACTCTCAACCCGCTCCACTACAGCCCCGTCAATGTTAATGGGGGCCTGTTCGGCCCGCATTTTCCTGTAGTCCATGATCAGCTCCTTTGTCTTGCTCACATTGAGGGAGAGGTTGTTGTCCTGGCACCACACTGTCCAGGTGGGAAAGGAAGGAAAGGGTAGTGTGGAGTGCGACTGAGATTGCATCATCTGTGGATCTATTGGGGCGGAATGCGAAATGGAGTGGGTCTAGGATATCTGGGAGGATGCTGTTGATGTGAGCCATGACTAGCCTTTCAAAGCACTTCATAGCTACCAACGTGAGTGCTACGGGGCAGTAATCATTTAGGCAGGTTACCTTCGCTTCCTTGGGCACAGGGACTATGGTGGTCTGCTTGAAACATGTAGGTATTACAGACTCGGTCAGGGAGATGTTGAAAATGTCAGTGAAAACACTTGCCAGTTGGTCCGCGCATGCTTTGAGTACACGTCCTAGTAATCCGTCTGGCCCCACAGCTTTGTGAATGTTGACCTGTTTCAAGGTCTTGCTTACATCGGCTACCAAGAGCATTATCACACAGTCGTCCAGAACAGCTGGTGCTCTTGTGCATGCTTCAGTGTTGCTTGCCTCCAAGCGAGCATAAAAGGCATCTAGCTCGTCTGGTGGGATCGCATCACTGTGCAGCTCGCGTCTGGGTTTCCCTTTGTAGTCGGTGTAGTAGGAGTCAATCTTAATCCTGTATTGACGCGTTGCTTGTTTGATGGTTCTTCTGAGGACATAGCGGGATTTATTATAAGCGTCCAGATTAGTGTCCTGCTCCTTGAAAGCGGCAGCTCTAGCCTTTAGTTCGATGCGGATGTTACTTGTAATCCTTGGCTTCTGGTTTGGATATGTACGTATGGTCACTATGGGGACAACGTCGTCGATGCACTTATTGATGAAGTCGATGACTGAGGTGGTATACTCCTCAATGCCATTGGATGAATCCCGGAACATATTCCAGTCTGTGCTAGCAAAACAGTCCTGTAGCGTAGCATCCGCATCATCTGACCACTTCCGTATTGAGCGAGTCACTGGCACTTCCTGCTTTACATGCTGACCACATCGCTCGTGTCGCGTGCGCGAACATTGCAAAATAAATTTAAACATGCATGTTATTCAACTGTTGCAACAACACTGCTTGTGCGCGCCAACGAGCGTCTGCGTTGCCAAGCGCTAAAATAGAAGTCAGTTTTATTTGTGATGCTGAACTCGGTGCAAGTCTTGCCTCTCCCATCTCCTCATTGGTTTATAGAAGCAGATACCCATGTGCCATTTCCTCATTGGTTATACCCATGTGGGTGAATGAAAGATGAACTGAGTTTGTTCGGTCGTCATGGTAACTATGAAAGTTAGATGCCAATCGCCATATAAAGTCCAAAGAAGAAAAAGCCTGGAAGGAGGAGAGATGACGAGAAACGATTTGATTGACCGTTTTATTGTGGATTAATTGTGAGTAGAGGACCTTGTGCATTAAAGGTAAAATAACAACTCAACGTTTATATCCCAGGACAAATTAGCTAGCAACAACAAGCTAGCTAAATAGGACAAATTAGCTAGCAACTGCAAGCTAGCTAGCTACATTTCCATAAATGTTTAATGCTTTTCGACCTGTCCCCAAATTAATACAATTGGTTCAGAGTTTGTTTTGATATTTCAACCTGCGTGTCGTGATCGCGTTTGGTGTGGGGGTACAAAAAAATTATGGCGCACGTGCGTGGCCGGTGTGGGTTCGGTTTTTGCTTGTAAGCAGGAATCAGGATGATATAATTATGGTCAGATTTGCTAAATGGAGGGCAGGGGAGAGCTTTGTATGCATCTCTGTCTGTGGAGTAAAGGTGGTCTAGAGTTTTTTTTCTCTTCTGGTTGCACATGTGACATGCTGGTAGAAATGAGGTAAAACAGATTTAAGTTTGCCTGCATTAAAGTCCCCGGCCACTAGGAGCGCCGCTTCTGGATGAGCATTTTCTTGTTTGCTTATGGCCTTATAGAGTAGGTTGTGTGCGGTCTTAGTGCCAGCATCGGTTTGTGGTGGTAAATAAACGGCTACGAATAATTTAGATGAGAACTCTCTTGGTAGATAGTGTGGTCTACAGCTTATCATAAGGTACTCTACCTAAGGCGAGAAATACCTCAAGACTTCTTTAATATTAGACATTATACATTGCACACCAGCTGTTATTGACAAACAGACACACACCCCCACCCCTCTTCTTACCAGACGTAGCTTCTCTGTTCTGCCGGTGCATGGAAAATCCCGCCAGCTCTATATTATCTGTGTCATCGTTCAGTCACGACTCAGTGAAACATAAGATATTACAGTTTTTAATGTCCCGTTGGTAGGATAATCTTGATCGTAGGTCATCAATTTTATTTTCCAATTATTGCACGTTGGCCAATAGAACGGATTGCAGTGGGAGTTTACTCGCTCACCTACGAATTCTCAGAAGGCAGTCCGACCTCTGCCCCCTTTTTCTCCATATTTTTTTCATGCAAATGATGGGGATTTGGGCCTGTTCCCGGGAAAGCAGTGTATCCTTCGCGTCTATAGAATAACTATCTTCAAAGTAATTCAATAATTATAGTAATTCAATACTAACCAATACAATTACATATGTAAATAACTGTAAAGAAATATCTTTAGATACAGCTCAATGAATTAACTTAAACATTAACTCTGTAACACATTAAAGTTACAACAGCGTCGGACTCGTTAAAGGAAAAAGCTTCTTCCAGTTCGAGGTGAGTAATCGCTGTTCTGATGTCCAGAAGTTATTTTCGGTCATAAGAGACGGTAGCAGCAACATGTAACTAAAGCCTTGTTCACATTACCCATAAGCACTCTGTTACGTTGCAGCGAATGTCATGCATTTCAATAGGGATGTCCACAACGGAGTGAAATCGTAATGCCTCCTTGCGGTTGAAGTTAGTTGCGAGGTGGACGCAGCATACTTTGACATTTTCCAAACTTTGCTTCGTCTTCAGTCCATCCAGAGTCCTTCGAAGAACAGGAAGTTACCAAACCACAGAAGATGAAAATAATATGTGGTTTTCGGTGATGGCTTTATGGGATAGCTAGCAACTTGTAAACAACAATTACCCATTCCTATAAGTGAGTTAATATTTCAATAGTAATGTTAAATAATACACATTGGCTGTTAAGCCAATTATATTATTACTGTTGCCTCCCGTTTAAGTTTATTGTGATGGTAATGATGTTTGTTTTTGATTATAATTATTAGGTCACTACACTGGTATCTTCAAGCTAGCCTAGTTTTTAGCTAAGTTAGCTAGCTGCTCTGCAGGGAAAGCTAGCTTGACTTGCTATAAAGTTAGAGAAACAAGTTGAGGAAAAAGTAACTAAACAAAACATGTTTTATTATCACCTGAAACAATATATTTATCCTGTTTTGAATGAAAAGGTCATATTTATTTTGTGAAACTGCAAAATAAGAACTCAATGAGAGACAGGCTCTCTTCCATCTTGCGTTAGAAACACTACAATTGTCCTTTCAGTAGCAGGACTCCGTGAAGATGACGTATAGCGTAATGAAATACGTCAGGATGTGTATGGGCATAATACTGCGTTCAAAACAACTGGGAACCCAGAAAAATATGAGGCCAAATCATGACGCCAGTGATTTTCAGCTCGGAAAGTCAGAACTATATAGAGGCTCGAGTTCCCGAGCTGGAATTCCGAGTCGGATGACCGTTCAAAAGATTTTCCCAGTCTGAGCTCATTCCCAGTTGATTTGAACGCACTGAAGTCAGAAGTCGGAGATTTCAGCATTTCCAGCGCTCAGTTTTTTTTGAACGAGGCATAAGGTGTTTGATGCAGTATTTCGCAAGTAACAAAATGTGCGACGTGTTATACACAAAGTCCGGCTTCTGAGCAGGTCTGTCTCACTGTTTATGCTATTGGATAGAGAGCACAAACCACATCTGTTAACCCTGTGTTAGTGAGCAGATGTACATCATCAAATCAAAACCTGCACTTCATTTACATGTTGTGACGCACGGATGTTCCAAACTCCGTTTTAGACAAGACCAAAATTATCCTATTTACCTTTGTTGTCAATTTTGACTCTAGAATAATGCCATGTTCCAAACAATTCGGAACTCTCCGACTTCAGTGCTTTCAAGGCCACTGGGAACTCGAAAAAAATGTTATGAACTGTCCTCCAACTCAAAATTCAAATTTGCGAACTCGGACATTTTTCGAGAGCTCCGACATTCTGACCTGAAGATATGGGTAATTTTCCAGTAACATGTTATGAAGTATTAAGATGGCAAAACAGAATCATTAAGAATTTCAAGTAAATCTGTAAACACACCTATATACTGTAGTATGAGAAAAACAGGCATACAAAGAAAAAACACACCTTGTAATCCAGATGCATGTCTGGATGCCTAATAACATTTGATTTGATAGTTGTATCATAATCACTGTAGTGAATATACTCATGATTGTAACTAAGTATGTGTTCATATAATTTTTTAAAGAAACAGTCACTGTCACGCCACCAATATAATTGGTTCAGGGAATTAGAGGGGAGGGGAAACCTCGCCAAGAGCAAAGAGTTTAGATTTGGGAATAATAGTGGCGTAAAGCCACAAGGAGTTGGCTATTAGCATAAAAGAGGAGGGACTGTGAAACGGTGTAAAAACGAAACAGTATATATGATGATGCCGAGGCTGAATTCAGCAGTTGCTCCATGGACCAGCTCGGCTTGTTACTTTCTAATAAAGTATATTTTGAATTCACAAGCTCTGGTGTCTAAGATATATTTTTAAGGAGTATTTCCACAACAAAGATCACTGACGTCATGATTTGACCTCGTATTTTCCGAGTTCCCAGTTATCTTGAACGCACCATAACTGTTTCCGACTCATGTCGCTGATTCAGGCGGTTTTCGTTAAAGGTAGTCGCTGTTTAAACTGGAGAAGTCATTTGCGCAACTGCAGTGAAGACTTTGCGCGCCGTTTTGCATAAATTGTTGAGACATACCTCTAAACAAAAGAACGGAAAGTTTTCAGCTCTTCACGGTCGAAAACGGGATGTTTTAGCAGAAATATTCTAGGTAAAATTAGGCTATTTTGTGGAGGATGGTTAGTCATTTTTTTTATCGATTGTGCATGGTGTAGAAGGCATCACATTCCACAGCGAATTTCGCTGCTAAGCAAATCACGTCTCATTTTATAGCTTCGTTTGACCGTTATTAGTTGGCTTGAAGTTTGTAGGTATTGCAAAGTTAACCTCCATGCGACCATCCTTCTAGCTAACCGTATATTCTTAATAACAGAAAGTGCTGTTTTTTGTTGGGGGCAATGACTGTTTGGTTGGGGGTCTAATATGATGCTTCAACTTATCTCAAGTTTTCGTCTACCACGCTGCAGAGGCAACTTCTTTACCATCAAGATCAAACATTTTCTCCTAGCCGGAAATGTACAGCTTCCATTGTGTTGTGTTACAGATTCACACGACAGAGAACACAGCAATTTTGACGGACTGGGTTGAGGAAACGCAAACCAAGCAAGATAAATGTTGCCTTATCGGCTCGCTTGTCAGGTGGGTTTGTCTTGCTGGGTTTGTCATGCCACAACTGTTGAATGGTCAGGGTGTATGGAGGATGATCAGTGCCCGTTTTAAAATTGCAACACTTAAATGCTCAATTAAAATGCTAAAATGCATGTATATTTTCATATCAGTGTGCATGATTCATGCCACAATGAAATTGCAATGTTAAAATGAAAATAGCTGATTGGAAAAGGTAAATAGTAATTCTATATGAAAATGGATAACAGACTTTTATAAATGGAAAGTGGCTTTTTTATTTTACAACTTCCCAATTTAGCATTTTCTCTAGTGTATGCAAATCGCTTTCTGGACCAGGAGAAACTCACAACACCACCATACAATGAAACATCATAGCGGTGTCATGCTCTCTGTGCATTGATTTTTTAGACTACTGTAACTGACAGGGTTCAAACTGCTCTCCTATACACCAGAATAGCATCTTAACCTGCTAAACCTAGGCAATTTAGCTTAGGGAGCCAATGCATTTTTTCTGGTCTCAGGCATAGTGACACAACACTAGTCAAACTTACTCATCTCCTATGCGTGTTTAGTTGTTTGCATGACGAGTAACCACTCTGACACCTGAAGAGTTGCATTGGCTATATAGCTTTGGTTTCGCGGGCTAATGTGCTCTTCTGATGTGCAGAAGACTCTTGTTTGAACCCTGTCAGTCATTTGTGCCGTGGCTCAGATTGGTATCAAATCACATTTTGTTGGTCACATACACATGGTTAGCAGATGTTATTGCGAGTGTAGCAAAATGCTTGTGCTTCTAGTTATGACAGTGCAGCAATATCTAACATGTAATCTAACAATTCTGCAACAACTACCTAATACACACAAATCTAAGTAAGGAATAAAATAAGAATATATATGAATGAGCAATGGCAGAGCGATATGCAAAATGCAATAGATGGCAGAGGTCAAATGATGTTTAATTGTAACTGAGGTGGTTCAGTTACAACATATTCATGATGAGTAGGGCTTTAAATGAAATTGGGAGCCTTCATTTTAAGTCAAATCCCTAGCTGAAAACCCTATTTTTATAATGTAGATCCATAAAGTAAACGACATAGTTGTTACGGAAACTGACGCACTAAGAGCGTTGAAGCACAGGGCTCAACTTCTCTGCTGTTTGGTGCCCTTTGGCCTCATTTAAAACTGTTGTGTGAATTTTACACTGAATATATGTGTGCCATTTCTGAAACGACTGCACACAAATATTCAGATTTATAAACTTGGCACACACTCATATTTCTCATTTTATAAATCAGACCAGTCATAACTGTTTGTGAATAACTCTGCCTAAACACTTTTTATGGCAACAATAACGCCCTTTATTTGTTGTATAATTTGGAACTATTGACATTAGGCCATGGCATGTGAAGGATTTCAATATTTTAGTTTATCAATAGATCATTGGGATTCAATGTCCTGCCTTTGTATAGGCTCAGAGATTAAATAGGCAATGATGTCGCACTGCTATTGCACAGCAATACTGTAGCCTAAGCCTAAACATACTGTGAAATATTTTACATAAGCTACCAGTCTATTTACTGTGTTGGCAGGATGTTATAATCTTTAGCAGTAATTTATGCTGTATCTGGAAAAGGACTGTCAGTTTCTGAAAGAGAACAGTGGCAAATTATTGTGAACGTGTCAGCAGAACGTTTTAATTCAACAATGTATTGCATCAACTATGATTGATTACCAGCGAATTCTGAAACATTGTCTAAGGCAGGCTACAAAAAATGCAATTATAGTACTTACAGTAGGTCCTACTTCAATGTCAAATATAAACTGTTCGCTTGTTAAACTCGACTGTATACCGGTATAATAACTCACGCTGCCTATGATATTGCGAAACTTGAAATACATATAGCCTATATTTACTAGCCTACTAGGTCCAATTAAATGAGAGATGCGCATTATCAATTGTTGTATGGCTCCTTCAGGAATATGAACCCGGTCTTCTGATTTTCGCTCTACTCACTAACACATGGTCTAAAGTTTGCGGGGAGGTGAGCCCATTCTCAAACTTAAAAAAAATAAAAAACTGTTTTTAAAAGCCAACTTTTGCGTGAACAGGCGCACGCACATTTTGGGGTATATTTTGTACATTCGCGCGGTTTATACATTTTTTGGGAGTCGACTCGCCACCACTACATCATTGTCGTTAACAGTTGAAAAATAGCAGAGAAAGGCAAGCGACAGCAGCGAAGTCCTGAATGGCAGTACCTTGAGAACGAAATGCAAACTTTGCAATTTGGAATTGAGATACAATATTTGTTGTACAGGTGCAATCCTTAACCATCTGAAAGGGATGCTCAGTGAGACCCAAACTGTTGCTGGCAGCAGCACTGCTGCATTGTGAATTCACGTGGCATTAGATCTCTCTATGCAAAAAAAAAAACGTGCCTTTTTCAGGACCCTGTCTTTCAAAGATAATTTGTAAAAATCCATTGTAAAGGGTTTAAACACTGTTTCCCATGCTTGTTTAATGAACCATAAACAATTAATGAACATTCACCTGTGCAAAGGTCGTTAAGACACTAACAGCCTACAGACGATAGGCAATTAAGGTCACAGTTATGAAAACTTAGGACACTAAAGAGGCCTTTCTACTGACTCTGAAAAGCACGAAAAGAAAGATGCCCAGGGTCCCTGCTCATCTGTGTGAACGTGCCTTTGGCGTGCTGCAAGGAGGCATGAGGACTGCCGATGTGGCCAGCGCAATAAATTGCAATGTCCGTACTGTGAGACGCTTAAGACAGCGCTACAGGGAGATAGGACGGACAGCTGATCGTCCTCGCAGTGGCAGGCCACGTGTAACACCTGCACAGGATCGGTACATCTGAACATCACACCTGCGGGACAGGTACAGGATGGCAACAACGACTGCCCGAATTACACCAGGAATGCACAATCACTGCTCAGACTGTCCGCAATAGGCTGAGAGAGGCTGGACTGAGGGCTTGACTGAGGGCCTGTTGTCTGGTGAGGACCTGCCTTACATCACCGGCAACGACGTCGCCTATGGGCACAAACCCACCGTCGCTGGACCAGACAGGACTGGCAAAAAGTGCTCTTCACTGACGAGTCGCGGTTTGGTCTCACCAGGGGTGATGGTCGGATTTGCGTTTATCGTCGAAGGAATGAGCGTTACACTGAGGCCTGTACTCTGGAGCAGGATCAATGTGGAGGGTCCATCATGGTCTGGGACTGAGCTTGTTGTCATTGCAGGCAATCTCAACGCTGTGCGTTACAGGGAAGACATCCTCCTCCCTCATGTGGTACCCTTTCTGCAGGCTCATCCTGACATGACCCTCCTGCATGACAATGCCAACAGCCATACTGCTCGTTCTGTGCGTGATTTCCTGCAAGTCAGTGTTCTGCCATGGCCAGCGAAGAGCCCGGATCTCAATCCCATTGAGCACGTCTGGGACCTGTTGGATCGGAGGGTGAGGGATAGGGCCATTCCCCCCCCCCCCCAGAAGTGTCCGGGAACTTGCATGTGCCTTGGTGGAAGAGTGGGGTAACATCTCACAGCAAGAACTGGCAAATCTGGTGCAGTCCATGAGGAGGAGATGCACTGCAGTACTTAATGCAGCTGGTGGCTACACCAGATACTGACTGTTACTTTTGATTTTGAACCCCCCCCCCCCTTTGTTCAGGGACACAGTATTCAATTTCTGTTAGTCACATGTCTGTGGAACTTGTTCAGTGTGTCTCAGTTGTTGAATCTTGTTATGTTCATACAAATGTGTATGTTAAATTTGCTGAAAATAAACGCAGTCGACAGTGAGGATGTTTATTTATTTTTGTAAAATTTTTTTTAGTTGATTTAATTAAAAAAAATATATTATTCATTTTAAAAGAGAGGCAGTTTTAAACGTAAAGAGAAATTGTCCATTTGGTACATCCTGTAATGATGAGTAGGCCTATCCTTGCCTGAGACCTGAATAGTTGCATTTGTTCCGAGTCAATTTCCATACACTGAAAATTAACATGGAAGTTGTTACGTGATAATGTTTAATTGGTTATTTGAAAAATGATAACATCCACTTTTGAGTTCACTTTGCACAGTGCATTTAGGATTTTCTGTGTACCATTTGGTTTCTTCCGATGACCATTTAGAATTTCTGAACCATTTTCTATTTTTATTTCAACTTTGTAATTTAATTGTGGTATGAATCATGCACACTGATAGAAGGATGCATTTATAATTTTCACATTCCTATTTAATATTGCATTTTCAAACTGGCCCTGATCACGCTCCATATGGGTGACTGGTGTCTGAAATGTGAATGTGTTTTGACACATTTTTTGTCATGGCGGTTAGGTGATTATTCTATCCATATATGACTTGTATGCAGTTCTTGTAAGTCATGGCTATGATAAATTATGATTTTCGGCTGTAGGACTGTGGTGGGAAGTTTGACACCATCGGCAGCTTCAAGCAGCATGTCCGCAGGAAGCAACATCAACAGGTGGGATGTCATGCAGCTCACAATTGTTCAAGATGTGTTTTGTACAAACTGCATTTCTAAGCCTTGGCAGGCCAACCCTCCTAGAGCGCTACTGGGGGTGCTGACTTTTGCTCCAGCCCTGCTTTAATACACCTGTTTCAGTTCATAATGGCCCCATGGAGCAGGTTATTTATCTTGTGTACTAGTGCAGGGCTGGAGCAATAGCCAGTAGCTCTGCAGGAAGACTGTTTGCTGCCCCTGCCATAGGAACACTGCCTGTACAAACCACAGCAGGAAATCAAGGTCTTGTGATAAGAGGACTGAAACTCGGTGCACCTTTTGTTCAAGGATGTGCTTAAGTTTGAGACATTAGTATTTTCTTATTGCTGTGTTTTTAAATTGGCATTAAAACCACTACATGTTTTGTCTGTCCCATCAACTACAGCAAGTGGCAGAGCTCTTCCAGACAGGTAGGGTGTGTCTATTGGTCTCTTGTTGCAGAATGCTTGGGATAGTTTTGATAGATTTTTATCCAAAATGTGAAAAACGGATATAGAAAGGTTGCAGTATAACACAAAGTAACAGTCCAGTGAAAATCTCACTTTTAAAAAGTTCATATTTTTACAGATACTGAAGATGTTGACTCGCCCTATACTTGTATTTTTGCCAAAGCATTAATCGGAGAAAAACACTTAAACCTCAAACTTGTATCTCATGCGGACCGTTTAAGAAATTCTTGCCATTTCCTCATTGAACATGTTATCTCCTTGAGGATGAGCTGGCCAATCAACGAGCTACTTGTGTGAATCTTTTTTAATTACCGGTATACGCCCACACCATTCCAGCACAGAAAAGCTGCCTTTTAGCAAATATGATTACAATTTCTTGGAAGGATAACTATTTCACTGTTATTGTAAGTAATTATAGATCATATTTCATATAAATCTGGAAACACTGGGTAGTTTAAGTGCCTTGCTGAAGGACACATCGGCAGATTTTTCACCTTGTTGTTCAGGGGATTCGAACTACCGACCTATTGGTTACCAGCCCAACGCTCAAACCGCTAGAGTACCTCGGGTATGGTCTGTGCACTGTGCCAGGTTACCAGCATTGGGTTGCTTTCTGTCAACCCAGTCAGTATTCTGTGTCTCTGAGACAACTCTTAAATCTTAATTTAAAAAGTAACAGTTTTGGAGAAGGGCTAACTGTTTTCCCTTTTATCTCTATGGGGGTTTTCTATTAGGAGAATGTGTTTCTTGTTAAAAGGCTGAATAGCACTAAAGGAAGTAAGCAAAGGCAATATGTGTAATCCTGGGATTAAGTGGAGTTATTGGTGTAATTCTATAATGGCCTATAGTTATCTGTAATTAATCCTATAATGGCCCGTAGTAATATTATGGTCCGATAATGGCATATAGCAATCTTATAATTGCCTATAGTAATCTGTACTTATTAGTTTTTGGAAATTATGTATAGGTGCGCCACCAATATAATTGATCCAAGGAACTAGAGGGAGGGGAAACTCACGCTGCTATAAAGGATTTGGAGACCGACATAAGAATACATAATTGGGGTTTAATACACTCAAAACAAACACAAAAACACTGGGATGTACCCAAACAAAAGAGCGAGGGTAAACCTTGTTGAACGACAAGGGACGATAGACATGTGAACAATGACGGAGGGAACAGAGGGCACATATGTATGATACTAATCAGGGGAAATGGGAACCAGGTGTGTGTCATCAGACAAGACAGTCCCGGGGTTGAAGATGAGTCCTGTTCAGTGAAGCATAGAAAGCCGGTGACGTAGACCTCCAGAACTGGTGGACAGAATGAGCAGCAGTACCGGGGGGGATCCGTGACAGAAACCCCGCCTAGAGGGAAGAACTTAGATTTGGAAACAATGGTGGAGTAAAGCTGAGGGGATATGGTTATTAGCATAACGTGGAGGGACTAGGAAACTTGTATAAAAGGAGTGTACTGAGACTGCAGTTGCTCCATGAACCAACTCGGCTTGTTACTTTGTAATAAAGTCTATTTGAATTCACAGTATCTGAGATGTTATTTAACCAATATTTCCTACATCTCTCACCCTCCCACTTTATCTCTCCCTCCGCTCCCACTTTCTCTTCCCCTCTCTCTCAGATGAGTACAAAGGTCAAGGTAAGCCAATTCTGCTGTCTTCAGTTAACAAAGTAGTTAACAGTGGACTTTAAGTGTAAACACTGGTAGACAAGTCTGAATCTGTTCTGTTATGGCCCTATTCCATTTCGATCCCTAGCCCATTCTCCTAGCCCCTACCTCTTCAATGTTCACAATGTGAATGGACTAGATTGATCTCTCTCGCTCTGCTCTTTTTTGTTGTTGTGTAGTCTACTTTGCCGCTATCTCGGTTCTGGAGCATCTGGCCAGGAAACCCACAAACACCCAATATCCCATCATCGGTAAGTGTGTGTTTCTTTCTGACTTCTTCATTTGTGTCTGTGCCTGGTGACGTGTGTTTCTTTCTGACTTCTTCATTTGTGTATGTCCCAGGTATGTGCCTGGTGACATTGTGTGTGTGTCCAGAGGGGAGGGATACTTTCTACCTTTGTCACAGTTGTGAGGAGAAGTGTGGCCCAGGACAGATCATAGACCACCTCCTCTCCGCTGACCACCTCTCCAACTACTATGTAAATACACACACACACAAATGAAACAAAACAAATGACAGACTACACTGGCTGCAGTTTAATTGAAGTGTGTGTGTATCAGAGCTACACAGACCCTGATGTGTTGAGTTTCTCCTGGATGCCTAACATGGATATGTTGAACCTCATACGGCCGCTAGCTGTCAAAGAGATGGACAAGAATGGACCTGGAGTGCTACGGGTAACTGTACTGGTTTTCTCATTGTGATGGGTGTGTGTGCCGTGTCGGGCCTACTCACGTGTGTGTGTTTGTGTGTAGGTGCTGGACATGCCTAAGAGTGTGTTTGTGAAGTTGAAGAGAAGTGGCTACTCTAAAGGTACAACTGTCACATTACTGCTATTCATTGGTACAGTAAGAAGTTATATTCCACACGATTAACTAACTTTCTCTCTGTCTCTCAGTCATGCAGGCCCTGACTCAGACTGACAGGCTGGCTGAGTGTATCAGAGGTGAGTGAGCATGTCCTTTTCTCTTCAATCACTACTTTATCTCTTAGTCAACACATCCATGTTAAACTAATCTCTCCCTTTTTTCCTCTCACTACATCCCTCTTCCTCTAGCTGACAGACCAGAGAGGATGACTATACAAGAGTACCACAGAGACCCCAACAGGAAACACCCTCTGCTGGGTAGGAACCATTACCATCAACACTGTAGCAGGGGGGAAGAGGAAGGCTGTGACACAGTATGTCAGTGACCTCAAAATGGCATGTGCACATCGCAGTAGGCTCTGGTTCTAGAGACCCATAACCACTAGCATTGCACGGTGTACTGAGAATTTTTCGATGCTATAACGTGAAAAACGGTTCACTATTAGCATTTGTTACTTTGTCAAATGTGTCGCATGTTTGAAAAGAAAAGAAATGTATTGAACCTGTTAAATGTATTCATTTGCCCAAGCTTATCGTAAGACATGAGCAGAAGGCATCAGTGATTTTGTATTCCCAGCAACTTTCTGAAGGAATGCCCCTGTCTGTGTGTGCCGTGCGTGTTTATCTAACACTTTGTGTAGCCGTTAGTGATGCTAATAGGGTGGCGCAGAATTGGCCCAGCGTCGTCCGGTTTATGGGAGGGTTTGGCCGGGTAGGCCGTCATTGTAAATATATATATATTTTTCTAAACTGACTTGCCTAGTTAAATAATAAGTATTCAGGTAGATGGAAAGGCTTTCCCAAAAACCTTTTAAATTAGCCTACCTGGCAAAATAATTATTTTTTGCATCAATCCAGTGGGCATTTGTTTTGCATACTCCATCACATGTGCGCTACAGAAACACTGCTAACCAAACAGTGCTAGGCTCATGCCACTTAAATTTAAAGGTAACTACACTCAAACATAATTTTATTTATTTTTTCCCCCAGAAGTCTCCTGGTTTAACCTCTCTTGGGTACGTGAGACGTTAGCATCCCACCTCTTCAACAGCCAGTGAAACTGCTGGGCGCCAAATTCAAATACAGAAATACTCATTATAAAAATTCAGAAAACAAAAATATTTTACATAGGTTTAAAGATGAACTTCTTGTGAATCCAACCACGGTGTCAGATTTAAAAAATACTTAACGGCGAAAGCATACCCTACAATTATTTGAGAACATAGCCCAGTAGACAAATCATTACAAACAGTAACCAGCCAAGTAGAGGAGTTACACAAGTCAGAAATAGAGATAAAATTAATCCCTTACCGTTGATCTTCATATGGTTGCACTCAGCAGACATTCATTTACTCAATAAATGTTCCTTTTGTTCGAAAAAGTCTCTTTATATCCAAAAACCTCCGTTTTGTTCGCGTTTTCTTCCGTAATCCACAGGCTCAAACGCAGTCAAAACAGGCAGACAAAAAATCTAAATTGTATCCGTAAAGTTCATAGAAACATGTCAAACTATGTTTTTTTTCAATCCTCAGGTTGTTTTTAGCCTAAATAATCGATAATATTTCAACCGGACAATAACGTCGTCAATATAAAAGGTAAACAAGAAAGGCACTCTCTCGGTCACGCGCATGAAAAAGCTCTGTGACACTGCAGGGTCCACTCATTCAGACTGCTCTTACATCTTCATTTTTCAGAATACAAGCCTGAAACAATTTCTAAAGACTGTTGACATCTAGTGGAAGGCATAGGAACTGTAATGGCATTGAATAGAAAACTACAAAAAAAAACAAAAAACTACTTCCCGACTGGATTTCTCAGGTTTTCGACTGCCAAATCAGTTCTGTTATACTCACAGACACTATTTTAACATTTTGGAAACTTTAGAGTGTTTTCTATCCAAATCTACCAGTTATATGCATATCATATCTTCTGGGCCCGAGAAGCAGGCAGTTTAATTTGGGCATGCTTTTCATCCAAAATTCCAAATGCTGCCCCCTACCCTAGAGAAGTTAAGCGTTGATAAATAAATAATTGAGGGAAAACCTAAAAGAAGTGAGAAAAATCTGTCATTTCTGCAGTGGTATCATGATACTAAATCTTTTGTAGGGTTGTGATGGTAATTAAAATATTGAACAAGTTTACGACAAATGCTTGAATCCAATTAGTCTTTATTTACCAAACCTAAGTTTTACATCTCCTTATATACTGTCAACTTACACATGTACATTCTCATTGGTCAGCACAGAAACATCAGGTCAGTTATATGATCCCTTTGTGACTTTATCAGCATAGCTTCTAGATAATGACGGTCATGCATGTTGTCGTCTTTGTTTTCCATGACCAGTGCAACGAGGCTTGTAATTCCCAAGAAGAGTTGCCTAACACCCACACAATGAACATAATACTATATGATGTGCCCAAACAGATATTTGAGGGAGAAGTGTTTTTTTTTTTTTTTTTACAGAGATGCACATATAGTGAAACTGTCACTAGAATTTCTATCTCAATGTTTTAACTGAACTATTTTATAACTATCTGTATCCTGGAGGTTGTAAGGCTCCAGTTTTAAGAAACAGACAGAGTCCCAGGATACAATGATCAGTTCTTTATTCAGAGAGCGCTCTGCCCCTCTAGTGCAGAGTCAATCTTTTTATACACACACATGCAAGTTAGGCTACTCCCTTCTCAGGCAGGCAGGATTTTTCCTCTACACCCATACATAGTTATCACATTTCACCACACTCTACAAGCCTATTTGTTTCTCCACTCCCTGGATGGGGACAAAATTTCCTTTATTGGTTTCACAACTGCTCCCTGCTTACATAGCTAAAAGGAACACAATGTTCTAATTCTGACTAAACTACACATCAGCTTAGTCTTATGATTCTAATACATTTCACACAGTTATACAGTTTCGGGGTGGAATACTTTAGTCATTATTTTAAACATTCAAATTCTTCTATCAGAAACCTAGTCAGTTCCCATCAACCTGGTATCGATGTAAACATTCTGGTATAGTGACAACACTAATAACCACTGCTACATAGTGTAGGAAATGGCCATCCCCCAGCTATTGGGTTGCCAAATGGAGATAAAGGATCAGTCGACGACTTCCTAGTTTAGTTCAGAAGTCTCTTTATTCACAGCACACTAACACAGCCTCTGCACATATCAGCATGGCTAGAACATGTTCGAACCCAGTCAAAACAACTCATACTATTGTTTCATTTTTATAACATCAAATACAATAACTATTGATGTAAACATGATTGATAACATCTCAGATTGACATCAATAAAGTAGTGAGTGTCCGACGCAGGTTAGCGTTTTTCGTCATGAATCTTGTTCTGGAGGCAGCTCACTAGCTGGTACAGCCAGAGTCATAAAATCAGATTTTAAACCTAAACTTAACCACACTCCTAACCTTGAATTAAACATATTTTTGTTTTCATGAATGTTTACAGTGTAGACAATTTTGACTTTGCAGCTGGCATATCTAAGGGGAAATCCCTCAGTTCTGCCTCCAGGACAAGACTCATTACACTAAATGTCAACCTGCATCCAAGACTCCCCTATTTATGTCAAGTACATTATGTTCTAGTACATTCTGGTACAAATCTAAACATTACATCAGCATTATATACTTAAAGTTCTGTTACTCCTAACGAGTAGGCTTTCTTCCTTCTCTATCAAAACAAACAAGCAGGGGTGAGATGGCACTCTGACCTCGCCAGGTGCCTTTGCTTACGTCATGCTGACAAAGGCTCACAGGCTTGAGTATAATTACAGTATACATTTTTTAATTCACAGTGCAAATAAGTGACCTTTCATCTCTCTGGTTCCCGTCAATATCCATAGAAAATGTTGGTTCCACTTTTCTGGGCTCAGTTATTTAATTAACAAATAAGGAATACTCAATGTGCACTTATTAATAAAAATACAGCTGTAGACAGAAGTCAAAGATCAAACATACAACTGATGTCTCTCCTGAGTTCTGCCCCGAACAAAAGACAGGATCTTATATATCTGAGATAAGGTGTGATCTATGTCAAAACCTGCATGTGCAGCTAAAATAGCAAATTATTCTTAACACAAGGTTTCTGAGAACCTGTCTCAGCGGTATGCAAATCTGCCCTTGTTTCAGAGAAAAACAGACGCTGTCTCGCTATCACCCACAATCCCTTTTCTCACCTTTTCTCACAGACGTGGGGCTGCTGGTTTTGGCAGAGAGCTAGACACAGAGGCCTCAATATTCAGCTATACAGTGAGCATAAGTACAATGGCACGTAAGCAAATTAATAACAACATAATCAATGGTGGGGACCACCAAAATCAACTTTAACCTTTCACTTGTCAGAGCATAAACCTGAGGCGAGTTAAAAAAAAATTCTGTTTGCAGTGAACATGTAGCCAGAGTAACAATTTCAGTTGAACGATTTTTGAATGGACATTCTGAAATGTTACGGTGAAACATCAAACAGCTACATTTTCTAAGGATTACTGTTGCTTTTTAGCGACAATATTCAAACTGACAACTACTTCGCTAAAAATCTACATGGCCACTTGATTATTTTTAGTGGTAGTTTAGACCCGAAACAGACACTTACGTTCGCCGTACAGTATCTTCTCCGACTGTTAGCTAACGTTAGCCAATATTCACAAACTATTTCCCTTGTTGAACGCACCTGTGTGTCAGTGACTCCCCCTAACTTCTGACCCTTTACCTGTGACCTGTAGGTCTACAGCACCTGGTGGAGTACTGCTGTGAAGGGCATGGCCAAAGGAGATCCTACCTCTGTCAGCTCTGTCGCCTTCCCGTCCCCTCACGGAGGGTCATCCAACACACACTCAGCTTCGACCACCTCTACTGGTACTTCGTAAGTAACTGTGTTGTGTGTATCCGGGGACTCACACTTGGTAAGATAATCTGCTACCAGCAACCAGTCATTTTCAATGGAAGGAGAAGAGGACAGACGCATATCGACTTAAAGGTCGACCACAAGAGAGCAAGCAACCAATGTTCTGCATTTCCAATATTATGCAAATTGCAGAGAAGCGAAAGCACAATAGCCAATCAGAAGAGGGCAAGCTCTTGCAAGCAAGCTTCGACGTTAGCTAACCACAATCTCTTTTCATACATGCTTTTTGAAGGATACACCCGTGAGGTGGTGTATCACCTACTTCATCGCTCATTACCTCTCCAAGTGTGAGTCTGGCGTGTGTGTTACACCCTCTACTGGTATTTCTTGACTATCTCTGTATGTGTAGAAGGTGTGTCACCCCTCCACCCTCCTGATGAAGGACTGTTATAAAGAGTACAGCTGCAGGTTCATCTCCATGATCCTGGACCTGGCCAATCAGGCGCAAGACATCAGTCAGTCAGCCAATAAGGAGATACAGGTGAACAATACCACACCCCTATCTGTTGACTGCACCCCCAAACCAATAATTGAATCATTCTGACTGATAACCTGGTCTGTCTGTTTGTTACAGCAAGTTGTGTTGGAACCAGCAGTGTTCTCCTCAGTTGAGTTTTCTGTCTACACAGAGGGTGAGTAGACACGCATACAAACACACTCTTTAAAATAATTCATAGATGTGGGCTAGAGGTCTAAGCCTCTGCCTCCGGAACACGTATACTGCTGCAGCATGGAGTTGAATCCAGCCAACTGCTATTTCAGCAACTGTTTCAGCAACCCACACCTTTTGAGAAAATTTAAATCATACATACAGTGGGGAGAACAAGTATTTGATACACTGACGATTTTGCAGGTTTTCCTACTTACAAAGCATGTAGAGGTCTGTCATTTTTATCATAGGTACACTTCAACTGTGAGAGACGGAATCTAAAACAAAAATCCTGAAAATCACATTGTATGATTTTTAAGTAATTAATTTGCATTTTATTGCATGACATAAGTATTTGATACATCAGAAAAGCAGAACTTAAAATTTGGCACAGAAACCTTTGTTTGCAATTACAGAGATCATACGTTTCCTGTAGTTCTTGACCAGGTTTGCACACACTGCAACAGGGATTTTGGCCCACTCCTCCATACAGACCTTCTCCGGATCCTTCAGGTTTCGGGGCTGTCGCTGGGCAATACGGACTTTCAGCTCCCTCCAAAGATTTTCTATTGGGTTCAGGTCTGGAGACTGGCTAGGCCACTCCAGGACCTTGAGATGCTTCTTACGGAGCCACTCCTTAGTTGCCCTGGCTGTGTGTTTCGGGTCGTTGTCATGCTGGAAGACCCAGCCACGACCCATCTTCAATGCTCTTACTGAGGGAAGGAGGTTGTTGGCCAAGATCTCGCGATACATGGCCCCATCCATCCTCCCCTCAATACGGTGCAGTCGTCCTGTCCCCTTTGCAGAAAAGCATCCCCAAAGAATGATGTTTCCACCTCCATGCTTCACGGTTGGGATGGTGTTCTTGGGGTTGTACTCATCCTTCTTCTTCCTCCAAACACGGCGAGTGGAGTTTAGACCAAAAAGCTCTATTTTTGTCTCATCAGACCACATGACCTTCTCCCATTCCTCCTCTGGATCATCCAGATGGTCATTGGCAAACTTCAGACGGGCCTGGACATGCGCTGGCTTGAGCAGGGGTACCTTGCGTGCGCTGCAGGATTTTAATCCATGACGGCGTAGTGTGTTACTAATGGTTTTCTTTGAGACTGTGGTCCCAGTTCTCTTCAGGTCATTGACCAGGTCCTGCCGTGTAGTTCTGGGCTGATCCCTCACCTTCCTCATGAACATTGATGCCCCACGAGGTGAGATCTTGCATGGAGCCCCAGACCGAGGGTGATTGACCGTCATCTTGAACTTCTTCCATTTTCTAATAATTGCGCCAACAGTTGTTGCCTTTTCACCAAGCTGCTTGCCTATTGTCCTGTAGCCCATCCCAGCCTTGTGCAGGTCTACAATTTTATCTCTGATGTCCTTATACAGCTCTCTGGTCTTGGCCATTGTGGAGAGGTTGGAGTCTGTTTGATTGAGTGTGTGGACAGGTGTCTTTTATACAGGTAACGAGTTCAAACAGGTGCAGTTAATACAGGTAATGAGTGGAGAACAGGAGGGCTTCTTAAAGAAAAACTAACAGGTCTGTGAGAGCCGGAATTCTTACTGGTTGGTAGGTGATCAAATACTTATGTCATGCAATAAAATGCAAATTAATTACTTAAAAATCATACAATGTGATTTTCTGGATTTTTGTTTTAGATTCCGTCTTCCACAGTTGAAGTGTACCTATGATAAGAATTACAGACCTCTACATGCTTTGTAAGTAGGAAAACCTGCAAAATTGGCAGTGTATCAAATACTTGTTCTCCCCACTGTACATATTTTGATTCTCAAATGTGTGTACACACTGCAGGGTCTCTATCTCACACACACACACACACACACACACACTAACATGTGTTTGATGTGTGTAGCTCTGAGGAAGTTGCAGACCATTAGAAGAGATCATGAGGGCAGCCTTAAGACCAGCATTACACCTGGAGAAAAACTGGGTACGTACTGGGAAGGAATGGTTTCACATGCTGCCTTGTTGAAAAGCACATCTCGAACTCTGTTCCATTTCTATTCCTCCCTCTGTTTGGATAACTTCTGCCTCTTGCTCAGTCACCCTCAAATCAAAGTTTATTGGTCACGTACACAGTTTTGCAGATGTTATTGCAGGTCCAATTCAGTACACACATAATCTAAAAATAAAACAAAAAGAACAACAAATTTTAAGACCTATCAGAACGAGCAATGACTGAGTCCAGAAAATAAATGTATACACTACATGACCACATACTTTTGACCATCTGCTTGCCGAACATTTGTAAATAAGAATTTGCATTAATATGGATGAGTCGTCCCCCCTCTTTGCGGCTGTAACAGCCTCCTCTCTTCTGGGAAGGCTTTCCACTAGATGTTGGAACGTTGCTGTGGGGACTTGCTTCCATTCATCCACAAGCATTAGTGAGGTCGGGCACTGATTTTGGGCGATTATGCCTGGCTCAAAGTTGCCATTCTAATTCATCCCAAAGGTGTTCGATGGGGTTGAAGTCAGGGCTCTGTGCAGGCCAGTCAAGTTCTTCCACACCAATCTCAACAAACTATTTCTTTATGCATCTTGCTTTATGCATGGGGCATTGTCATGCTAAAACAGGAAGGTCCTTCCACAAACTGTTGGCAAAAAACGGAAGCACAGAATTGTCTAAAATCCAATGGCGGCAAGCTTTACACCACTCCAGCCTACACATGGCATTGCGCATGGTGACCTTAGGCTTGTATGCTGTAGGGTTAAGATTTCCCTTCACTGGAACTAAGGGGCCTAGCCCGAACCATATAAATTAGCCCCAGACCATTATTCATCCCCACCAAACTTTACAGTTGGCACAATGCATTGGGGCAAGTTGCGTTCTCCTGGCATCCGCCAAACCCAGATTCGTCCATCGGACTATCAGATGGTGAAGCGTGATTCATAATCTCCAGAGAACGCGTTTCCACTGCTCCAGGGTCCAATGCTGGCAAGCTTTACACCACTCCAGCCGACGCTTGGCATTGCGCATGGTGATCTGCGGCTGCTTGGCCATGGAAACCCATTTCATGATGCTCCCGACAAACAGTTCTTGTGCTGACGTTGCTACCAGAGGCAGTTTGAAACTCGATAGTGAGTGTTGCAACCGAGGACATACGATTTTTACGCGGTTCAGCACTCGGTGGTCCCATTTCTGTGAGCTTGTGTGGCCTACCACTTCGGTTGTTGCTCCTAGACATTTCCACTTCACAATAACAACACTTGCAGTTGACTGGGGAAGCTCTAGCAGGGCAGAAATTTGATGACCTGACTTGTTGGAAAGGTGGCATCCTATAACTGTGCCACGTTGAAAGTCACTGAGCTCATCAGTACGGGCCATTATACTGCCAATGTTTGTCTATGGCGATTGCATGGCTGTGTGCTCGGTTTTATACAGCTGTCAGCAACAGGGGTGGCTGAAATAGCCTAATCCGCTAATTTGAAGAGTTGTCCACATACTTTTGGCCATGTAGTATATGAATATAAAACGTGTAACTATGCCTTTTTCAAAAGGTAGAAGCACAGAATCGTCAGAACCCCCTTGACTTTTCCCCAATTTTTGTACAGCCTGAATTTAAAAAAAAATTATTAAATTTATTTTGTCACTGGCCTACACACAATACCCCATAATATTAAAGTGGAATTAGGTTTTTTGAAACTTTTACAAATTTAATTAAATGAGAAGCTGAAATGTCTTGAGTCAATAAGTATTCAAACCCTTTTGTTATGCAAGCCTAAATAAGTTCAGGAGTAAAAATGTGCTTAATTTTTGAAAAAATATTTAACCTTTTATTTAACTAGGCAAGTCTGTTAATTAAGAATAAATTCTTATTTACAACGAAGGCCTAGGAACAGTGGGTTAACTGCCTTATTCAGGGGCAGAACTTTACCTTGTCAGCTCTGGGATTCTATCTAGCAACCTTTCGGTTACTGGCCCAACCACTAGGCTACCTGCTGCCCCACTTAACTTTACAAGTCAAATAAGTTCCATGGACTCTGTGCAATAATAGGGTTTACATTTTTATTTTATTTTAATTGCCAGCTCATCTCTGTACCCCACATGTACATTTATCTGTAAGGTCCCTCAGTTGAGCAGTGAATTTTAAACACATATTCAACCACAAAGACCAGGGAGGTTTTCCAATGCCTCGCAAAGAAGGGCAGCTATTGTTAGATGCGTAAAAATTGAAAAAAGCAGACGTTGAATATCCCTTTGAGATGAAGCTATTAATTACACTTTTGATAGTGTATCAATACACACCCAGTCACTACAAAGATACAGGCGTCCTTTCTAACGCTGTTGACGGAGAGGAAGAAACCGCTCAGGGATTTTTATCATGATGCCAATGGTGACTTTAAAACAGTTAGTTTAATGGCTTTGATAGACTTGAGGAAGGATCAACAACATTTTAGTTACTCTACAATACTAACCTAATTGAGAGTGAAAAGAAGGAAGCATGTACAGATAAAACATTTTCTGAAACATGCATTCTGTTTGCAACAAGGTACTAAAGTAATACTGCAAAAAATGTGGCAAAGCAATTCACTTTTTGTCCTGACTACTAAGTGTTATGTTTGGGGATAATCCAATACAACACATTACTGAGTACCACTCTCCATATTTTTAAGCATAGTGGTGGTTTTCAAAGTACAGAGATCCTTGGTGAAAACCTGCTCCAGAGTGCTCAGGACCTCAGATGGGGGCGAAGGTTCACCTTCCAATAGGACAATGACCTTAAGCACACAGCCAAGACAACACAGAAGTGGTTTCTGGACAAGTCTTTGAATGTCCTTGAGTGGCCCAGCCAGAGCCTGGAGTTGAACCTGATCTAACATCTGGAGAGACCTGAAAATAGCTGTGCAGCAACGCTCCCCATCCAACCTGACAGAGCTTGAGAGGATCTGCAGAGAAGAATGGGAGAAACTCCCAAAATACAGGTGTGCCAAGCTGTAATCGCTGCCATAGGTGCTTCAACAAAGTACTGAGTAAAGGGTCTGAATATTTATGTAATTAAAAAAATATATATATATATACACTTGCAAAAATTTCTAAACCTGTTTTTGCTTTGTCTTTATGGGGTATTGTGTGTAGATTGAGAAACTTTTTTTGTATGAAATGTGGAAAAAGTCATTGGGTCTGAAAAATTTCCGAATGCACTGTTTAAACGGTTCGTAAACATTTTGTTAAAGTGACCAGTGTACAATGACTATGTACATAGAGCAGCAGTCTAAGGTTCAGGGCAGGGTACCGGGTGGTAGGTGGTAGAGGTCGACCGATTAATCGTAATGGCCGATTTTAATTAGGGCCGATTTCAAGTTTTCATAACAATCGGAAATCGGTATTTTTAAACACAGATTAAAATAAATAAATAAAAGAATTACACCTTTATTTAATCTTTAACTAGGCAAGTCCGTTAAGAACACATTCTTATTTTCAATGACGGCCTAGGAATGGTGGGTTAACTGCCTCGTTCAGGGGCAGAACGACAGATTTTTACCTTGTCAGCTCGGGGGATTCAATCTTGCAACCTTACAGTTAACTAGTCCAATGCTCTAACCACCTGATTACATTGCACTCCACGAGGAGCCTGCCTGTTACGAGAATGCAGTAGAAGCCAGGGTAAGTTGCTAGCTAGCATTAAACTTATCTTATAAAAAACAATCAATCATAATCACTAGTTAACTACACATGGTTGACGATATTACTAGTTTATCTAGCGTGTCCTGCGTTGCATATAATCGATGCGTATCGTTGCTCCAATGTGTACCTAACCATAAACATCAATGCCTTTCTTAAAATCAATACACAGAAGTATATATTTTTAAACATGCATATTTAGCTAAAAGAAATCCAGGTTAGCAGGCACTATTAATCAGGTGAAATTGTGTCACTTCTCTTGCGTTCATTGCACGCAGAGTCAGTGTATATGCAACAGTTTGTGCCGCCTAATTTGCCAGAATTTTACGTAATTATGACATAACATTGAAGGTTGTGCAATGTAACAGGAATATTTAGACTTAAGGATGCCACCCGTTAGATAAAATACGGAACGGTATTTCACTGAAAGAATAAACGTCTTGTTTTCGAGATGATAGTTTCCGGATTCGACCATATTAATGGTCACGTATTTCTGTGTGTTATTATGTTATAACTAAGTCTGTCTGACTGAGCGGTGGTAGGCAGCAGCAGGCTCGTAAGCATTCATTCAAACAGCACTTTCCTGCGTTTTGCTAGAAGCTCTTCGCTGTGCTTCAAGCCTATCAACTCCCGAGATTAGGCTGGTGTAACCGATGTGAAATGGCTAGCTAGTTAGCGGGGTGCGCCCTAATAGCGTTTCATACGTCACTCGCTCAGACTTGGAGTAGTTGTTCCCCTTGCTCTGCATGGGTAACGCTGCTTCGAGGGTGGCTGTTGTCGATGCGTTCCTGGTTCGAGCCCAGGTAGGAGCGAGGAGAGGGATGGAAGCTATACTGTTACACTGGCAATACTAAAGTGCCTATAAGAACATCCAATAGTCAAAGGTTAATGAAATACAAATGGTATAGAGGGAAATAGTCCTATAATTCCTATAATAACTACAACCTAAAACTTCTTACCTGGGAATATTGAAGACTCATGTTAAAAGGAACCACCAGCTTTCATATGTTCTCATGTTCTGAGCAAGGAACTGAAACGTTAGCTTTCTTACATGGCACATATTGCACTTTTACTTTCTTCTCCAACACTTTGTTTTTGCATTATTTAAACCAAATTGAACATGTTTCATTATTTTATTTGAGGCTAAATAGATTTTATTGATGTATTATGTTAAGTTAAAATAAGTGTTCATTCAGTATTGTTGTAATTGTCATACATTTCAAAATTGTCAGATGTATCGGCTTTTTTGGTCCTCCAATAAATAATCGGTATCAGTATCGGCGTTGAAAAATCATAATCGGTCGACATTTAGTAGGTGGGTCATGGCAGTGTCTAAGGTTCATGGCAGGGTACTGTGCGAATGCCGACTAGTGATGACTGTTTAACAGTCTGATGGCCTGGGGATGGAAGCTGTTTATTAGTCTCTCACACCCTGGGGTGTATTCAGGATCTTTGGATGTTACTGGAGTGCTTTGTAAACAAAGTTCTGCAAAATTTGCTGGGTTGCAGAAGGTAGTCGTGGTGTTATCTAACTAGTCTCTGTTAATGGTATTCCATAACTTGTCTCTCCCCCTGACGTTGGCCTCAATGTATTTTCAACCCTTTACGTGGCCTCTAAAAGCACTATGAAACATAAATAAGGCTTTAGGTTTTAACTACCTGCAGAGTACTATGTCACAGGATCTCCTGTGAGCTGGTTCAGGGTACGTGGCTCTGGACGAATGTGCCGTACACACTACCTGACTAGCTCACTGGGCGAGAAGAGGAACAGCTTCAAAATAACTTTTCCAATTGAAAGCTGCCTATGTGGCATCTATAGTAGTCATATACATAAATGATAGTTCAATCGAGTACAGGCTTAACTGAATGACAACCGAGACAGAATATAATAAGACATTTTATTTAATAGTTTGGGGTAGACCTCGTCTCTGAGGATTGCTAGTCATAGCCAGATGCTGATGACTTGTGTGGTAACAATTCTATAGGAAGAGAGACTGCAGATTCTTTCAAACACTTATAAGATTTGCAAAAAAAGCTCAACGAACAGTGTTCTCTGCTTTTATAGAGAAGCACAGCCTTTTTGTATACGTGGCAGTCAGCAGATGGTGTGTAAAAAGGCAATTCGTTGTCCGTGCAGATTTAAGATAGATGGTTGAGCCCTCGGGCTAACTGCATTCACAACAGCAAAACACTATAGTGCTCCTTTCTGAAAGTTTCCATACATGTGACTTTCTGTAGATAGTAAACACACGGGATGTCACATGCTGCGGTCGCACCGAAGTGGACCTTAGCTATACGCCCAGTCTAATGACCCAGTCCCACAAAGACAAGTTTGTCTTAAGTTAGAAAAAACTCTAGCATATAACAAGAGACAATTCTTTAAACAGTAAAACATGGGATAGCATGACTAATTATGTAATTTTCCAAGTATTTTATCAAACGGGTGGCAACCCTAAGTCTAAATATTGCTGTTACATTGCAAAACCTTCAATGTTATATCATAATTATGTAAAATTCTGTCAAATTAGTTCGCAACGAGCCAGGCGGCCCAAACTGTTGCATATACCCTGACTCTGCGTGCAATGAATGCAAGAGAAGTGACACAATTTCACCTGGTTAATATTGCCTGCTAACCTGGATTTCTTTTAGCTAAATATGCAGGATTAAAAATATATACTTCTGTGTATTGATTTTTAAGAAAGGCATTGATGTTTATGGTTAGGTACATTCGTGCAACGATTGAGCTTTTTTTTTTTTTCTCAGCGAATGCGCTTTTGTTAAATCATCCCCCGTTTGGCGAAGTAGGCTGTGATTCAATGATAAATTAACAGGCACCGTATTGATTATATGCAACGCAGGACAAGCTAGTTAACCTAGTAACATCATCAACCATGTGTAGTTAACTAGTGATTATGTGAAGATTGATTGTTTTTTTTATAAGATTAGTTTAATGCAAGCTAGCAACTTACCTTGGCTCCTTGCTGCACTTGCGTAGCAGGTGGTCAGCCTGCCACATAGTTTCCTCATGGAATGCAATGTAATCGGCCTCCAAAAATGCAGATTACCGATTTTGTTATGAAAACTTGAAATTGTCCCTAATTAATCGGCCATGCCGATTTTATTCGGTTGATCTCTAATCTAAACCAGATGTTCCCTGCCTATATAAGCTAAACTGTAATTGTGTCTAAGAGAGTCCAATGCTGGCTGCGTCCAGCGCAGGTCACTTAAGCAATAAGGCACGAGGGAGTGTGGTGTATATGGCCAATATACTACGGCTAAGGGTTGTTCTTATGCACAATGCAACATGGAGTGCCTGGATACAGCCCTTAGCCGGGGTATATTGGTCATATACTACTAACCCCCGAGGTGCATTATTGCTATTATAAACTGGTTACCAACGTAGTTAGAGCAGGAAAAATACATATTTTGTTTTATTTTATTATTATTTTATATTTATTTTGTTGT
The DNA here is from genome assembly GCF_045679555.1 of Salvelinus alpinus. Taxonomy (NCBI): domain Eukaryota; kingdom Metazoa; phylum Chordata; class Actinopteri; order Salmoniformes; family Salmonidae; genus Salvelinus; species Salvelinus alpinus. The sequence goes on along the minus strand of NC_092111.1, from coordinate 24,926,137 downwards.
TTATGGTCTGATAAACCACGGCTGTCAGCCAATCATCAGCATTCAGTGCTCGAACAACCCAGTTTATAATATTGAATAAACCCTGGGTGAATGCTTAAGTTTTCTCTCAGAGCTCACACCGACCGTGGTAACGTTGGATATTCAACAGAAATGCAGCTCTATTGGTCTAGTTGGGGACCGTCAATAACTAACACAATGTAAATGGGACAATATTTTCCAAATTCGATAGCGCCAAATTTCGCTTACTTAGAAACCTCACCAACTGTAAATTGTAAAAATTAGTAATCAAATATTGAAATAATTTCATTAGAACTGAAAGGTGTGAAAATATTGTCCCATGTACATTGTGTAATTGATTGATGGTCCCTAACTATCCCCAATAGATCTGCAAGTCTGAATATTCAACCTCTAAATAACTTTATTGCGGTCGCACATCGGAAGCTCCGGTTAGTGGTTAGAGCGTTGGGCCAGTAACCAGAAGGCTGCTGGATCGAATCCCCGAGCTGACAAGGTAAAAATCTGTCATTCTGAGAGAGGCAGTTAACCCACTGTTCCTCGTGCACCGAAGACGTGGATGTCGATTTAAGGCACCTCTGATTCAGAGGGGTTGGGTTAAATGCGGAAGACACATTTCAGTTGAATCCATTGTTGGACAACTGACTAGGTATCTCCCTTTCCCTAAAGAGTAGCGGTCTGATCTCACCTCAGTCAAGCACTGACGCTAATTGGCTAAAGTTGGCTAAAAGTGAGGTGAAATCAGCCCGTACAAACCCTCTTTAAGACTTCCCAGACACAACACACTCACATCCTACCTGAATACCTGGTTTACTTAAGGCTGAGGCTTAAAGCACCCCAGGTTTGCTAGAGCAGAGAGGTCATCGGAGTGGTCCTATACAGGACATGCCATGTATAGCAGAATGAGGTGGTTTCCATATCTGGAAGGGGGCATGTGGAGGAGTTTATGGAGAGTGGAATGTGCTGATGTAGAATAGTCAAAGTAAAGTATGATGCCATATAGAAAATAAGGTATTGCCCTCAATCAAGTTTAAGTGACTGTTTCAGATTGGCAGGACTCCTGATCCTCTCTCTCCCTCTGTTCTTACTTCTGCTCTGTGGTTGGTGTTTGGCCAAGTGATCTCAATGTCCCCTCTCCCACTTCGGTAACACTTTATTTGGATAGTCCAGCTAACCCTTATCCTAACCGTATACTTAACGCTTAGCCCTAACCCTTATTCTTAACTGTAACCTTACCAAGCAGTTGCTTTTCAACAGATTGTTTGTTGATAGTAAGTCCATCTAGATGCTCTGCAGATGGCCAATCAGGACTATCCAAATCAAGTGTTACCCCCTTTCTCTCTGTTTAGAGTTGTGCCAGTCAGAGACTCTGGAACTCTCTCTGATGATCTCTGTCTGGATCTTCTTTAGTTCCTTTCTCAGAAGGGTCAAAGATTACCAAAGATGTTACCATGACTACCGTTGCCGAGGCTGTTCCTATGGAGACCAAGTCAAGCCCAGAGAAGACCTATGTCACACCTACAGCTATTGAGACTGTAGCTACAGCAAGTACTGCTCCAGTTGTTACCACAGCTACTAGCCAGAGAGGGACCTGTCGACTGCACTGTCAGGTGAGGAATACTGTTCCTCACACCACACTGTAGCCACCATTTCTAATTTTCCTGGGGTTAAGTGTCCTTCAGTACTTAATCCCATGTAAAGGTCCTGCTCCAGGACTGGTGACATGCCTCCTCTCTGTAATGTTGGCATGGTGGCTGCTCAACATGTTTACTTTACATCTCTACATCTGGAAATACTTAAACCCTCTCCCACACACTCTGAGGAACAGGAGGCTCATCAATTGTGTGTGTGCATCCCTGTCATCTCTGTATCCACTTCAGGACTGCAACGTGGTATGTGAGTCTGTGTCGCAGTACAAGTTACATGTGCGTCACTGGGAACACAAGAAGATGCTAGGAGATATCTTTGGACCAGGTACTAGTGATGTTGACCACCAACCATAAAAAATCAACTACTGCATCGTTTCCCCATCATACGATACATCTTTTGAGAGTTACATTGTTTATAAAACATAAGAGTGACTAGATTAACTAACTTTTTCTCTCTTTTTTTCTTCTTTCTCAGGGGACGAGGACAGTAAAGGTGAGTTTTCTGACTCCAATGAAAAGTATATGTTTAATACGTTCATCTCATTGTCCAGTTCTACTGGCCATCAAGATCACTGACAACATTCTTACTTCCCGTCTCTCTGCCGTTGGTATAGCCTGCATCCCATCGTTTACCTTGTATGAGTACCTCCGGAACCCAGAAAGAACCGAACCAATTATTGGTAAAGGGGTGCCCTCTTTTCAGAAAAATATCAGATGTTAATATTATTATGCTGTTTTGTCCCAGTTGCGCTACCATACATACTGTACTCTGACGGACTCCATTTCCTAGGTGTCTATCTGTTGGTGATGTGTGTGAGTACTGAGTGTTGGAAAATGCCCTTCTACCTGTGTCACACCTGTCAGGAGATAATCCCCGCCAATCTCGTCATGACTCACCTCACCTCCACACTCCACCTTCGAAGCACTCTGGTCAGTGTGTATGTGTGTTGCTTTTTATATCACCCTTTATGGCTGCTTCAAAATGATTTTTCAAACATCTATGTTGTGCTTATGAAGCATTATGAATGTTTTCTAAAGTCTGTATACATTGTAGTTAGTTGAAAGTGGGTGCCCTATCTCTCTGTATCAGATGTACCAGAGTCCGCAGTGTCTGCCATTCGGGTGGGGGACAGAGATGGGCCTGGAGGTCCTGAAGACTCTGGCCTGGGAGGAGGAGAGAGTCCGAGGAGAGAGAGAAAATGTACTGAAGGTAGGGAAGTATGGGGGGAGAAGGGGAAGTTGCTCTGGAGATGTGAATGTTTATGGTCTCATGCCTTTTCTTGCCCTCTCTCCCCCAGGTGTTTGATATTCCTGACAGTGTTTTCCACAGCATTAAGATGTCCTCCTACTCCTCTGGTAAGACATCTCCCCACTAAAAATAAGAATAGATTTATTTTATATAGCGCATTTCATTACAAAGGGAATCTCAGACACTTTTAAAAACAAATGTAGGGTTGTGGCAGGTTCAGTCTTAGGTGCTGGTCTTCCACAGCTTATAATGTTGATGCTCATAGCGTTGATGCAGTTAAGAGTTGTAGTGGAGGGTGCGTAGACGGTACAGGGAGGGAGAAGTGTCAGTCGGATAGATAGGCCCGATGCTCTTCATTGGGCACCTCGCAGTCTCTTCCTCCGTAGGTAGGCTGGATCATCAACTGCCGAAAGTCTAGCACCCCCTGCATTCATGTCCTCTGTCTGTTCTCTCTTGCGCTCGTCTCACTCTCATCCTCAAGCCATGAAGAGACTCAAGAACTTCCATCGTTATCTAAAAGGTTAGTAGACGTTCATCATAAAGTTTATCTGGTGTCATAAGAGGAGCAATCAGGGCTCTAAGAATGTTTCTGTGTTATCCTGTAGTTGACAGGCCGCTGACGTTTTCCGCCCATCTGAAAAACAAAGACCGGAGGATTCCTTTGCTGGGTGAGTGCAGACCAAATGAAAACAGAATCGAAAGAGTAGCAGACAGAAAGCAGGCATACAAAAATTAGACAAAGTGGACATATAGGAAGTGGACATACAGAAGCACAAATGCTATACAAACAGTAAGTGTTTATTGTGGAGGTTCTTACCTTACCCTCTGATGGCTATTAACCACTATAGCTTTGTGGAAATATCCGTTTTACCATCTGTGCCTCTGTATCCTTTTTGTGTTACTGATGTATGTAACAATAAGGCCTCTGAATCCTCTTGGACCACTCACATACTGCACAGTACAGTCTGTCCTCTGAATGACTTCAGTGTTAGAACATCCTGTGTCCAAGGGAATATGTGGTTTACATATGCATTTAGTTTCCTTACCTTTTTATATGGTGCTCTGTCCCTTAGATGTATTAGTATTAATTGCATGGATTCCATAGGTTGAGGACACTCAGTTTGTATGCTACTTCTATACTACTCTTCCTGGCTGGCCGTTAAGAAAATCTTCAATTGGATTCAAGTGTTTGTCGTTTTGTTCTCGGTATCTGAGTCTTGATGGTTATGAAGATACCGAGAACAAACGACAAACACTATTCGAGACTACTTAAAGACGCATACACATAGCATATAACTTCAACATCTCAAACACCCTTTTATACGTTAAAGAGAGGGGAGTCTCTTTTGTCCTAAACCTATGGAATACAAACAACAGTGTTCATAATAAATCCTGTTCCAAAAAGATAGTAAATACATTATGGAAACCAGTTGTCCATTGGAAGAGATTTTCTAATCACAAGTCTTAAACCATATTTATTATTTAATTACTTAAGCCATTAACAAGACCATGACATACCCTCTATTTAAGCATAAAACAAAGGGGAAGCATGTTTTACCCGTGTTAGAGATACACAGTTAGCCCTAGAGAAAAGTAGTTCCCATCAGAAATACCCCTCACCTCTGTGTTCAGGTCAATAACTCTATTTTTTTATTTCTCTCTCAGGTCTGCAGTTCCTGGTTCAGTACAGCGTTACTAGGGCCGGGGCCTCGTCTCCAGGCTGGGGTTTCCTGTGTTTGCTGTGTGAGAGGAAGTTGTCAGACGGACTCAGCATCGCTCACATACACAGCTATGAACACGTCACCACGTTCCTGGTAAATATACACACAAAGATTTACCAATTTGTTGCTCCAACACAACATCAAAAAAGCCTATAACAGCCCTCTTATACAAGTCTGTGTGTGTGTAGGAGCGTGCCCATCCAGGCTCTGTGAAAGAGGTAGAGGAGTCTGATGAGAGGAGGAGCGAAATACTGCTGGACCTGGCACAACAGGCTGAGAAAATACATGCCATGGGGCGTCTACAGGTATCACACACACACACACTCCACCAGACGTGTCCAGGTAAAACACTCCAAACCACCACAAAAAACGCACAGTTATACCCTGTAGTGATGCATTGTCCTCATCCCTCTTCCCTCGCTCTCTCCCTCTATCTCTTTAAGTTCATGATGTTGCAACGCTACATCAGGGAGTCAGTCAGCTACGAGAGAGGTGTGTGTGTGTGTGTGTGTGTGTGTGTGTGTGTCTACATTTGTTTGGTCACCTTTGTTAGTGTGAGTGTTTAACTCTGTATTCTGTAGCCTTAGTGATCTTGAAGGCGATCAAGAAGAGATTGAACATGGGAGAACTGATGCCCCTGCTACCACCTGGCAAGAAACTGGGTGAGTTAGAGGGGAGGGAGAGGTGGGAGGGAGAGGGTAACACATCAACTAGACATTTAACATTGGAGGCAGTGATGAAGGTGGTGATGTTGCTGTTTCTTAGTTCCCACCAGTTCGATCAGAGACCAGAGCCAGACTACCCCAGAACCTGCCCCTGCATCTGTAGGAGAGGAGAAACAGACCAGGAAAGAGACTGACAATGAGACCGAGATGGACAGGGAGGACACCCCAGAAACCATTCAAATGACTCAGGAGACTGGGGTGGAAGTGGACAAACGCATTGGCAAAGAAACCTGCAGTGACCCCAGTAAAGGCACTGGCAGTGACCCCAGTAAAGGCACTGGCAGTGACCCCAGTAAAGGCACTGGCAGTGACCCCAGTAAAGGCACTGGCAGTGAGACCAGTAAAGGCACTGGCAGAGAGACCAGTAAAGGCACTGGCAGAGAGACCAGTAAAGGCACCAGTAAAGACACTGGCAGAGAGACCAGTAAAGGCACTGGCAGAGAGACCAGTAAAGGCACCAGTAAAGACACTGGCAGAGAGACCAGTAAAGACACTGGCAGAGAGACCAGTAAAGACACTGGCAGAGAGACCAGTAAAGACACTGGCAGAGAGACCAGTAAAGACACTGGCAGAGAGACCAGTAAAGACACTGGCAGAGAGACCAGTAAAGACACTGGCAGAGAGACCAGTAAAGACACTGGCAGAGAGACCAGTAAAGACACTGGCAGAGGCACAATAACAAAAGCTAGTCAAGAAACCAGAAAGGACAGCAGGAGCAGAGGGAAAGATGAGGCAGAAAAGATAATCAAGGAGAAAGAGATGGAGAGAAATGTTGAGAAAGAGACTGACAAAAAAGAGACCAGTACAGAGACTGTCAAAAAGTTAGGGAGTAAGACTAGAAACATGACAGTCCATGAGACCAGCAAAGAGACTGGGAAAACGACCAGTACAGAGACTGTTAAGGAGACTGAGAGAGAGACCTGTAGAGCTGTTAGTATAGTGGCCAGTAGAGCCAGCAATAGAGAGACTAAAAGAAAGCATGCCAAAAAGCCAGAGACTTGTAAAACACCTGAAAAGAAGACCTATACTCAGACTGTGAAAGAAAAAACTAAAGGTGTGTTCATGTTTTGAGTTTGTGATACATGTGAGTGTGTGTGTGGCGTAGTCGGGAGTTTTCAGTGTCTATTTGGATCCTTGTTTGCTGTTACAATTAGCTATGTATGTTTGTGCATACTCGCAATGAGTGCGAGGTAAGTGGCATAGTCAGCATTGTTGACTCTGTTTGTCTTCTAGTGACTCCTCCCCCCATCTCCCCTCCAACCACTGATCTGTGGGATTTCCTGAAGAAGCCGAACCGAGAGGCTGTGATTGGTCAGTATCTCTGCAGTGTGTTTTAATGTATTCTGACACATTATTGTTTAGCTGAACAGATGTATTATTTGACCTAAGCAGGGCTGATTTGAGATGAGCAAAATCCAAGTCAGTCCTATCCAACGAAGAGATAATGAGCAATGACACGCTATCAGACTGAGTATTGTGGTGAACTAGCCAGAGAGCAAATTATCTGGTGGAGGTCCTAGCCTCTCACCCACACCATTCAGTTAGCAGATCAACCTGGGTTTGGAGCTCATTGTCACTGATTAAAAAAAAATAGGTTTGAGAATGAGGTCAATGGAAGACTTGTGTGAAAATGTGTGGTGATCTCAAGTCTGAATACCACACTTAGTGTAGGCGTGAAGACACTGCCTGTTTACTAATGTGAATGGGATGGAGTTTGTGGATATGTGAAGGTCCGATGAGCTCTTAGTCGTGCCAATTTTACATCTAACTAAGATGTTTGGTGTAGTATTTATCAAGTGAAAAGTGTTCATGAACAAACATTTAATTGAAGAATCCTTACTGCTAACCGAATACGTCATAAAATGTCGTAATATATGCACAAACTGTTCCGACCAGTTTCGGATGGGAAGCATGCGGAAGCCTTTAGTCTGACGTGGCAAGTCTTCCCAAAATCCTGTCTCGTTCACTCGACTAATGAAAGTCGAGTTGATGTTTGTATTTATAGTTTGAACGGTCACAGAGGCGGTGGCATTCAACACTCGTATTTTATTGGCTCTGAGTAGAAATTATATTTCCTTCATTGTTCCTTGTACGATTTGGGCAAATCTAATTGAATGTTGTTGTTTTTTTATACCAAATATTGTGATTTGCAATTTTACTTGTGATATAGGTCAAAACACTTGGGTGAACTGTTGGAATCATGGGAATATAATTATTATTCAAATTCTTTGGTTGGAATGCAGTGGGAACTTTGAATACTGTGGGGGGGTTTTTAAGCCAGGGAGGAGTTATTGTGACGGGAGGAGCCAAAGGGTTGGTCAGTGACGTCGAATAGATGTTACATTTTTCTCTAATGTCTCTGATTCATGTAACATATTCATGCTTAGCCTATTTCTCTCTGATGAATAACATGCATACTGTTGCACAAACAACATGCTGATCTAGGCCTACAGCACCAGTGGTATCAGACTGTATTAGATAGCTTAGCTATGTTTCCTCTGGCTCAGGGTATTTGGCTAACTAGCAATTACCATTTAGTGACTATTCTTGTGCCACAACTTGCTAATAAAATGCTGACTAACTAGATATTTACAGAGGGTAAAATGCACAAACTAGCCTAATAGTGTAATTATAGAGTGTATGTGGGTTTATATTAAGAAGCAAAGTGGAAAGCAGCATTGTCACCAACATCTGTTGCATTGACAATGCAATGACCATGCAGAGCGAACTTGGAACTGCAAGTCTGCGCTCCTTGAGTGACGGGGCGGGGCTTGTTTGTGGGAAGCAGTGTGCCGAGAGGGACAACTCAAGTAGCAAATGAAGTCAACTATATAAAGTGGAGTTTCAAAATATTGCAGATTTGCAGACTGTTGTCAATTTGTAAAGCATACTTCAGCATATGGAGATGTTCTCCAAAATCTAAGTTATCATGCCCTTTTTATACTTTTAAAACTGGGGAGGTCCCTAAGAGATCCTCCCTCTGCTGCCATACCAGATTGTTACTTGATTGGTTGATATAGCTAGCGCTGATAAGTTATTATGCACAGAACGGTGGGTATGCAATCTATCAAATGAAATGTTATTTGTCACGTGCACCGAATACAACAGGTGTAGACCTTACAGTGAAATGCTTAATTACAGGCTCTAACCAATAGTTCAAAAAAGGTATTAGGTGAACAATGGGTAGGTAGAGAAATAAAACAACAGTAAAAAGACAGGCTATATACAGTAGCGAGGTTACATACAGATACCGGTTAGTCAGGATGATTGAGGTAGTATGTACATGAATGTATAGTTATAGTGACTATGCATATATGATAAACAGAGAGTAGCAGCAGCGTAAAAAGGGGGGTTGGGGGGGCACACAATGCAAATAGTCCGGGTAGCCATTTGATTACCTGTTCAGGAGTCTCATGGCTTGGGGGTAAACACTGTTGAGAAGCCTTTTTGTCCTAGACTTGGCACTCCGGTACCGCTTGCCATGTGGTAGTAGAGAGAACAGTCTGTGGCTGGGGTCTTTGACAATTTTCAGGGCCTTCCTCTGACACTGCCTGGTGTAGAGCTCCTGGATGGAAGGCAGTTTAGCCCCAGTGATGTACTGGGCCGTACGCACTACTCTCTGTAGTGCCTTGCGGTCAGAGGCCGAGCAAATGCCGTACCAGGCAGTGATGCAACTAGTCAGGATGCTCTCGATGTTGCAGCTGTAGAACCTTTTGAGGATCTCAGGACCCATGCCAAATCTTTTTAGTTTCCTGAGGGAGAATAGGCTTTGTTGTGCCCTCTTCACGACTGTCTTGGTGTGTTTTGGACCATTCTAGTTTGTTGTTGATGTGGACACCAAGGAACTTGAAGCTCTCAACCTGCTCCACTACAGCCCCGTCGATGAGATTGGGGGCGTACTCGGTCCTCCTTTTCCTGTAGTCCACGATCATCTCCTTAGTCTTGGTTACGTTGAGGGATAGATTATTATTCTGGCACCACCCGGCCAGGTCTCTGACCTCCTCCCTATAGGCTGTCTCGTCGTTGATCAGGCCTACCACTGTGTCGTCTGCAAACTTAATGATGGTGTTGGAGTCGTGCATGCGTGTTTGTGTAAGCCTGTTTTGTGTAAGCATGTACAAAATATGACAAAGGGTCAAAGGGAAGCCAAAATTCACTCCTCCTTCAGTTTGGCTGTCCTGACAGTTTTGATAGTTGAAAAAATAATCTGATTGAATTTACCTTTGTTTTAGTCTTCCCTTTTCTTAAAACCTCAGCTGTGACCCTTCTCATGTTAATAGGCTGAACCCTTCACTAGTTTCCATCTAGACTTTAACAAACTCCACCTTGCAGACTATTTTCTCTGAGACGTTACTTCCCCAGGCACTCAAACTACTGTTAGGAGCCTGGATTTCCGAGGCTACAGCAGACTAGAGGAATATCCTGCTGAAATAGGTAGAAGAAGCAGTGATATTGTTGACGTCAGTGAAGGATCTACTAACATGAAGTCATCTTCTGACCTGAGCGGATAAAGAGTCCTGACGAAAGAAGAACGAAACATAAGAAAACAGAGATGAGAGGATGGGAAGGATGATGTCAACATGCAGAGTTACAGACCTTAACCAGGGATCGCCTTAGTTTGAGTCTGCCTGATGCAACCTGTGTGTTCCATCTTTTAGATACTTTATTGGCATAGCGTTATTGGGATCATATCTGTGTATCATATCTGTAATCTAACAAGGCAATCAAATACAGAACGTTGTCAGGTCAAAAGCATTGTAGTGTGTGAATGTGATGTATGCAATTGATATTGTGTGGATTAATGTTTTTATGTTAACCTGTATGAAAACTGCACAAATGTTCTGAGTGTATAGAGATACTCTTAGTCTAGAGCAGAAATAATATTGACATGACGGGGGGTTTTGTGATTACTTTTTGGGGGGGATCTTTAAAAAAATATATTGTGGTGGATTACAGGTACAATATAGAAAATCATATTTCAGATTTAGTTTATATTCACCTGTGGGCTGCCACTCAAAAGTAACAAACATTTGAGAAAAGGTACATGAATAAAGTATTGATCATTGTGATCATATTACAGAGTTAAAAAATAATATAAAATGTAGTATGTAAAGGAAAATAAATTAAAGTGAGTGAGCCCCCACCCACAACCTCCCATCCCATTTCCCCAACCCCACCCATCCAAAATGTCTCTGTCCAACCACCTCCCATTTAGGCCTGGCTCGTGGTCAGCGTTCCAATTCATCCCAAATGTGTTCGATGGGGTTGTGCTCTGTGCAGGCCAGTCAAGTTCTTCCACACCGATCTCGACAAACCATTTATGTATGAACCTCGACTTGTGCACTGGGGCATTGTCATGCTGAAACAGGAAAGGGCCTTCCTCAAACTGTTGCCACAAAGTTGGAAGCACAGAATCATCTAGAATGTCATTGTATGCTGTAGCGTTTAGATTTCTCTTCGCTGGAACTAAGGGGCCTACCCGACCCATTATTCCTCCTCCACCAGACTTTACAGTTAGCACTATGCATTGGGGCAGGTAGCGTTCTCCTGGCATCCATTGGGAAACCCTCTTTGTGATTGTGTTTGAAATTCACTGCGCAACTGCGGGACCTTACAGATAGATAATTGTGTGGGGTACAGAGATCATGTTAATGTACAAAATCATGTTAAACACTATTGCACACAGTGAGTCCGTGCAACTTGATTAACAACTGTGACTTGTTTACTTAGGCTTAACAAAGAGGTTGAATAATTCTTGACTCAGTACATTTCAGCTTTTCAGTTTTTAATTAATTAGATTTTTTCCCCAAAACATAATTCCACTTGGACATTATGGGGTATTGTGTGTAGGCCAGTGACAAAAAAATCTCAATTTAATACATTTTAATTTCAGGCTGTAACACCACAATGTGGACAAAGTCAATGGGTGTGAATACTTTCTGAAGGCACTGTATATGTTTTGGATGTCTGTGTTGGGCTTTATAGGTTGTTTATTGGTATGAGTTGGGCTTTCGCTGAGATTATTTCTTTACAAAGTCAAGTGTATTTGTCCAGGCCTCAATTGCTCCTTCGCTAGTACCATTCATTATCGCTGTCGATTAATTCTAACTTTATCACTTGGAATAGTAACTGTATCTGCAGGTGAATTGGAAGAGTGAAGTAATTGCCATCTAAGAGCCAACATATGTTTGATAGTCTCTGATTTAAATTAGCTGTAATTGTCTCTAATTAATTGAGAGATTTGAGGAGCTATCATTGTTAAGTAACATAGTAGATGTTAGTAACATAGTAAATTAATTTTGTAACTTTGTCCCAAAAGCATTTAGTTGCAGGGCAGTTCATCATCTGAAAGAATGTGCCTAACTGATTTTGGGGATAAAGTTGGGAGTTGTGGGCCAAAACATTTCCTTGGTATTTAATACAGTCTGTGAACGAATTTAAAAATCTATAAATTGATGGTTTGGATTACGGGATGCCAGGGTCATATTGTTTAGTATTCTGTTCCAATTAAAGGGTTGTTACGATTCACTTAGATCTGTAGACCATATTTTTTTAATGGCTAGCTCAGAATATGAGCTTTCCAAAAGTTGTTTATATATTATAGAGATCAGTCCTTTCAGGAGCCAAAATAATGTATTTATAAACTCCATCATTGGATGGTTCAGTAGGTGAGTTTCCAAAGGGACTCCATAGGCCAGTATAGCTGACCCAAATTGTAAATATTGAAAAAGGGAGTTGTAAAATTCAAATCATTACTGTCCATGATTTCGGCAAGGGTACAGATTCCACATTTGGGCCATTGCGGGGATGCAAAAAGCCACCCTCCAGATCACAAGGCATTATTGTGAAATATTGGTGTATGAGCATGCCATTTTGATTCCCATTTACATTGTTTTAAAATTTTGTACCAAATAGAGATTGTGTGAGCAGTAATAGGACCAAGGTGTAGTTTACATTTGTTTATAGGATATATCAGTAAAGACCACCTCTTCCAGGGCAATAGGAGACACCATATTTCTCTTTTAAAGTAATAAATAATCCTACGTCTTTCTCTCTTTTGTAAGTTTGAAACCGCACTATTTTATCCCAATGGCCAGGAGGAGGACACATGGGAAGCATTGAGCTACAGAAATGTCACCGTGGCAATTTATTCATTTTGACAATGGGTATTCTGCTGGTTAAAGCAACTGGGATGTTAGTCCATCTACTGAGGTCAGATTTAATTGAGTTGAGCGTTCTGTTAAAGTTTCTGACATTGGTTTTATAATTGGAAATATATCTACTCCCAAATATTTAAGACGAGAAACGATTGGGATTCCATAAGTAGAGATGGAGTCCTCCATCTGGGTCTTGAGAGGCAGTAGTGCTGATTTGGTTAGATTCATTTTATAACATGATATTAAACTGATTTGATCTATGGCAGGGGTGATCAGACTTTAGTTACATAGGATCTACTTTTTCCACCCTCTTCCTAATGTGGTCTACCCCCCGCCAATATTAAATAACATTTTAACTTATTGATTGGATGAATTGCACTGCATGCTGACAGCTACGTTTTGAATGGCAAATCAGACACAAATATTTTGAATTTATTGTGGTGAAAAAATAATCTTCCTCCCACTCACTGTGAAAGTGGTAGATTTTTGGTTTGCTGCTTGGTCCAGCAGTCATTAAAAACATAACCACAACTTCATAAAAAAAAACTACCACTGGAACAATGAAGAATATTCTGGTACAGGTCTGTTACAGGTCTCGCAAGCATGGACATGTAAATGTACTAACTGCAGACGGTTGCTATGGTAGTGACAGTTTGGAAAATAAATGTAGCAACTATAGTGCCACGGGTTGGTTCAATTTTATGTAAATCAAGCAGTTTAAAATATAGTTTGGCTACGCAGAAATATTAGAGAAAAAAGCTAACCTGTAAGCAAAACATACGGTGCTTCAGAACTGTGGACCTCATTATTTTTAAGCGGACTCGATGGCAATGCTTTGAATACATTTTGAAAACTTATGTGGTCTACTAGACCCTATTGGTCCTGGGCACCAATGATTTATGGTCTTCAATGCGATTGAGATACATTGTCTAGATATAGTAAAATATTGTCTGTGTATAATGAGATGAAGTGTTCAATAGATATGAGGGAAATTGGTTTTATTTCCTTTGGGTTCCATGGATAATAAAAAATGCAAAGGAGAAATCGGATCGCCTTGTCTACTACTTCTAGTGATTCTGAAAGGAGCAGAGAAAATATTTCCTGTTATAACTATGACTGAGGGATTGGCATATCGTATTTTAATCATATTAACCTGTCTAGTACAGAGGTTCCGCTAGCGGAATCCCTCGCCAACAGCCAATGAAATAGCAGGGCGCCAAATACTGATTTCAAAAATGCTTTCCAGCGAAAGCTCCACAAACAATTGTTAGGTCACCACCAAGTCACAGAAAAACCCAGCCATTTTTCCCGCCAAAGAGATGAGTCACAAAAAGCACAAATAGAGAGAAAATGTATCACTAACCTTTGATCTTCATCAGATGACACTCATAGGACTTCATGTTACACAATACATGTATGTTTTCTTCGGTAAAGTTCATATTTATATCCAAAAGTCTTATTTTACATTGGCGTGTTACGTTCAGTCGTTCCAAAACACGCAGTGATATTGCAGAGAGCCACATGAATTCACAGAAATACTCATAATAAATGTTGATGAAAATACAACTATTATACATGGAACTTTAGATACACTTCTCCTTAATGAAATTGGAGCCAATTCCCTTATGTTCCAAGACCGACCATAGATATGACCGTTCTAGTCTATCAAAAGATAAAACAGCCCAAGGAGCTGTTGTTTCTGATGAAGCATTTAAGATATATAATAGTCCACGGAGGTTATCCAAGGATTTTTTTTTTTATAAAAAAAATTAACAAGCCCATTTGTTGCATGTGTAGCAACCTTAATTTTTTTAATAAAAGCTAAATTAGTGCTATATGAACCTTTTTGTAAATGTCTGTGTTATTCATTTTGAGCAATAGCAAAAGTTTGCCTAAATGATTTCAACATTTTAAATACCATCCCACCCATGTGATTTGACTTTATTCATGCTATCCAATGCTCTTTTAAGTTCATTGATAGAGATTTGGGTTCCCAGTGAGGCGGCTTCCTCTTGAGAGAACATTTGTTCTTAATTCCTTTACAAAGGACTTAGTCTGGCTTGCTTTGGATTTAGAATGGTGTAAAGTTCTTTATAGAAGCGGGAGAATCTTTGATTTAATTTGGGTTCTGATAGTAATTACTCTGTTTCTATTTCAGCTAATTGATCATTACTGTGTAGCTTGTTGGTCAACAAATGACTGAGACGATTACCATGGAAGTAATGGTTGAGTCTAACTCGATGAATGGCCAGTTCTGCTCTCTGTCTTATCAATAAATTAAGTTCTGTCTTGACTTTGGAAAAGTTAATTTATTCATTTAACCTTTATTTAGAATAAATGTCACACTAGAATGTGACAGAAATTAGGAAATTATACAAAATTGTAGCTGCTTTCTAATGAAGTTTGAATTTGAATCTTCCAGCTGCTTTCTGTGACAACACCATTAGTGTTGTGGCTGTATCTATACGGTTTAATCCCAACAGGACAGATGGTGGCCCTCCCTTCAGACAGGCGTAAGGAGCTCTGGGTCCCTGGGACTCAAATCCCAGCATGTGTAGACAGGACAACTTCAACGATATTCCAAGATGGCAGCATGTCAAGTCGTTTGTCTGTGACTAGTACATTTTAACCTACTAATAACCTATTTATTTATGGTTGCGTAACTTCGTTGTTGTGTAGTGCAAACTATTTTATTTTTGCTGGTGTAAAGATCACGGGTCCTCAACTCGGCACTTCATTACTTGAAGTTTACCAAAGTAACCCTATCTCTGGCTGGCCTGAGTTCCTCCTTCGTCCGCGGAGTGTCTTGTCCAAGCTGCTCCTTTTTGCTCTTCGCCTGGCTGTCAGTGGCAGCTCAACAATCCCCAACCCGTTCTCTCTATCGCCCTCAACACCCAATCTACTCACACGCGCAAACACTCACATTGACTCACATACACGCTGTCCCTCTCTCCCCTTACCTTCGTTGGCCTCTTATTTTTATGTCAGAGAAAATGTCAATTTACGTGGTATTGCTTTGTGCACTGACTACTGAACTCTGGAGAAAACGAACATTGTCGCAGGGTGAGTACATCTGACAATGTGCTCCTGTCCATTAGACATTTTGTCTGCAGGAACTCGCTCTTTTTTACTCGGTCCACTCGTCCAAGTGCCGATGCATTTGGGGCATGATGTGAACAGTACGAATTTGTGTCACTACCAAAGTCTAATGGTTTTAAATGACTGTTTTGTATTGTCTGGAAACTCACTTGTAGAATTCGCTTGCAGTAGGTCTCTTAAAAAAGAGAAGCTGTGCAAGGTTATTAAACAGAGGTGCCTAGTTATTCTTCTGTTGTTGATATCAGGTAACATGCAACCTAACCCTGGCCCTGATATGCAATGTGTCCAAACCCCCTCTGATTTTATTTTTCATTTAAATGTACGCAGCCTGTTGTCAAATTGATGGGGTTAGGATTTGGGCCAAATCAACTGATGCTGATGTAATTGTGTTTTCTGAAACCTGGCTCAGCAAGTCTATTTTTGATAAGGATATTTGTATAAGTGGTTACAATGTTTATCGCACTGATCGGGTTAAGAAAGGTGGGGGTGTGGCTATATATGTAAAATCTAAATTCCATGTAAGTGTGGAAAAGTCTGAAACTATTTGTAAACAGTTGGAATTTCTTGCTTTGAATATTGAGGTTTCAAAGGGCCTCTCTATAACTGTGATTGGCTGTTATAGACCCCCCTCTGCTCTCTGTGATGCATTTTCTTCTTTGACGCACCTTATGACTAAACTTCTTTACAGTGAAATGATCTTGATTGGTGATCTCAACTGGTGTTGGTTAAAGCCGGTGTCTGATGATTTAAAAATGTTTTGTAATTCTATGAAACTTACCCAGTTGATTAACTCACCCACTCGCCCAAATCTTAAATGCCCAGATAAATCTACCCTGATTGATTTGATATTGACAAATGTTCCACATAAATATTCTGCGGTTGGTGTTTTTTGTAACGATTTAAGTGACCATTGTGCTGTTGTTGCTGTTAGAAATACTAAGGTTCCAAAGACAAATCCACGTTTTATTAGTAAGAGAAATTTGAAGTGTTTTAATGAGCAGGCTTTCTTTCATGATTTGTTTTATTTTGACTGGAGCAAGATTGAGCTTATCCCTGCTGTGGAAACCGCCTGGATATTCTTTCATGATGGTTTTTTCCAAATAGTAAACAAACATGCCCCATTCCGCAGGTTCAGGGTTAAAGGGCGGGATAATCCATGGTTTTCTTCTGAGCTGTCTTGTATTATTCACGACCGTAATCTAGCCTGGGCTAAAGCAAGGAAATCTTGTTCTGATGCTGATTGGCTTATTTTTAGGCAGTTAAGAAACAAGTGTTCTTTTCTTCTCAGGAAGGCCAAGTCTGAATATTTTATGTCTGTTACCACTGATCATCAAATCAAATTTATTTTATATAGCCCTTCGTACATCAGCTAATATCTCGAAGTGCTGTACAGAAACCCAGCCTAAAACCCCAAACAGCAAGCAATGCAGGTGTAGAAGCACGGTGGCTAGGAAAAACTCCCTAGAAAAGCCAAAACCTAGGAAGAAACCTAGAGAGGAACCAGGCTATGAGGGGTGGCCAGTCCTCTTCTGGCTGTGCCGGGTGGAGATTATAACAGAACATGGCCAAGATGTTCAAATGTTCATAAATGACCAGCATGGTCAAATAATAATAATCACAGAAGTTATCGAGGGTGTAGCAAGTCAGCACCTCGGGAGTAAATGTCAGTTGGCTTTTCATAGCCGATCATTAAGAGTATCTCTACCGCTCCTGCGGTCTCTAGAGAGTTGAAAACAGCAGGCCTGGGACAGGTAGCTCGTCCGGTGGACAGGTCAGGGTTCCATAGCCGCAGGCAGAACAGTTGAAACTGGAGCAGCAGCACGGCCAGGTGGACTGGGGACAGCAAGGAGTCATCATGCCTGGTAGTCCTGACACATGGTCCTAGGGCTCAGGTCCTCCGAGAGAGAGAAAGAAGGAGAGAATTAGAGAGAGCATACTTAAATTCACACAGGACACCGGATAAAACAGGAGAAGTACTCCAGATATAACAAACTGACCCTAGCCCCCCGACACATAAACTACTGCAGCATAAATACTGGAGGCTGAGACAGGAGGGGTCAGGAGACACATTGGCCCTATCCGATGATACCCCCGGACAGGGCCAAACAGGAAGGATATAACCCCACCCACTTTGCCAAAGCACAGCCCCCGCACCACTAGAGGGATACCTTCAACCACCAACTTACAATCCTGAGACAAGGCCGAGTATAGTCCACAAAGATCTCCGCCACGGCACAAACCAAGGGGGGGGCTCCAACCCAGACAGGAAGATCACGTCAGTGACTCAACCCACTCAAGTGATGCACCCCTCCTAGGGAGGGCATGAAAGAGCACCAGTAAGCCAGTGACTCAGCCCCTGTAAGAGGCAGAGAATCCCAGTGGAGAGAGGGGAACCGGCCAGGCAGAGACAGCAAGGGCGGTTCGTTGCTCCAGAGCCTTTCCGTTCACCTTCACACTCCTGGGCCAGACTACACTCAATCATATGACCTACTGAAGAGATGAGTCTTCAGTAAAGACTTAAAAGTTGAGACAGAGTCTGCGTCTCTCACATGGGTAGGCAGACCATTCCATAAAAATGGAGCTCTATAGGAGAAAGCCCTGCCTCCTGCTGTTTGCTTAGAAATTCTAGGGACAATTAGGAGGCCTGCGTCTTGTGACCGTAGCGTACGTGTAGGTATGTACGGCAGGACTAACTCGGAAAGATAGGTAGGAGCAAGCCCATGTAACGCTTTGTAGGTTAACAGTAAAACCTTGAAATCAGCCCTTGCCTCAACAGGAAGCCAGTGTAGGGAAGCTAGCACTGGAGTAATATGATCAAATTTTGGGGTTCTAGTCAGGATTCTAGCAGCCGTATTTAGCACTAACTGAAGTTTATTTAGTGCTTTATCCGGGTAGCTGGAAAGTAGAGCATTGCAGTAGTCTAACCTAGAAGTAACAAAAGCATGGATTAATTTTTCTGCATCATTTTTGGACAGAAAATTTCTGCAATGTTACGTAGATGGAAATAAGCTGTCCTTGAAACAGTCTTGATATGTTCGTCAAAAGAGAGATCAGGGTCCAGAGTAACGCCGAGGTCCTTCACAGTTTTGTTTGAGACGACTTTACAACCATCAAGATTAATTGTCAGATTTAACAGAAGATCTCTTTGTTTCTTGGGACCTAGAACAAGCATCTCTGTTTTGTCCGAGTTTAAAAGTAGAAAGTTTGCAGCCATCCACTTCCTTATGTCTGAAACACAGGCTTCTAGCGAGGGCAATTTTGGGGCTTCACCATGTTTCATTGAAATGTACAGCTGTGTGTCATCTGCATAGCAGTGAAAGTTAACATTATGTTTTCGAATGACATCCCCAAGAGGTAAAATATATAGTGAAAACAATAGTGGTCCTAAAACGGAACCTTGAGGAACACTGAAATATACAGTTGATTTGTCAGAGGACAAACCATTCACAGAGACAAACTGATATCTTTCCGACAGATAAGATCTAAACCAGGCCAGAACTTGTCCGTGTAGACCAATTTGGGTTTCCAATCTCTCCAAAAGAATGTGGTGATCGATGGTATCAAAGGCAGCACTAAGGTCTAGTAGCACGAGGACAGATGCAGAGCCTCGGTCTGACGCCATTAAAAGGTAATTTACCACCTTCACAAGTGCAGTCTCAGTGCTATGATGGGGTCTAAAACCAGACTGAAGCATTTTGTATACATTGTTTGTCTTCAGGAAGGCAGTGAGTTGCTGCGCAACAGCTTTTTCTAAAAATTGAGAGGAATGGAAGATTTGATATAGGCTGATAGTTTTTTATATTTTCTGGGTCAAGGTTTGGCTTTTTCAAGAGAGGCTTTATTACTGCCACTTTTAGTGAGTTTGGTACACATCCGGTGGATAGAGAGCCGTTTATTATGTTCAACATAGGAGGGCCAAGCACATGAAGCAGCTCTTTAAGTAGTTTAGTTGGAATAGGATCCAGTATGCAGCTTGAAGGTTTAGAGGCCATGATTATTTTCATCATTGTGTCAAGAGATATAGTACTAAAACACTTAAGTGTCTCTCTTGATCCTAGGTCCTGGCAGAGTTGTGCAGACTCAGGACAGCTGAGTTTTGGAGGAATACGCAGATTTAAAGAGGAGTCCGTAATTTGCTTTCTAATGATCATGATCTTTTTTTTCCTCAAAGAAGTTCGTAAATTTATTACTGCTGAAGTGAAAGCCATCCTCACTTGGGGAATGCTGCTTTTTAGTTAGCTTTGCGACAGTATCAAAAATACATTTTGGATTGTTCTTATTTTCCTCAATTAAGTTGGAAAAGTAGGATGATCGAGCAGCAGTGAGGGCTATTCGATACTGCACGGTACTGTCTTTCCAAGCTAGTCGGAAGACTTCCAGTTCGGTGTGGCGCCATTACCGTTCCAATTTTCTGGAAGCTTGCTTCAGAGCTCGGGTATTTTCTGTATACCAGGGAGCTAGTTTCTTATGACAAATGTTTTTAGTTTTTAGGGGTGCAACTGCATCTAGGGTATTGCGCAAGGTTAAATTGAGTTCCTCAGTTAGGTGGTTAACTGATTTTTGTCCTCTGACGTCCTTGGGTAGGCAGAAGGAGTCTGGAAGGGCATCAAGGAATCTTTGTGTTGTCTGAGAATTTTGATGCTCCTTGGTTGGGGTCTGAGCAGATTATTTGTTGCGATTGCAAACGTAATAAAATGGTGGTCCGATAGTCCAGGATTATGAGGAAAAACATTAAGATCTACAACATTTATTCCATGGGACAAAACTACACTGCTCAAAAAAATAAAGGGAACACTTAAACAACACAATGTAACTCCAAGTCAATCACACTTCTGTGAAATCAAACTGTCCACTTAGGAAGCAACACTGATTGACAATAAATTTCACATGCTGTTGTGCAAATGGAATAGACAAAAGGTGGAAATTATAGGCAATTAGCAAGACACCCCCAATAAAGGAGTGGTTCTGCAGGTGGTGACCACAGACCACTTCTCAGTTCCTATGCTTCCTGGCTGATGTTTTGGTCACTTTTGAATGCTGGCGGTGCTTTTACTCTAGTGGTAGCATGAGACGGAGTCTACAACCCACACAAGTGGCTTAGGTAGTGCAGCTCATCCAGGATGGCACATCAATGCGAGCTGTGGCAAGAAGGTTTGCTGTGTCTGTCAGCGTAGTGTCCAGAGCATGGAGGCGCTACCAGGAGACAGGCCAGTACATCAGGAGACGTGGAGGAGGCCGTAGGAGGGCAACAACCCAGCAGCAGGGCCGCTACCTCCGCCTTTGTGCAAGGAGGAGGAGGAGCACTGCCAGAGCCCTGCAAAATGACCTCCAGCAGGCCACAAATGTGCATGTGTCTGCTCAAACGGTCAGAAACAGACTCCATGAGGGCCCGACGTCCACAGGTGGGGGTTGTGCTTACAGCCCAACACCGTGCAGGACGTTTGGCATTTGCCAGAGAACACCAAGATTGGCAAATTCGCCACTGGCGCCCTGTGCTCTTCACAGATGAAAGCTGGTTCACACTGAGCACATGAGCACATGTGACAGACGTGACAGAGTCTGGAGACGCCGCGGAGAACGTTCTGCTGCCTGCAACATCCTCCAGCATGACCGGTTTGGCGGTGGGTCAGTCATGGTGTGGGGTGGCATTTCTTTGGGGGGCCGCACAGCCCTCCATGTGCTTGCCAGAGGTAGCCTGACTGCCATTAGGTACCGAGATGAGATCCTCAGACCCCTTGTGAGACCATATGCTGGTGCGGTTGGCCCTGGGTTCCTCCTAATGCAAGACAATGCTAGACCTTATGTGGCTGGAGTGTGTCAGCAGTTCCTGCAAGAGGAAGGCATTGATGCTATGGACCGCCCGTTCCCCAGACCTGAATCCAATTGAGCACATCTGGGACATCATGTCTCGCTCCATCCACCAACGCCACGTTGCACCACAGACTGTCCAGGAGTTGGCAGATGCTTTAGTCCAGGTCTGGGAGGAGATCCCTCAGGAGACCATCCGCCACCTCATCAGGAGCATGCCCAGGCGTTGTAGGGAGGTCATACAGGCACGTGGAGGCCACACACACTACTGAGCCTCATTTTGACTTGTTTTAAGGACATTACATCAAAGTTGGATCAGCCTGTAGTGTGGTTTTCCACTTTTAATTTTGAGTGTGACTCCAAATCCAGACCTCCATGGGTTGATAAATTTGATTTCCATTGATCCATTTGATTCCATTTTTGTGTGATTTTGTTGTCAGCACATTCAACTATGTAAAGAAAAAAGTATTTAATAAAAATAGTTCATTCATTCAGATCTAGGATGTGTTATTTTAGTGTTCCCTTTATTTTTTTGAGCAGTGTAGGTCCAGAGTATGACTGTGGCAGTGAGTAGGTCCAGAGACATGTTGGACAAAACCCACTGAGTCGATGATGGCTCCAAAAGCCTTTTGGAGTGGGTCTGTGGACTTTTCCATGTGAATATTAAAATCACCAAAAATTTGAATATTATCTGCTATGACTACAAGGTCCGATAGGAATTCAGGGAACTCAGTGAGGAACGCTGTATATGGCCCAGGAGGCCTGTAAACAGTAGCTATACAAAGTGATTGAGTAGGCTGCATAGATTTCATGACTAGAAGATCAAAAGACGAAAACGTCATTTTTTGGGGGGGTAAATTGAAATTTGCTATCGTAAATGTTAGCAACACCTCCGCCTTTGCGGGATGCACGGGGGATATGGTCACTAGTGTAACCAGGAGGTGAGGCCTCATTTAACACAGTAAATTCATCAGGCTTAAGCCATGTTTCAGTCAGGCCAATCACATTAAGATTATGATCAGTGATTAGTTCATTGACTATAACTGCCTTTGAAGTGAGGGATCTAACATTAAGTAGCCCTATTTTGAGATGTGAGGTATCACAATCTCTTTCAATAATGGCAGGAATGGAGGAGGTCTTTATCCTAGTGAGATTGCTAAGGCGAACACCGCCATGTTTAGTTTTGCCCAACCTAGGTCGAGGCACAGACACAGTCTCAATGGGGATAGCTGAGCTGACTACACTGACTATGCTAGTGGCAGACTCCACTAAGCTGGCAGGCTGGCTAACAGCCTGCTGCCTGGCCTGCACCCTATTTCATTGTGGAGCTAGAGGAGTTAGAGCCCTGTCTATGTTGGTAGATAAGATGAGAGCACCCCTCCAGCTAGGATGGAGTCCGTCACTCCTCAGCAGGTCAGGCTTGGTCCTGTTTGTGGGTGAGTCCCAGAAAGAGGGCCAATTATCTACAAATTCTATCTTTTGGGAGGGTCAGAAAACAGTTTTCAACCAGCGAGTGAGTTGTGAGACTCTGCTGTAGAGCTCATCCCTCCCCCTAACTGGGAGGGGGCCAGAGACAATTACTCGATGCCGACACATCTTTCTAGCTGATTTACACGCTGAAGCTATGTTGCGTTTGGTGACCTCTGACTGTTTCATCCTAACATCGTTGGTGCCGACGTGGATAACAATATCTCTATACTCTCTACACTCGCCAGTTTTAGCTTTAGCCAGCACCATCTTCAGATTAGCCTTAACGTCGGTAGCCCTGCCCCCTGGTAAACAGTGTATGATCGCTGGGTGATTCGTTTTAAGTCTAATACTGCGGGTAATGGAGTCGCCAATGACTAGGGTTTTCAATTTGTCAGAGCTAATGGTGGGAAGCTTCGGCGTCTCTGACCCCGTAACGGGAGGAGTAGAGACAAGAGAAGACTCGGCCTTAGACTCCGACTCGCTACTTAATGGGGAAAACCGGTTGAAAGTTTCTGTCGGCTGAATGAGCGACACCGGTTGAGCATTCCTACAGCATTTCCCTCCAGAAGCCATGAGAAAGTTGTCCGGCTGCGGGGACCGTGCGGGGGGATTTATACTACTATCTGTACTTACTGGTGGCACAGACGCTGTTTCATCCTTTCCTACACTGAAATTACACTTGCCTAACGATTGCGTCTGAAGCTGGGCTTGCAGCACAGCTATCCTCGCCGTAAGGCGATCGTTCTCCTGTATATTATGAGTACAGCGACTGCAATTAGAAGGCATCATGTTAATGTTACTACTTAGCTTCGGCTGTTGAAGGTGCTGACGAACCATGTCCAGATAAAGCGTCCGGAGTGAAAAAGTTGAATGAGGGAAAAACTAAAAATATAAACGGTAATTAAAAGGTAAAAACCGTGAAGTTGTCAGCTAGCAACAAAACGCACAGCAACACGTCTGCAAGTTCAAGTTCATACTGATAACCTGAATGACCCTAGAAAGTTTTGGAATGCTATTAAGTCTATGTCTGGTAACAGTAATGTTAATGAATTACCGTCATGTGTTTTGAAGGACTCTGTTGCTGTATATGACAAAACTGAAATGCTGAATTGTTTCAATGAGCACTTTGTATCATCTGGTAGGCTGTTTGATTCAGTGTCTTCTATCTCTGTACAACCCTGTGTGGATGAACCAGTGTCCTCTGTCTCTGTACAACCTTGTGTGGATGAACCAGTGAGAGCTGGTCAAACCTTTAGCTTTTTGCCATTCTCAGTGCAGGTGGTACATAAAGCCCTGAAATCCTTAGATCAAAGAAAGCCTGCAGGTCCTGATCTTTTGGATCCCTGCTTTTTAAATCTGGCAGCTGATTTCATAGCTGAACCACTTACATATCTGTTCAATCTAACCCTGGAATGTAATGAAATTCCAAAGATCTGGAAATCAGCATTTGTCCTACCACTTTTAAAAGGGGGAGATCCAACTCTTTTAAATAATTATAGGCCAATCTCAAAGCTGTCACCCCTGGTGAAAATACTTGAAACCCTTGTAAGTGAACAGCTAAAAGAGTTTTTATTTACTAACTCTATTTTATCAATGTACCAATCGGGCTTCAGGAAGAAGCATAGCACAATTACAGCAGCCATGAAGGTTTTAAATGATATCACTGAGCCCTTGACAAAAAACAGCACTGTGTCTCACTTTTTATTTATCTCTCTGGCTTTTGATACAGTTGATCATGCTATACTAAGGCAGAGATTGTTGAGTGT
This sequence comes from Salvelinus alpinus, assembly GCF_045679555.1. NCBI lineage: Eukaryota > Metazoa > Chordata > Actinopteri > Salmoniformes > Salmonidae > Salvelinus > Salvelinus alpinus. Next base: position 24,901,478 of record NC_092111.1, on the reverse strand, counting down.
CGGTCTTTCGGAGCATGCAGTTGCATGGTTTGCTAACTATCTGTCTGATAGAACTCAGTGCACTCAATTTGATGGGCTTATGTCTGTTAAATTGTCTGTCCTGAATGGTGTGCCCCAAGGCTCTGTACTTGGTCCTCTCTTATTCACTATTTATATAAATGATTTAGACAAAAATGTCCAAAATGCACAACTTCATTTTTATGCTGATGATACTGTTATTTACTGTTGTGCCTCGTCTCTTACAAAAGCTTTCCAGAACTTGCAAACTGCTTTTTATACTGTTCAACATACCTTGTGTCAATTGAAGTTTATCCTCAATACTGACAAAACTAAACTAATGGTGTTTTCTACTGCAAGAAATAGACCTCTGAACCTTTCACCTATTACTACCTGTCAGGGCAAGGAGATTGAGGTTGTAACCTCATATAAATATCTTGGAATTCTAATTGATGACGGCCTCTCTTTTAAATTGCATATTCAACAACTTACAAAAAAATTGAAGCTGAAATTGGGTTTTTATTTTAGGAATAAGGCCTGTTTTTCTTTTGAAGCCAGAAGGAGGCTAGTATCAGCTACATTTATGCCTTTACTAGACTATGGGGATATTTTATATATGAATGCTTCCGCTCAGTGTTTGAGATCAATTGACACTCTTTACCATGGCACTTTGAGATTTATTTTAAACTGCAAAACCCTTACGCACCACTGCACTTTGTATACCAGGGTTGGCTGGCCTTCTCTAGTCACTCGTAGGCTCAGTCACTGGTATACTTTTATTTACAAAGCCATTTTGGGTTTACTACCTTTTTATTTGGGCATTTTTATTGTTCAGAAATGTGGTGGGTACTCTCTTCGTTCGCTAGACTTTATCCTGCTAACTGTTCCAAATGTCCGAACTGAATTTGGTAAAAGGTATTTTATGTACTCTGCGCCATCGTCTTGGAACACCTTACAAAATAATTTTAAACTGGAAGAACTTGTCCCGATTGGTGTTTTTAAATCACTGATGAAGGATTTTGAGGCTGATTCCCTGACCTGTCAATGTTTTTAATTTGCTGTTTTTGATTTTGTTATACTCTTGTGAATTCAATGGTTTTTACTAGATTACTTGTAGTTTTTCATGTCTGTCTGTCAAATTTTTGTAATGACTTGGTGCTGCCTATCTTGGCCAGGACGCTCTTGAAAAAGAGATTTTAAATCTCAATGAGCCCTTCCTGGTTAAATAAAGGTTAAATAAAAAATTTAATAAAATTTAACTAGGCAAGTCAGTTAAGAACAAATTCTTATTTACAATGACGGCCTACCAAAAGGCAAAAGGCCTCCTGCGGGGACGGGGGCCTGGGATTTAAAAAAATAAATACAATCTAAATATAGGACAAAACACACGTCACAACAAGAGAAACACAACACTACATAAAGAGAAACCTAAGACAACACCATAACAAGGCAGCAACACATGACAACACAGCATGGTAGCAACACAACATGGTAGCGACACAAAAACATGGTACAAACATTATTGGGCAAAGTCAACAGCACAAAGGTCAAGAAGGTAGAGACAACATTACATCATACAAAGCAGCCACAACTGTCAGTGAGTGTCCATGATTGAGTCTTTGAATGAAGATATTGAGATGTCCAGTTTGAGTGTTTGTTGCAACTCGTTCCAGTCGCTAGCTGCAGCGAACTGAAAAGAGGAGCGACCCATAGATGTGTGTGCTAATAGCTACCTGGTATGAAAAAAGTGTTTGTTGAGAAAGCTCTAACGCAGTTAAGATTTCCAATTCTGATTATTTTCTTTTTAATTGTGATTTAATTCAACCCAGATGCAAATGCGGTTGCATTATTTTTTATCAAACCTTTGGTGGCCTTCCATACAATCTTGGGGTCATCGACGGAATTTGTATTGATCAGTATAAATGTATTTAGTTCGATTTCAAATTGATCACAGAATGTAGGATTTTGTAGAAATGTAAACGTTGAAACGCAATCTTGTGGCTCTTTTAGGAGATTCTGACATTTTGTAATTGGTGGTAGTAGTAGGCGTGGTGATCAGACAAGTTCATATGTCAAATTTCATTATTATTTTTTTGAGAAAATAGAGGTGTAGATAATATAAAATCGATTCAGGAGAATGTTTTAAGCCTATTTGAGTAGAAAGTGTACTCGTTTGCTTTTGGATTATGTGCTCGCCAGGCATCAATGAGGTTGTAATCAGAGGGTATATGTTGGAGAGCCTGGATTGTAGTTGGTTATATTAGATTTGTCCCGCGTGTTCAAAATGGCATTCCTGTCTGTCCCAATATCCAGATGGAATTCAGTTAATTCTAACATTATGCTGTTCAGAGAATGAAAATAAATAGGATCATATGAATTTGTAGCATACACAGTACAGTAATAAAGTCAGTTTCTGCTTTCTTGGTCTTCGCCTTAACCCAATATGGTGATTTTGAGCTTCTTATTCATCATTATGATTACACAATCAGTTTTGTTTGGGGCTGATGAAAAAGCAGTCATTTTGTACAAATGGTTCTGCTTTTTATCTGCGTCCTAATGGAGCAGGTCCTAATCGTTCTAATGGAGCAGGTGTGTTTTTGGAGCATTGCTATATCAATATAGTTTCTTGCTTGGATGTCACGACAGTGGTAGGACACTGTGGTAGGACAATTTAGGCCTTTCAAATTCCAAAAGAGAACAGCTAGTGTTGCCATTGTTTTTCAGAAAGAAATGTTATATTAATGATATAATTGTTATCTTTAGTGTTGATAAGCCCATGGATGTGTAACAAAAAGCAGGACCCACAGGGAAACTCACCCATTGGTCTTTCCCACCCAGAAAACCGTCCCTGTAAACCTTCCCCTCCCTAACCTCCCCAGTTCCCCCTGCCCTATCATTACACAGTTACTGCATGTGGCAGCCTTACACATGGAGTCTCTTAACGGGATTGCAGCCATAAGAAGTTGACGGGATGATATGACAACAGCCAGTGAAAGTGCAGGGTGCCAAATTCAAAAAACAGAAATCTCATCATTAAAATTCCTCAGACATACATGTGTCTTATAACATTTTAAAGGTAATCTTGATAACTTCGTATGGCTGCAGGGGCAATATTGAGTAGCTTGGATGAAAGGTGCACAGAGGTGCCCATATTTAACGGCCTGCTCCTCAGTCCCAGTTGCTAATATATGCATAGTATTATTCATATTGGATAGAAAACACTCTGAAGTTTCTAAAACTGTTTGAATTATGTCTGTGAGTATAACAGAACTCATATGGCAGGCAAAAACCTGAGAAAAAAAATCAAACAGGAAGTGGAAATTCTGAGGCTGGTTGAGTTTCAACCAAGATCCCATTGAAATCACAGCGAGATATGAATGAGTATTCACTTCCTACGGCTTCCACTTCCTACGGCTTCCACTAGATGTCAACAGTCTGTATCACCTGTGGGTCTGAAAAGATGCTTCTCTTCCCCAAAAGTGTGCTGTGAATTCTACTACATTGAAAGCCAAAAGGAGTTTAACATCCTGTCATTTTTAAGCATATCCCCCCCAAAAAATCCCGATCCCAGGCTGTGTCATTACCGGCCGTGACCGGGAGTCCCATAGGGTGATACACAATTGGCCCAGTGTCGTCCGGGTTAGGGGATGGTTTGGCCGTGGGGGTTTACTTAGCTCATTGCGCTATAGCGACTCCTTGTGGCGGGCCAAGCGGCTGCAGGCTGACCCCGGTCGTCAGTTGAACGGTGTTTCCTCCGACACATCAGTGCAGCTGGTTAAGCAAGCGGGTGTTAAGAAGCACAGTTTGGCAGGTCATGTTTCAGAGGACGCATGACTCGACCTTTGCCTGTCCCTATCCTGTTTGGGAGTTGCAGCAATAAGACAATCGTAGTCACGAAATTGAGGAGAAAAAGGGGCAAAAGAAATTACAAAAAAATATATATTTAAAAAAAGTAACTCTTGCAGACGTGTTTAGAAAATATACTAGAACGATTAGTGGAAGCAGGGTGGTAGCTCCACTCCCCTTTCTTTGCAAGTTACGGGCAAGTCTATTGGCCAAATGTCCCCTCACCTTCTGAAATTCGAAAGATCGAACACCTATGAAATTGTGATTTATCCATCTGAAGTTGACGAAAGTTGTGACAAAATCTGCAGACCGGAACAATGTTCCTCGTTAGTGGTCGCATCCCACAGTCTGTTGAAAGATGCTACGATACCAGTTATGTTACATGCGTACATCCACGAGAGTAATATATGCTAGTCAGCCTGATTACCAAATAAAAACAACTGTACGATGGTACATTTTGAACACTCCAACCTGATGTCCTTCTAAATATTTTTGTAAAGTTGTGGTTTTTGTCTTGCCTTGTCTCATTAGCTGATACTGTTTGGTCTGGACTGTCCTTTGAGATTCAGAGTTGACTATAAAGGTGTTGTCCTACAGATTGTCCTGTACCTTCTTCCCAGAGATAAACATTATGGTTAAAGCCCTGTGAAATATGAAATCTATAAGCCTTGTGGTGACACTGTTAGTTCTCCCTCCACCCCCAGGTCTGAGTGCACTCATCGAGTGCCACAGTCACGGCCAGCCCCCCCTCTACCTCTGCCAGGTGTGTGGGTGTAAAGTCTTCCAGAACTGCATCGTCGTCCATGTAACCACAGACTGCCACCGACTTTCCTACCTGGTAAGTAACAAGGAACCATCATATGGAGTACCACATAACTAGTATTGGGAATTTTCCAGTACATGTGGGCACATTATACATCTAAGCAGAATAAGTGCACTCTATATGTGTGTCTAGGTCATTAGGCTAAGGGAAGCCATTACCTAGTCCAGTGAGGTTCATTAGACGTACATTAGGAGCATAGGTTTGTATTACTTAACCTCTCTGGAATATGTGGGACGGTAGCGAAATCACACATTCAATATACCAAATTAAAGCTAGACTCGTTGTGAATCCAGCCAACGTGTCAGATTTCAAAAATGCTTTACGGCGAAAGCAAACAATGCTATTATCTGAGGATAGCACCCCAGCAAACAATCACAGACCATCATATTTCAACCCTCCCGGCGCGTCACAGAACGCAGAAATAAAGATATAATTCATGCCTTACATTTGACAAGCTTCTTCTGTTGGCACTCCAATATGTCCCATAAACATCACAAATTGTCCTTTTTGTTCGATTAATTCCGTCTATATATATCCAAAATGTCCATTTATTTGGCGTGTTTGATCCAGTAAAAAAAACCTTGTCCAACTACTACAAAAGTTACCTGTAAGCTTTGTCCAAACATTTCAAACTACTGTAATACAACTTTAGGTATTTTTTAACGTAAATAATCGATAAAATTGAAGACTGGATGATCTGTGTTCAATACCGGAGGAAAACAATGTGTAGCATGCTTTCTGGTCACGCGCCTCTAACAAACAGTACACTTCACTGGAGCCTCATTCTGAATATGGCTACTTCTTCATTTCTCAAAGGAAAAACTCAACCAATTTCTAAAGACTGTTGACATCCAGTGGAAGCGATAGGAACTGCCAGAAGGTCCCTTAGAAATCTGGATTCCCAATGAAATCCCATTGAAAAGAGTGACCTAAAAAAAAAAAATTCTGAATGGTTTGTCCTCTGGGTTTTGCCTGCCAAATAAGTTATGTTATAGTCACAGACATGATTCAAACAGTTTTAGAAACTTCTGAGTGTTTTTCTATCCTATACGAATAATAATATGCATATATTAGCATCTGGGACTGAGTAGGAGGCAGTTTACTCTGGGCACGCTTTTCATCCAAACGTGAAAATGCTGCCCCCTAATCCATAAGAAGTTAAGCACCATTAGACATGCACCTGCCTTGGGAGTGTGCATGTCTGTTTATTTTGGTACCATTGCTATGGCCTAATGTTTACTGTTGTACCATTTGCTATGGTACTAAGTGTTGTGACTCTTTACTCAATACTTTTGTTGAAGCACGTTTGGCAGTGATTACAGCCTCAAGTATTCTTGGGTATGACACTACAAGCTTGGCACACCTGTATTTGGGGAGCTGCTCACATTCTTCTCTGCAGATCCTCTCAAGCTCTATCAGGTTGGATGGGGAGCGTCACTGCACAGCTATTTTCAGGTCTCTCCAGAGATGTTCGATCGGGTCAAGTCCGGGTTCTGGCTGGGCCACTCAAGGACATTCAGAGTCTTGTCCTTGAAGCCACTCCTACGTTGTCTTGGCTGTGTACTTAGGGTCGTTGTCCTGTTGGAAGGTGAACCTTTCACCCCAGTCTGAGGTCCTGAGCGCTGTGGAGCAGGTTTTCATCAATGATCCCTCTGTACTTGGCTCTATTCATCTTTCCCTCGATCCTGACTAGTCTCCCAGTACTTGTCGCCCCCGATTGCTCCGTTTGGCCAGGTGGCCAGCTCTAGGAAGAATCTTGGTGGTTCCAAACTTCTTCTATTTAAGAGTGATGGAGGCCACTGTGTTCTTGGGGACCTTCAATGTTGCAGAGATTTTTTGGTACCCTTCCTCAGATCTGTGCCTCGACACAATCCTGTATCGGAGCTCTACGAACAAATCCTTTCGACCACATGGCTTGGTATTTGGTCTGACATGCACTGTCAACTGTGGGACAGGTGTGTGCCTTTCCAAATCTTGTCCAATCAATTGAATTTACCACAGGTGGACTCCAATCAAGATATAGAAACATCTCAAGGATGATCAATGGAAATGGGATGCACCGGAGGTCAATTTCAAGTCTCATAGCAAAGGGTCTGAATACTTTTGTAAATAAGGTATTTATTAGGTTTAGACATTTTTCAAATGTATTAAAAACAGTTATCGCTTTGTCATTATGAGGTATTGTGTGTAGATTGATGAGGGAAAAAATATAGACATTTTAGAATTAGGCTGTAACTTAACAAAATTTGGATAAAGGGATGTGGTCTGAATACTTTATTAATGCACTGTAAGTACCAGGTGACTAGTCCTTCCAAGTATATAGAGTAGTAGGCAGCGTTGTAGTACTCGAGTCCGGTCTTGAGACCACATATTGAGTGTCTCGTCGGAAACATTTGTACTCGGTCTCGGACAGTGAAGACTCGTAGTTTTTCACTTCACTGGTCTCAGGAAGAAATTATCAGCTTCCATTCAGTCAGTGTATGAAACCACTTCGCCAGGCCAAATATATACACTCCTTTCTTGAACCATTCATATCTTAAGTCTTTATCTATCTAGACATGTTTGCGCAGTGGTGAACCTATAGGCCTTCAGTGTGTGACAGGTTAGTACAGTGGTGAACCTATAGGCCTTCAGTATGTGACAGGTTAGTACAGTGGTGAACCTATAGGCCTTCAGTATGTGACAGGTTAGTACAGTGGTGAACCTATAGGCCTTCAGTATGTGACAGGTTAGTACAGTGGTGAACCTATAGGCCTTCAGTATGTGACAGGTTAGTACAGTGGTGAACCTATAGGCCTTCAGTATGTGACAGGTTAGTACAGTGGTGAACCTATAGGCCTTCAGTATGTGACAGGTTAGTACAGTGGTGAACCTATAGGCCTTCAGTATGTGACAGGTTAGTACAGTGGTGAACCTATAGGCCTTCAGTGTGTGACAGGTTAGTACAGTGGTGAACCTATAGGCCTTCAGTATGTGACAGGTTAGTACAGTGGCGAACCTATAGGCCTTCAGTGTGGCTAACCTTTTGCCCTTCAGTGTGTGACAGGTTAGTACTAGAGGTCGACCGATTATGATTTTTCAATGCCGATACCGATTATTGGAGAACAAAAAAAGCAGATACCGATTAATCGGCCGATTTATTTAATAAAATAAAATTTAAATATATATAATACACACACACACACATTTTGGTAATAATGACAATTGCAACAATACTGAATGAACAATGAACACTTTTATTTTAACTTGATATAATACATAAATACACACACACGCACATAGCTCTGAAGTGACAATGATACTGAAGAGTCTGCTTAGGAGACAAATACTCTCAACTGTTTGAATAAAAATAGAGTTTAAGTTACCTGTGATGAATGTTGAAAACAAAAACTTTAAATTTCTATATGCAGGAAATCCTATTTTAATAATGGGCATGGTAAGAATTGACAACCAAAGTGCGAGTCATAATTCCCATGACACCTTCTAGCAAAATCTGAAAAGCGGTTCCTTCATTTATTCCATAGGATATTTTTAGATTCACTTAAAATAAGGTCTGTGTTTCGTGTAGGCTTACATCACCGTGCCAATTTTATAACTGTAGATATCCATAGGACAAGGTAACTCTGATCAATATTGGCTAAATATAAGCGAAGATAAAAAAAATTGTAGAGTGGACTTATGAAAATATGTTGACAAACGTTACCTTATCCTAGTGAGATTTACACGGTTATCAAAACGTCGAGGCGGTTTAAGCCTGCACGAAACACAGACCTTATTTGAAGTAGATCAAGACATTTTCTATGGAAGACATGAACGGTAAAATAACGAAGGAACCCCTTTCAAATTCAGCCGCAAGTTATTACAGGAATAATAACGCGTCGACTATTTCTCTCTAAACCATATACCTTTGACTAATCCGGAAACTATCACCTCGAAAACAAAACGTTTATTCCGTTCCGTATTTTATCTAACGGGTGGCATCCATGAGTCTAAATATTCCTGTTACGTTGTTACACAACCTTCAATGTTGTCATAATTACGTAAAATTCTGGCAAATTAGTTCGCAAAGAGCCGGGCGGCCCAAACTGTTGCATATACCCTGACTCTGCGTGCAATGAACGCAAGAGAAATGACACAATTTCACCTGGTTAATATTGCCTGCTAACCTGGATTTCTTTTAGCTAAATATGCAGGTTTAAAAATATATACTTGTGTATTGATTTTAAGAAAGGAATTGATGTTTATGGTTAAGTACACATTGGAGCAATGACAGTCATTGATTGATTGTTTTTTATAAGATAAGTTTAATGCTAGCTAGCAACTTACCTTAGCTTACTGCATTCGCTAACAGGCAGGCTCCTCGTGGAGTGCAATGTAATCAGGTGTTAGAGCATTGGACTAGTTACCTGTAAGGTTGCAAGATTGGATCCCCCGAGCTGACAAGGTTAAAAATCTGTCGTTCTGCCCCTGAACGACAGATTTTTTACCTTGTCAGATCACCCTGAAATCATCCATAAAGTAGCCTACACAATTGCAAAGCACGTGAAATGTATTGACATGGGTGCCGCACACACAGCCAAGTTTCAGCGGAATATAATTTGCAGGCAGCAAGAATGCTCAGCTCAACTGGTTTTGACATGGAGCAGCTCACAGAATAATGACTTCGGTAGCCGGTAGGGTACGAAATACTTTTCAACTTACGCTGTCTACCAGTAAATGCTAATTAAGGTAACAATGGGTACGCAAACCAGCTATTGAAAAAGTTTGGTCCAAAGTGTTGGTTAGTAGGCTATTTGTGATAGCCAATTCGGTCATCATGAGCTGTTTGCATCAGAGGCGTAGGCATGGGTGGGCCTGGGTGGACACAAGTGTGATTTTGAGAGTGAAAAAAACGGGATTTTTCAAACAGGGTGCCTTTTCTTCGCTGGGTGGGCCATTTTGGGGTATTTTTGGCAAAATTTGAGTTTACTCACTTCTCCAGACACCACTGCATAGGGCTGATGGAAAGACCACAGTCACGCACTGCATGATGTTAAAGGATAAGCAGTCCATTCACATTAACATAATAAGCCAGTAGGTCCCAATCATAAGAATACAAAAACACAACCAATAGGCTAAGCATTTCCCAATCGAAATGTACAACTATTACTTCCCATTGCAAAATAAAACATTTTACACAAAGTAACCAGTGACCTAAAGTTTAAATGCAACAATGTTTCACACACAAGTTATTTTCAAAGAGATGGCTAACAGCAGGTGATCTGCAATAAAAAATTCTCAGTTACACTCACCAGTTGATCATTTGAAACTTAACCTTTGCCTTCTATCTAGCATATGATGGCCTAGCTAATGGCTGACTTAAATAGCTAGATTTTATCTCCCCAGAGACCAGCAAAGAAAAATCCTAATTAGATTTTTTTTTAATTCGTTCCTTTCCAACAAAAACTGAAGAGATTAAATCAGAACATAATATGAAAAAATATAATTATAATTATTTTATAAATCCTGAGCCTTTCTCTGAAGGTGTAGAAGGCCCATTGCTCCTACTGTGTTTGGGTTAGTAATAATTTGTACAGTGGCTCTATTTTCCCTCAGCATTTTTTCACTATTCTGAATGTCTAAAGAATCCATATGTTCTTTTGAAATATGAACACAAAAATACTGGACATTTTGAGCTCTTATCATGGTCTTGAATTGGATTTGCATTTTTCTGGTCTCGGTCTTGACTGTGTGTCTCAGTCCCCTTGTCCCCCTCCTCGGTCTTGACTTGGACTCAATTTGCTCCGGTCTCGCTTTAGCTGGTCTCGAACACAACACTGGTAGTAGGTGAATAGTCAATCAGATGATATAAATACCAGAGCCCGGTTGCATAAAACATCTTAAAAGTTGAGGAATAATATTCCCTTACCTAAGGGAATTGTTTAAATGCGTAGCCTAGAGCCCCTCAAATATTTCCTTAGGTAAAGGCATAGTGGTAACCAGAAAGAGTATCTGGTTACCATGGAGACGGCCTGATTCACTTACTAAACGTCTCATCAAAGAGATCCCTTTAATTTTGTAAGATAGCCAAATAAAACTTCTACAATCAAGACAGGATAACCAAATTGCTTCAGAAGATAAAAAACATGTTTCTTGCAGAGGATTGTGCCATGGATTGTGCACCTTCCATCGTTTAGCTAAATAGCTAGCTGGTTGATGTTTTCCTTTTGTAACCCGAGCAGATGAATCAATGTATTTATAAAGCCCTTCTTACATTAGCCTAAAACCTCAAACAGCAAGCAATGCCGGTGTGGAAGCACGGTTGCTAGGAAAAACTCCCTAGAAAGGCAGGAACCTTGGAAGAAACCTTCAGAGGAACCAGGCTGGGCTGGGTGGAGATTATAACAGAACATGGCCAAGATGTTCAAATGTTCATGTAATCACAGTGGTTGTAGAGGGTGCAACAGTTCAGCATCTCAGGAGTAAATGTCAGTTGGCTTTTCATAGTCGATCATTCAGAGTATCTCTACCACACCTGCTGTCTTGAGAGAGAACTTAAATTCACACAGGAGAAATACTTCAAAGAGAGTACTTAAATTCACACAGAACACTGGATAAGACAGGAGAAATACTGCAGATAAAACAGACTGACCCTAGCCCCCTGACACAAACTATTGCAGTATAAATACTGGAGGCTGAGACAGGAGGGTTTGAGACACTGGCCCCGTCCGACGATACCCCCAGACAGGGCCAAACAGGCAGGATATAACCCTACCCCACTTTGCCAAAGCACAGCCCCCGCACCACTAGAGGGAGATAAACAGACCACCAACTAACTACCCTGATACAAGGCTGAGTATAGTACACAAAGATCTCCTCCACCGCACAAGCCTGAGGGGGCGCAAAACCAGACAGGAAGATCACGTCAGTGACACACCCCTCCTAGGGACGGCATGGAAGAGCACTAGTAAGCCAGTGACTCAGCCCCCATAATAGGGTTTGAGGCAGAGAATCCCAGTGGAGAGAGGGGAACCGGCCAGGCAGAGACAGCAAGGGCGGTTTGTTGCTCCAGTGCCTTTCCGTTCACCTTCACACTCCTGGGCCAGACTACACTCAATCATAGGACCTACTGAAGAGATGAGTCTTCAATAAAGACTTATAGGTTGAGAACGAGTCTGTGTTTCTCACATGGATAGGCAGACCATTCCATAAAACTTGAGCTCTATAGGAGAAAGCCCTGCCTCCAGCTGTTTGCTTAGAAATTCTAAGGACAGTAAGGAGGCCTGCGTCTTGTGACCGTAGCGTACGTGTAGGTATGTACGGCAGGACCAAATCAGAAAGATGGGTAATAGCAAGCCCATGTAATGCTTCGTAGGCTAGCAGTAAAACCTTGAAATCAGCCCTAGCCTTAACAGGAAGCCAGTGTAGAGGCTAGCACTGGAGTAATATGATCAAATTTTGGGGTTATAGTCAAGATTCTAGCAGCCGTGTTTAGCACTAACCGAAGTTCATTTAGTGCTTTATCTGGGTAGCCATAAAGTAGAGCATTGCAGTAGTCTAACCTAGAAGTGACAAAAGCATGGATTATTTTTTCTCAATTTTTTGACAGAAAGTTTCAGATTTTTGCAATGTTACGTAGATGGAAAAAAGCTGTCCTCGAAACAGTCTTGATATGTTCGTCAAAAGAAAGATCAGGGTCCAGACTAACGCCGAGGTCCTTCACAGTTTTATTTGAGATGACTGTACAACCATCAGGATTCAACAGAAGATCTCTTTGTTTCTTGGGACCTAGAACTAGCATCTCTGTTTTGTCTGAGTTTAAAGTTAGAACATTTGCCGCCATCCGCTTCCTTATGTTTGAAACACAGGCTTCCAGGGAGGGCAATTTTGGGGCTTCACCATGTTTCATTGAAATGTATAGCTGTGTGTCGTCCGCATAGCAGTGAAAGTTAACATTATGTTTCTGAAGGACATCACCAAGAGGTAAAATATATAGGCAAAACAATAGTGGTCCTAAAACGGAGCCTTGAGGAACACCGAAATTTACAGTTGATTTGTCAGAGGACAAACCATCTACTTAAACTGATATCTTTCCGACAGATAAGATCTAAACCAGGCCAGAACTTGTCCGTGTAGACCAGTTTGGGTTTCCAATCTCCAAAAGAATGTGATGATCGATGGTATCAAAAGCAGCACTAAGGTCTAGGAGCATGAGGATAGATAAAGAGCCTCGGTCTGACACCATTAAAAAGTAATTTACAACCTTCACAAGTGCAGTCTCGGTGCGCTGATGTGGTCTAAAACCAGACTGAAGCATTTTGTTTACATTGTTTGTCTTCAGGAAGGCAGTGAGTTGCTGCGCAACAGCTTTTCTAACAGTTTTGAGAGAAATGGGAGATTCGATATAGGCCGATTTTAGTTTTTATATTTTCTGGTTCAAGGTTTGGCTTTTTCAAGAGAGGCTTTATTTCTGCCACTTTTTTAGTGAGTTTGGTACACATCCGGTGGATAGGGAGCCATTTATTATGTTCAACATAGGAGGGCCAAGCACAGGAAGCAGCTCTTTCAGTAGTTTCATTGGAATAGGGTGAATGACACATTCACCTTCACAAATGCTGTTTACATTGATATCCATACTAAATGAAGCAGATAAGGGATGTTATGGCCACCCTTAACCTTTCACTTAATTTAAGGGGGAAATTCATCTTCGAATGTTTTGTGCAACTGACTTAAAGTTAAGGAAACCTTAAGGGAAAATATGAGGGGAAAACCAGGCCCAGGTGACTAGTCATGCTGAGTATGTAGAGTAGTAGGTGAATAGTCACTTCGACTATATAGAATACCAGATGACTAATCAATCAGTGAGTGTATATAGTAACATGTAACTACTGTAGTCACTCAGGGTATATAGGACCAGGTGACTAGCCATTAAGGCTCTATGGTGGCGGTTTCCCAGACACTGATTAACCCTAGTCCTGGACATAAACGCAAGATTAATGAAGAATCTCCAGTACAAGTTGATTAGTCACTCAGAGTATAATGGAGTACCAGGTGACTAGCCACTTAAGGTATGTAGATTACCAGGTGATTTATCACTCAGATTATATAGAGTACTATGTAACTCGTCATTCATAGTGATACGTTTTATTCAATATGCAATGAACTTGTTTACCACGAGTCAACTCAGAGTGAAGTTAAATTGTTTAATACCAAAAGATGCAACAGCTGAATACGTGCCTTTCGAGTGGCGCAGCACTCTTATATCCAAGCTCCCACCGCCTATACAGTGATACAGTATACTTCAGTAGTTTTCCACTAACATGACACAGCACTTTCCACTGACCCTTATTAAGACAGGTTCATCTGCAAACCATGACCCAGGAGTTGTGACAATCTCAACCGCTGTTGGCGCCACTTCCTCTTATCATCCTGCTGTTAGGCCATGGAGCATCCCTGTGGTTTCCAGTCACAAGCTTTCTAACGGACAGTTCCCCAAAACCACACACACCCTAGTATGCAATAACCTTTTTCTCTACTTTCACTGTAACTCTAACGGTGTCCCGTGTGGCTCAGTTGGTACAGCATCGTGCTTGCAATGCCAGGGTTGTGTGTTCGATTCCCATCGGGAACCAGTGCGAAAAAGGATAAGAGAGTGCTAAATTACTAAAATGTCAATGTAAACTCTATACAAAAATATCCCAGAAACTTAACGAATCATTCTACTTCTCCTTAATCACACAAAGCTATTATGGACACTCTATCAAGAGGCATAGTCACAATCTTACACTCTGACTTCTGTTCAGAGGTTAATTACGTCACATTGAAATCAGTCAGTCACATTGGCAGGTAGGAAATGTATTTAGACTTACTCCACATTTTGTTACCGCCTGATTTCAAAATTGATTTTGACCCATATACACACACAATACCCCATAATGCCAAAGTGAAAATGTGTTTTTCGAAATTTTTGCAAATGTATAAAAAATTAAATACAGAAAACTTTGAACTGAATTCAAATGTAACCGAGTTAAGGAAGATGTGGAGTGAACCCGAAGAAGGGCCTCTTCCCACCAGTCATCGTCAATTCAAGTTCTCTTCCCGAGTCAGTCTTTATTTTGTTGATGGGATAGGTTTCAGAGGAGAGCATAACATTGTATAGGCCCGAGATCAGACCTCCCCAAATCTGCGGGAGCGACAGGATTCCTGCTAATAGTGTGTCAGGAGGTGATTGAGGAAAGGTAAAAAACTGAGAACGAACCAAATTTTGAGCTTGGAAATAGCGGAAAATATTTGATTGAGGCCAATTACATTTAGCTACAAGATCGTTCAAACTGGCAAAGGTCCCATCAAAATATACATTTTTGAAACATACCACTTTCTCTCCCGCCACAAACAATAGCCTGGTCAAGCTTGGAGGGTATAAATAGATGGATGTTACAAATGGGGCTTAAAAGAGAACGTGCAGATATTGTAAAATGCTGACAGTTGTTTCCAGATATTCAGAGTAGAGAGCACAATGGGATTTCAAATCAAATGTTATTTGTCACATGAGCCGAATACAACAGGTGTAGTAGACCTTACAGTGAAATGCTTACTTACAAGCCTTTAACCAACAATGCCGTTTTAGGGGGGAAAAAGTGTTAAAGTATTTACAAAAATAAACTGAATGTAAATTATTATTTTTTAAATAACAAATACTTAAAGGAGCATCAATAAAATAACAGGAGCGAGGCTATATACAGGGTGTACCGGTACAGAGTCAATGTGCGGGGTGACCGGTTAGTCGAGGTAATACAGTGCCTTGCAAGAGTATTCATCTCCCTTGTCGTTTTTCCTATTTTGTTGCATTACAACCTGTAATTTAAATTGATTTTTATTTGGATTTCATGCAATGGACATGCACAAAAAAGTCCAAATTGGTGAAGTGAAATGAAAAAATGTACTTGTTTCAAAAAATTCTGAAAAATAAAAAACATAAAAGTGGTGCGTGCTTAAATGTTGTTTAAAATGGCGGCGGAAGAAATGGCAGCAGTTTTTACCGGTGCCCAACCAATTGTGAGATTATGTGGGGGGTTTTCGCGTTATTTGTAACTTATTTTGTACATAATGTTTCTGCAACCGTATCTGTCGGCAAAAAATAGCTTCTGGATATCAGGACAGCGATCACTCACCTCGGATTAGACCAAACAAAATCTACAACAAGGGCGACGCATAAAACATTCTCCAAACACTCCACAGGGCCGACATCCGGTTATTTGCAAGAGGAAGCGACGCAGGTACAGAGGACAAAGAGCCGGGTGCTTGGTCAGGACCCGGAGAAGGCGACAGGGAAAGCTGCTATTACCGTCAATACTACTCGCCAATGTGCAATCATTGGACAATAAATTAGACATGGTACGATCACGAATATCCTACCAACGGGACATCAAAAACTGTAATATCCTATGTTTCACGGAATCGTGGCTGAATGACGACATGGATATTCAGCTAGCGGGATACACGCTGCACCTGTGCATCTGTGCATATTTGTAAACAGCTGGTACACGAAATCTAAGAAAGTCTCTAGATTTTGCTCGCCTGAAGTAGAGTATATTGTGATAAATTGCAGGCCACACTACTTGACTAGAGAGTTTTCAGCTATACTTTTCGTGGCTGTTTATTTACCACCACAGACAGATGCTGGCACTAAGACCGCACTCAGTCAGCTGTATAAGGAAATAAGCAAACAGGAAACCACTCACCCAGAGGCGGCACTCCTAGTGGCCGGAGACTTTCATGCAGGGAAACTTAAATCAGTTATACCAAATTTCTATCAACATGTTAAATGTGCAACCAGAGGGGGAAAAATTCTAGATCACCTTTACTCCACACACCGAGATGCGAACAAAGCTCTCCCTCGCCCTCCATTTGGTAAATCCGACCATAACTCTATCATCCTGATTCCTGCTTACAACCTCAAATTAAAGCAGGAAGCACCAGTGACTCGGTCTATAAAAAAAGTGGTCAGATGTAGCAGATGCTAAATTACAGGACTGTTTTGCTATCACAGACTGGAACATGTTCCGGGATTCTTCCGATGGCATTGAGCAGTACACCACATCAGTCACTGGCTTTATCAATAAGTGCATTGAGGACGTCGTCCCCACAGAGACTGAATGTACATTCCCCAACCAGAAGCCATGGATTACAGGCAACATTCGCACTGAGCTAAAGGTGCGGGACTCTAACCCGGAAGCTTACAAGAAATCCTGCTATGCCCTGCGACGAACCATCAAACAAGCAAAGCGTCAATACAGGGCTAAGATTGAATCATACTACACCGGCTCTGATGCTTGTTTTATGTGGCAGGGCTTGCAAACTATTACAGACTACAAAGGGAAGCACAGCCGAGAGCTGCCCAGTGACACGAGCCTACCAGACGAGCTAAATCACTTCTATGCTCGCTTCGAGACAAGCAACACTAAGGCATGCATGAGAGCATCAGCTGTTCTGGATGACTGTGTGATCACGCTTTCCGTAGCCGACGTGAGTAAGACCTTTAAACAGGTCAACATACACAAGGCTGCGTGGCCAGACGGATTACCAGGACGTGTGCTCCGGGCATGTGCTGACCAACTGGCAGGTGTCTTCACTGACATTTTCATCATGTCCCTGATTAAGTCTGTAATACCAACATGTTTCAAGCAGAACACCATAGTCCCTGTGCCCAAGAACACCAAGGCAACCTGCCTAAATGACTACCGACCTGTAGCACTCACGTCCGTAGCCATGAAGTGCTTTGAAAGGTTGGTAATGGCTCACATCAACACCATTATCCCAGAAACCCTAGACCCACTCCAATTTGCATACCGCCCAAACAGATCCACAGACGATGCAATTTCTATTGCACTCCACACTGCCCTTTCCCCTCTGGACAAAAGGAACACTTATGTGAGAATGCTATTCATTGACTACAGCTCAGCGTTCAACACCATAGAACCCTCAGATTAGGGAGACAAATCCATTGTTATGCTAGCATCTGGGGTTTTAATTTTGTGGATGGTACATTCCTCCTCTTTCTTAATTTGCCAAGCAAGCATTTTCCCTGCACTTTTATCTTGCTCAGCATAATGTTGTTTGGATTTCAGGGCAGCTGTCTCTGCAGAGGGGGTGTTTATTATGTTCTATTCAAGATTGAAAGTGTTCAGCTGTTGAAGGGTGTCAATATTTCTATCTAAACTATGTTTTCATTCTAAGTTGTGGATTTAGAATGTTCTAGTATTTCTAATTCTGTATTGGTCTTCTTTTTCTTATGTGAAGAATAAGACATGATACAACCTCATAAATTCTTTAAGAGCTTCCCAGACAGTTGGGCGTACTTCATTATCTACATTTATTTCCAAAAACATGTCTATCTGTGTGTTGAGATATGAAGTAAACTCCTTATCTCCAAGTAACATTGTGCTGAATCACCATGTCTTTGTTATTGGCATAGGAGGTTTAAGCTTATACATGAAGGACAATGGGTTATGGTCTGTAATTATTCCAGGAAGGCATTCACATTCAGAAACAGTCAATTAAATAAAACAGTTCATTCTTAAATATGAGTTGTGGACATGTGAGTAATAAGAATATTATATTTCAGTTTGATGTTGTATTTTTTTTAAATGAAACAACCAAATGTTGGCCTTTTACCAGGTCGGAATGTTTTCGCATGAATTGTTTATTTTCATAAATTTGGTAGCCTATGCAACAAACCAAAAAATATTCTGCCCATATGAACACATTTATTTTAGGCCATAACCTAAAGAACAGCTACATGATTTAATGAAAAGCAGCAAATAGACACAAAATTGTTTCACATTCTTTTTAATAAAAAACAGAATCAGGCAATGGGCTACACCTTCAGTTTCCCCGCCAAATAGGCCTACAAGGAAACTCGGGGTCTGTATGCAGTGTAGTACCTTCCACAATAACTTTTAATACATGTAAGCCATAAAACCAGATTACAATCAACTGGTTTCTAACAACCAGATACAGAGGTCTTTTTTCATGACATCACGGGAAAGACGTCATATTTTGGTTGTCATCTGGTTAGACATTTTTCTGGTTGCTAAAACGATGCTGACAAAACGTATTTTCAAAGTCATTGCAACCAGTTTTGCTCTCTGTGTAGTCATAACCTATGAGAAAACACTACTCTAACAGTATTGTTATTTGTTTTTAGAGTAAGAAACCTTTTCCAATGATATGAACACCAGTCGCATTTACCTATGTATATTATGTGTGTGCAAGGATGTCATGTTTTGTGCACCTTTTGTGTAATGTTGATTTATTGTGAATGCTTGTGGGTCGTTTGTGTCAATTCCGCAAACATCACACCCACCATCTCAGATTGTTCTGAAATCTCTTCTGTAGTTAGAAACAGATAAGATTAGCATTCCTGCTACATTATTTTGTTTAAATTACATTTGATCTCTGAGAAATTACACTAATTGATTGCACCCAAATTGGCCATTTTAATTTATAGGATTCCTATAATATTCAATAAATATAGTACCTAACATCCTATTTTGACCAAACTTCTTCCTAAAAATGAGTAAAACATGAGGAATAAAAACAATTGTCAATGCCACCCACATACCCCCCACACTCCGTGCCAATCCCACCCCAACAACCAGTATACAGTATCAGTTTTCTGTTTGACAAGTAGTATGGAGTTGTAGCTCTGAGTATTGTTTCTTCATACTATAATGTATTCCCAGTGAATTTGGTGATGTTTAAATAAATTAGTCGTTGGAGTTGTTAGTACATTCTGATATTACCAGGTTCTGACTACTAGATGGTGCTGTTTCTGCTATTAGGTTTTGAAAAGTGTGAAGGATCCTCCCCTCTCAATGTTAAAGGGATAGTTCACCAAAAATCCTAAAGGACGTATTGGTTTCCGTTCCGGTATTCAAATTTTTGCCCTTCATATCCAAATAATTCAGGATGATTTGTAAATGAAGCGTAAAAATTAGAATATAGGTTGACTGATTGACTGATATTAGATCTCTGCCACAAATGCAAAAAAGGTAGCGTTTTGAAACAATGGGCAGGTAAACAAAACCAACGCATGGATTGCTGTCATAACTTTTCCATAGACAGCACCATCTAGTGGTCAGAATCTGGTCATATCAGGATGTATGATGGGACATAAACCTAATAACTACAATGACAAATTTCTCTGAACGGGGAAAATAACTATGACCAAATACTGGGATGAATAAATTAATAAAAGTATGAATAAACAATAGTGCGAGTCGCAGCTCTATATTTATTTCTTCTATTTTTTTAACTAAGCAAGTCAGTTAAGAACAAATTCTTATTTACAATGACGTCCTAGGAACAGTGGGTCAACTGCCTTGTTCAGGGGCAGAACGGCAGATTTTTACCTTGTCAGCTCGGGGATTCGATCTAGCAACCTTTCGGTTACTGGCCCAACGCTCTAACCACTTGGCTAAATGCCGCCCGTATACTACTTGTCAGACAAGGAAAATTATACCGTATACTGGTTTTTGGGGTGGGATTTGTGTGGGGGGTCCGTGAGTGGCTTTATAACATTTTTGGGGATTCCTCATGTCTTACTCATTGTTAAGTACTATATTTATTGAATATTCTATGAATATTTGGGTGCAATCAATTAGCATAATTGGTCATAGATCTAATTATATTTCAACAAAATAATGTTGCAGGAATGCTAATCTTATCGGTTTCTAACTACAGAAACAATTTCAGAACAATCTGAGATGGTGGGTGTCAATCCTCTTTCTTGTACTTTTGAGTTGGAATGACCGATGTGGCGCGAGTATATACAATATATGGACTTATGTTAATGTGCATGAGTGTCATCATTTAAGTGTGTGTGTGGTCTGCCTGTGTAATGTGTGTGTTGTGTGGGCATGTAGCCTGCTTGAGTAACGTGTTTGTGTCCATTGACAGAGGTCGCTGAAGACAGTGATTGTCCCCAAAGGGAACCAGCTCCATAGGAAGTTGAGGAGAGCTGCCTTGAAGCTGGAGAAGACCATGGGATATGGAGAGGCTGAGGTTTGTGTGTGTGTGTGTGCGTGCGGGGGGATGACGGAATATACAGTGCATTGGGAAAGTATTCAGACCCCTTCACTTTTTCCACATTTTGCTTTATTCTAAAATCGATTTAAAAAAAATACTCATCAATCTACACAACAATACCCCATAATGACAAAGTGAAAATGGTTATCTTTGAAAAATTTTGCAAATGAAAAAAAATACATACCTTATTTACATAAGTATTCAAACCCTTTGCTATGAGACTCGAAATTGAGCTCCGGTGAATCCTGTTTCCATTGGTCATCCTTGAGATGTTTCTACAACTTGATTGGAGTCCACCTGTGGTAAATTCAATTGATTGGACATGATTTGGAAGGGAAACATCTGTTTGTATAAGGTCCCACAGTTGACCGTGCATTTCAGAGCAAAAACCAAGCCATGAGGTCTAAGGAATTGTTCGTAGAGCTCCAAGACAGGATTGTGTCAAGGCACAAATCTGGGGAAGGGTACGAAAAATGTCTGCGGCATTGATGGTACCCATCATCAAAGTGGCCATCATTGTTCTTAAATGGAAGAAGTTTGGAACCACCAAGTCTTCCTAAAGCTGACTGCACTGCCAAACTGAGCAATCGGGGGAGAAGGGGCTTGGTCAGGGAGGTGACCAAAAACAATAGTGCGAGTCACTGTGACCGACTGATGTGTAGACTGATGAGAAAAACAAAATGTGGAAAAGCTGAAGGGGAATGTATAATATGTATAGTATGTACAGTTGAAGTCAGAAGTTTATATACACCTTAGCCAAATACATTTAAACTCAGTTTTTCACAATTCCTGACATTTAATCCTAGTAAAAATTCCCTGTTTTAGGGCAGTTAGGATCACTGGTTTATTTTAAGTATGTGAAATGTCAGAATAATAGTAGAGTGATTTATTTCAGATTTTATTTCTTTAATCACATTCCCAGTGGGTCAGAAGTTTACATACACTCAATTAGTATTTGGTAGCATTGCCTTTAAATTGTTTAACGTGGGTAAAATGTTTCGGGTAGCCTTCCACAAGCTTCCCACAATAAGTTAGGTGAATTTTGGCCCATTCCTCCTGACAGAGCTGGTGTAACTGAGTCAGGTTGTAGGCCTCCTTGCTCCCACATGCTTTTTCAGTTCTGCCCACAAATTGTCTATACGATTGAGGTCAGGGCTTTGTGGCCACTCCACATACCTTGACGGCCACTCCTTGATGGCCACTCCAATACCTTGACTTTGTTGTCCTTAAGCCATTTTGCCACAACTTTGGAATTATGCTTGGGGTCATTGTCCATTTGGAAGACCTACAGTGGGGAGAACAAGTATTTGATACACTGCCGATTTTGCAGGTTTTCCTACTTACAAAGCATGTAGAGCTCTGTAATTTTTATCATAGGTACACTTCGACTGTGAGAGACGGAATTTAAAACAAAAATCCAGAAAATCACATTGTATGATTTTTAAGTAATTAATTTGCATTTTATTGCATGACATAAGTATTTGATCACCTACCAACCAGTAAGAATTCCGGCTCTCACAGACCTGTTCGTTTTTCTTTAAGAAGCCCTCCTGTTCTCCACTCACTACCTGTATTAACTGCACCTGTTTGAACTCGTTACCTGTATAAAAGACACCTGTCCACACACTCAATCAAACAGACTCCAACCTCTCCACAATGGCCAAGACCAGAGAGCTGTGTAAGGACATCAGGGATAAAATTGTAGACCTGCACAAGGCTGGGATGGGCTACAGGACAATAGGCAAGCAGCTTGGTGAGAAGGCAACAACTGTTGGCGCAATTATTAGAAAATGGAAGAAGTTCAAGATGACGGTCAATCACCCTCGGTCTGGGGCTCCATGCAAGATCTCACCTCGTGGGGCATCAATGATCATGAGGAAGGTGAGGGATCAGCCTAGAACTACACGGCAGGACCTGGTCAATGACCTGAAGAGAGCTGGGACCACAGTCTCAAAGAAAACCATTAGTAACACACTACGCCGTCATGGATTAAAATCCTGCAGCGCACACAAGGTCCCCCTGCTCAAGCCAGCGCATGTCCAGGCCCGTCTGAAGTTTGCCAATGACCATCTGGATGATCCAGAGGAGGAATGGGAGAAGGTCATGTGGTCTGATGAGACAAAAATAGAGCTTTTTGGTCTAAACTACACTCGCCGTGTTTGGAGGAAGAAGAAGGATGAGTACAACCCCAAGAACACCATCCCAACCGTGAAGCATGGAGGTGGAAATATCATTCTTTTGGGATGCTTTTCTGCAAAGGGGACAGGACGACTGCACCGTATTGAGGGGAGGATGGATGGGGCCATGTATCGCGAGATCTTGGCCAACAACCTCCTTCCCTCAGTAAGAGCATTGAAGATGGGTCGTGGCTGGGTCTTCCAGCATGACAACGACCCGAAACACACAGCCAGGGCAACTAAGGAGTGGCTCCGTAAGAAGCATTTGGAGGGAGCTGAAAGTCTGTATTGCCCAGCGACAGCCCCGAAACCTGAAGGATCTGGAGAAGGTCTGTATGGAGGAGTGGGCCAAAATCCCTGCTGCAGTGTGTGCAAACCTGGTCAAGAACTACAGGAAACGTATGATCTCTGTAATTGCAAACAAAGGTTTCTGTACCAAATATTAAGTTCTGCTTTTCTGATGTATCAAATACTTATGTCATGCAATAAAATGCAAATTAATTACTTAAAAATCATACAATGTGATTTTCTGGATTTTTGTTTTAGATTCCGTCTCTCACAGTTGAAGTGTACCTATGATAAACATTACAGACCTCTACATGCTTTGTAAGTAGGAAAACCTGCAAAATCGGCAGTGTATCAAATACTTGTTCTCCCCACTGTATGTAGATGTACATTAGAGGTCGACCGATTTATTTTTTTCGATACCGATTTATTGGAGGACCAAAAAAGCCGATACCAATTAATCGGCCAATTTTTTATTTTATTTTATTATATTTGTAATAATGACAATTACAACAATACTGAATGAACACTTATTTTAACTTAATATAATACATCAATTTACCTTCAAGTAAATAATGAAACATGTTCAATTTGGTTTAAATAATGCAAAAACAAAGTGTTGGAGAATAAAGTAAAAGTGCAATATGTGCTATGTAAGAAAGCTAACGTTTCAGTTCCTTGCTCAGAACATGAGAACATATGAAAGCTGGTGGTTCCTTTTAACATGAGTCTTCAATATTCCCATGTAAGAAGTTTTAGGTTGTAGTTATTATAGGAATTATAGGACTATTTCCCTCTCTACCATTTGTATTTCATTAACCTTTGACTATTGGATGTTCTTATAGGCACTTTAGTATTGCAAGTGTAACAGTATAGCTTCCGTCCCTCTCCTCGCTCCTCCCTGGGCTCGAACCAGCAACACAACGACAACAGCCACCATCGAAGCAGCGTTACCCATCCAGAGCAAGGGGACCAACTGCTAGAAGGCTCAGAGCGAGTGACGTTTGAAACGCTATTAGCGCGCACTAACTAGCTAGCCATTTCACTTCGGTTACACCAGCCTCATCTCGGGAGTTGATAGGCTTGAAGTCATAAACAGCGCAATGCTTGACGCACAACGAAGAGTTGCTGGCAAAACGCACGAAAGTGCTGTTTGAATGAATGTTTACGCGCCTGCTTCTGCCTACCACTGCTCAGTCAGATACTTAGATACTTGTATGCTTGTATGCTCAGTCAGATTATATGCAACGCAGGACACGCTAGATAATATCTAATAATATCATCAACCATGTGTAGTTAACTAGTGGTTATGATTGATTGTTTTTTATAAGATAAGTTTAATGCTAGCTAGCAACTTACCTTGGCTTACTGCATTCGCGTAACAGGCAGTCTCCTTGTGGAGTGCAACCAGAGAGAGGCAGGTCGTTATTGCGTTGGACTAGTTAACTGTAAGGTTGCAAAATTGGATCCCCCGAGCTGACAAGGTGAAAATCTGTCGTTCTGCCCTGAACAAGGTAGTTAACCCACCGTTCCTAGGCCGTCATTGAAGATAAGAATGTGTTCTTAACTGACTTGCCTAGTTAAATAAAGGTGTAAAAAAAAAAAAACGCCGCCCAAAAATACCGATTTCCAATTGTTATGAAAACTTGAAATGGGCCCTAATTAATCGGCCATTCCGATTAATCGGTCGACCTGTAATGTACAGTATATGTATGTATATATTATATATGTATGTGTTTCTGCACATCATTTCCGACATTTTGGTAGGCTATTTGATAGTCAACTTGTCTATAATTAAATACATACAACTTCTCTTCTGTCATTATATGTTGCCCTAGAACACTAATAAACCCTTGCTCACCAGAATAATGTCAGAAATCAATAGAATGAATGCTTTGATCTAGTTGACATCGGTAAAGTTCTCTGTCATCTTTTTTCGCGATGCAAAGACACGAATGCAAAGGCACCGGGGAGAAAATGCAATAACAAAAAAAAAAAGATTTTCTGTTCAAAATGTCCAAATGACATCAGTTTGACCGGTGAAAAGGAAATAGAAAGCTGTGAAAACGACCCAACGTGTTTCTGATAAGATTTCAGTTTGGATGATTATTTCTTGTGGATGAAATACTATCAGCTTTTATGATGCTGATCAAGATAGCACCTCTACAGACGGTATATAACTGAGCATTCACATTCTCTCACGATGCTGAAAGGAACTCCTGTTTCTGAGTCAAAATGTTGCCTACATTGTAGCATTTTAATGTTAAGATTATGTGAGTGGTTATAGACCTACAGTCAGTGTCCAGATTTCAGTTTCCATTTAACCCATCTGAACAGTAGGCTACAGTTCCCTTGACTGTAGGCCATAACCCTATTTGAAGTCTTGTGACTGTCGAATTTGTATAGCGCCTCACACTCATCACACAATCATTCTCCTTTACAACTTCACCAAAACTTTTCTGGCCCAATCTTCTCTTTATTTTCAACACTCCTTTCACAGCTTTTCTCTTATTGAATTAAACTCCGACATTGTCGCACTCCGACATTATCCTTTTTGCCTCCGTGGATTGACGTAAACTTTTTCTGCCCGTTCCCGAAAGCCTTTGGTGATTAGCATGTAGGCTGTTTGGCGTGTACACAGTTAGGCCCTAAAGCATAGGCTTATGCACTAATGAGGCAAAGAGAGAGATGATAAACACTCACTAATTTCTCATCAAAAGGTAGCTATGTGCACATTAAACAATAATACACTCAGGTAGCCTAGTAGTTAAGAGTGTTGGGCAGTAACTGAAAGGTTGCTGGTTTGAACCCCTGAGCTGACTTGGTGAAAAATCTGTCAATGTGCCCTTGAGCAAGGCACTTAACCCTAATTGCTCCTGTAAGTCTCTCTGGAGAAGAGCGTCTGCTAAATGACAAAAAATGTAAATTATACATTCATGGATTTTTTAAGCTATTGTTTTCTGCTTATTCAACCCGCCCTTTATCCATACAATATTTAATTACCCTAAACCCGTCCGCCCCGCGGTTATACGGCGGGTTATGTGTCAACCCGTGCATCACTAATGTGTGTGCATGCTTGTGTTGGCGCTTACCTGTGTGTGTGTGTGTGTGTGTGTGTGTGTGTGTGTGTGTGTGTGTGTGTGTGTGTGTGTGTGTGTGTGTGTGTGTGTGTGTGTGTGTGTAGGTAATGGAGTTGGATGCACACACATACAATTTTGTTGCAGAAAGATCCTTTCCCATTGGTGAGTCAATAATAATGCTACCGGTACTTTTTATAACTACTTGCCTATAACTACTGTCTGTGAATAATTTAATATTTTCAACTGTGTGTTGGTTCGTCTCTCCAGGCCTGAACATTGTAATGAAGGTCATAAATGGTGACCCTTCACCTGACCCCCGACTGTTGGTCAGCCCTGACCCCTCACCCAAGGTCAGCCCTGACCCCTCACCCCAGGTGTCAGAGGTCAGCAACCCCACCATGACCTCTACAGCTCTGTTGTCCTACCTGAATGCCTCCACCAGGACACAGCCTGTCATCGGTAAGTGTGTGTGTGTGTGTTATTGTTTAATGTGCACTTCATAGTTAACTTTTGATGAGAAATTAGTACCTGTGTTTCTCATCTCTTTGCCTCCCTCCTCTCTCCCCGTCTCCTCCAGGTGTCAGTATGTTGACAGAGTTGCCAGACAGACATGGTGACTACTTCCTCTGCCGCTGCTGTTCTCACAGGATGTTTACTTCATCCCTCATTGGACACCTAATCTCTGCTCGACACCGCTACCACTACATAGTGGGTTACAGACTGCACACAGCCACACACACTACATACACACACTACATACCCACTACATATACGCACATGCACACACACACTACAACACACTACATACACACGCACACACACACCATAACTACATTGTGTCCAGACCTGAGTCAAATACACTATATATACTAAAGTATGTGGACAACCCTTCAAATTAGTGTATTCGGCCATTTCAGCCACACCCGTTGCTGACAGGTATATAAAATCAAGCACACAGCCATGCAATCTCCATAGACAAACATTGGCAGTAGAATGGCCTTACTCAGTGACTTTCAACGTGGCACCGTCATAGGATGCCACCTTTCCAACAAGTCAGTTCATCAAATTTCTGCCCTGCTAGAGCTGCCCCAGTCAACTGTAAGTGCTGTTATTGTGAAGTGGAAACGTCTAGGAGCAGCAATGACTCATCCGCAAAGTGGTAGGCCACACAAGCTCACAGAACGGGACAGACGAGTGCTGACGGTGCGTAGTGCGTAAAAATCGTCTGTCCTCGGTTGCAACACTCACTACTGACGATTGATTCTGTGCTTCCAACTTTGTGGCAAGAGTTTGGGGAAGGCTCTTTCCTGTTTCAGCATGATAATGCCAACTTTGCACAAAGCAAGGTCCATACAGAAATGGTTTGTTGAGATCAGTGTGGAGAACTTGACTGGCCTGCACAGAGCCCTGACCTCAACCCCATCGAAAACCTTTGTGATGAATTGGAACGCCGACTGCAAACCATGTCTTATCACCAAACATCTGTGCCTGACCTCACTAATGCTCTTGTGGCTGAATGGTAGCAAGTCTCCGCAGCAATGTTCCAACATCTAGTGGAAAGCCTTCACAGAAGAGTGGAGGTTGTTATGGCAGCAAAGCGGGGACCAACTCCATAATAATGCCCATGATTTTGGAATGAGATGTTCCACGGGCAGGTGTCCACATACTTTTGGTCATGTAGTGTACTTTCAACGACTGGAGCTGATTTTTGACCCAGGTCTGATTTGTGTTTCATGTTCAAGCTCCATACATACTGAACTCGGTAAGTGACATTTCCCACTGGACTGTGTTGTCATAGAAACTAGTGTACCCTGAGCTGGCTGCTGATTGGCCAGTGAGCCCAGAGCTGACGGTGAAGGCGGGGCCTCTTCATGAGGAGCTGAGAGTGAGAGCTGCAGAACTGGAGGCACAGGAGGGACTAGGACAGCCCACGGTAATTGATAACCTATAATCATCTAATATCTGTTTGATCACTGCCCTTATCAATACACTGAACTGAAAACACCAAAGGGAACGGGACAACCCATGATAAACTACAACCTATAATCATCTAATTGTAGGGTTCTGAGTCTTGACGGTTTTTAAGATATTGAGAACAACAAACACTTGAATAAAAAGGTATTTTAATAAAGCCGGGAAGCATACAAACAATACACGTCAACAAACCCAAACAGCAGTGTATATAGGAGAGTCTCTGCCTCCCTGCATCCTGTGGAATCTATGCATAAACAATCATAAATCTCGATGGACCAACCAAATGTAAATGAATACCAGATGTTTCTTGCCGTATTGGGGGAAGGGTGTGAGTCATTCTAACTTTGACGGTCCCCCAGATAACAACTTGGACCGTAACGTATGGTGGTCTAACAGGCTCACAAGGCCTTGCAGTTACATTGCAAAGGGCCCTAGGCTCTTTAGGGTTGACTGGTGTGCCTCTAACATACTGGGTAACCCACAATGATTTAAAGGTACATCTGGTGTGTAAACTGCATTATGGTTAAAACAGACTGTATGTTTTTTTTTTACAGACTATATGGTTTAAACAGACTATGTGGTTAAAGGGCCAATCCATAGCTGAAACAATAACGAAGTAGTTCACCGCACCAATGTTTTGGTAAAAAGCTGAGGGGTGGCGCTTGAGAAATGTACCCACTCTCAAATTCATAGACAAGGACTGACCATCCATGATATCAAAAGTTATGGTTTTAATCATGTTTGTTTACTTTATTTTGCTTAAAAACATTGGAGTACGTGCTGACCAGACCGCTCACGCATGTGGATTTTGTCCACCTACACCAGACGCGATCAGGACATGCAGGTTGAAATATCAAAATGAACTCTGAACCAACTACATTCATTTGGGGACAGGTCAAAAAGCATTAAACATTTATGGACATTTAGCTAGCTAGCTTGCTGTTTCTAGCTAATTTCTCCTGGGATATAAACATTGGGTTGTTATTTGACCTGAAATGCACAAGGTCCTCTACTTCGACAATTAATCCACAGATAAAAAGGTAAACCGAGTTTGTTTCTAGTAATCTCTCCTCCTTCAGGCTTCTTCTTCTTCTTTGGACTTTATATGGCGTTTGGAAACCAACTTTAACCTCTAATTCCTCCCAAACCCGGATCCGGGAGCACCCCCCACAGTAAAAAAGCTGACTGGCATAGCCTAGCATAGCGTCACAAGTAAATACTAGCATCTAAATATCATTAAATCACAAGTCCAAGACACCAGATGAAAGATACACATCTTGTGAATCCAGCCATCATTTCTGATTTTTAAAATGTTTTACAGGGAAGACACAATATGTAAATCTATTAGCTAACCACGTTAGCAAAAGACACCACTTTTTTTACTCCACCAGTTTTTTACTCCATCAGTAGCCATCACTAATTCGACCAAATAAAGATATAAATAGCCACTAACCAAGAAACAACTTCATAAGATGACAGTCTGATAACATATTTATTGTATAGCATATGTTTTTTTAGAAAAATGTGCATATTTCAGGTATAAATCACAGTTCTACATTGCAGCTGCAATCTGAAATAATGCCGAAGCTGCCAGAATAATTACAGAGACCAACGTCAAATACCTAATTACTCATCTTAAAACATTTCTGAAAAATACACAGCGTACAGCAAATGAAAGCCCAACATCTTGTGAATCCAGCCAATATGTCAGATTTTTTAAGTGTTTTACAGCGAAAACACAATATAGCATTATATTAGCTTAGCACAATAGCCAGAAACACAAGCAATTTACCAGCAGCACAGGTTAGCGATCGTAACAATACAGCAAAAGATATATAATTTTTGACTAACCTTGATATACTTCGTCAGATGACAGTCCTGTAACATCATATTACACAATGCATATAGGTTTTGTTCGAAAATGTGCATATTTAGCAGCACAAATCGTGGTTATACAATGTGATCAGTGGCAACAGGTCATGCATTCTGGCCGGCGCCATCTTGGAAAGGCACCTAAGTTTACGATTATTTATCGATTAGATTGACAAAAAAATACAGGTTGGACAGCAAATGAAAGATGCATTAGTTATTAATTCAACCGCTGAGTTAGATTTTTAAAATTAACGTTACTAGACATACAGTGTGCGTTACAGCCAGACTAGTGCCGCAATAATGGCGGACAAATGCGTTTACATTTTTCCACATAAATACGGAATAACATCATAAATAGCTCTTACTTTTGGACGAGCTTCCATCAGAATCTTGGGCAAGGTGTCCTTTGTCCAAAATAATCGTTGCTTGGTTGTAAAACGTCATCTTCAACTTCGGAATTAGCAGCTAACAATAGCTATGTGGCCACAACATGCCAAAATCCCCAAAACGCAATACTAAGGAAATTCCGAAAATAGCAATATACTCGCATAAACTGATATAACTCGGTTTAAAATAACTTCGTTATGATGTTTCTAACACCTATATCGAATTAAATTACAGACGGATATAGCTAAGGCCGATAACTGAGCATTTCAAAATGCCATCCTGAGGTCTTGCTTTGCGCAATGACGAACGACGAAAAGAGAGCTCCCTTCCTTCCTTGGCCTTTTATAAGCTCTGAGAACTACGTAGACACTCCATTCCACTTCTCATTGGTTACTGACATCCAGGGGAAGGCGGGTGCAGTTCATGTCGACCCATAGGATACATACAGAGCTTTAAACTGATCTGAGAACAGAGCCTCGTTTTCAGACCTTCGCAGTTCCTGTCATGGATTTCGCTGCAGAAAGAGTTATGGTTCACCCACAGACATAATTCAAACGGTTTTAGAAACTAGAGATTGTTTTCTATCCAATAGTAATAATAATATGCATATTGTACGTGCAAGAATTGAGTACGAGGCAGTTTAATTTGGGAACGATAAATGTCCAAGTTGAAACAGCACCCCCTGTAGTGTCAAGAGGTTTTAAGGTGCATTACCACCACCAACTGGGCTGGAGTGTGGATCTCAGTTCAGCTTTCAATCACCCACGTGGGCATATGCTCCTAAAAACCAATGAGGAGATGGGAGAGGCGGGACTTGCACCGCGTCAAGCGTCACAAATAGAACCAAATTCTATTTTAGCACCTGGCTACGCAGACGCTCGTTGACGCGCACGGACAGTGTGGGTGCAATGATTGAATAACATTTGAGTACATTTATTTTGTGACGCGAGCGGTGTGGTCAGCATGTTAGAGTTTGGGTTCTGATGGGTACAGCAGTTGTTCATGAGTTCTATTCTTCAAGAATCATACATTTTTAAGTCCAAAAATGGATGTAGTGTAGCAACTGCAGATTGCTCCTTTAACAGACTATATGGTTAAAACCCTTCAAAATCAATATCTGTCTGATCACTGCCCTTATCAATACAATGAACTGGAGACACGGGAGGGAATGGGACAACCCACAGCAAACTCCTCCATCAAATAATGAATTAATCAATCTCTCAATAAACCAATCAATCAAAAGTACATCAATCATATGATCTGTTCTGTTATGAAGGTGGTAAAGAGAGAACCTGTTGCTGGAGACACAACCACTACCAATACTGAAGGTAAGACGCACACACACAAACACACACATGCACACACAAACATACACACACTCACCTCCTGTGAATGGTTTTGTGTGTGTTTCAGGGACTGCCCAGCAGAGCCAGAACAGCTCACCTCCTCTCACTGTGAAAGAGGAACCGGTTGACTCCACAGTACCGTCCCAGCCCCCTAGAGGAGAGAAGAGGAACAAGAGGAGGAGCAACCCTGTGGTTGGTCAGTATTCCTGTTATCAAGGCTGCCATTGGTTGGTTCATCAGTCTCTCAGTTTGGACAGTATCTCAAGTTTGGACCGTAATACTATTTTGAAGTGACCTGTGCGTGCGTGCGTGTGCGTGCGTGCGTGCGTGTGTGCGTGCGTGCGTGTGTGTGTGTGTGTGTGTGTGTGTGTAGGTGTGAACTTCCTGGTCCAGGTGTCCGACAGGAGAAGGAAACAGTACTACTGTCAGCTATGTTCTGTCAGGATGAAACACGCTATTGCTGATCACATGACCAGCCTCAGCCACCGACACAACTATGTGGTGCGTGTGTTTTTAAGTCTATCTTTTTATTTAGTAAGATGTGCATCATTACAGGGATGTCAATTGATAACCATTTATTTGGGGGATATTTGACATGCATTAAATTCCGCTTGTTGTCTTTTGTAGAGGTTGAAGTACCCTGGTTGGACCTCCAGCCCGGTAGAGATGGAGAAGAAGCTGTTCAAAATGGCCGTTCACCTGGAGAAGGTCGACAGAGACGCAGGAATGGGCATGCAGGTCAACACACACACTGAAAGTTTACAATTGTCGGGGTGGAAGGTGTCTGTGCTTCGTTCGTTGGGGCCTGCTTCCTGCGTCAGTCAGGTTGTCTCTGTCACAAAGCATGATGAACCCTATTGACTGTTGCGTACTGTTACAGGAAAATTGTGTGCCTCTTTCCTGTAAATTAAACTCAAACTATTTTAGGCCCCACAGACACATACAAACTCACACTAGCACCAAACTCACATGCTACTAGCACCAAACTCACACGCTCTACTAGCACCAAACTCACACGCTCTACTAGCACCAAACTCACACGCTCTACTAGCACCAAACTCACACGCTCTACTAGCACCAAACTCACACGCTCTACTAGCACCAAACTCACACGCTCTACTAGCACCAAACTCACACGCTCTACTAGCACCAAACTCACACGCTCTACTAGCACCAAACTCACACGCTCTACTAGCACCAAACTCACACCCTACTAGCACCAAACTCATACTAGCACCAAACTTACACTCTACTAGCACCAAACACACGCTCTACTAGCACCAAACTCACACGCTCTACTAGCACCAAAATCATACTAGCTCCAAACTCACACGCTCTACTAGCACCAAATTCACACTAGCACCAAACACATTTGCTGATGTTCTCTCTCTGTGTAACAGAAGGTAGAAGTGGAAGCTGATGAGTACAAAGAGCTGTTGTCCTTTCCTGTGGAGGAAGGTAAGCTTGTACAAAGGAAAAATCCACCCATTTTGAATGTTATGTTTTTTGTGCATTTCTGGGCGATGTTGTATCGGTTTTCAGGGGTCATGTTTTCAAATGTATCTGGGCTATTGCCTTTCAAGCAGACAGAAATACAGCCGGTATGACGAGTTGTATTTCTGCATGCGTGAACTGCAATAGCTCAGATACACATGAAATGACCCCAGGAATCGATAGAACATCGCTCAGATATGCACAAAATAACATTCTAAATGGGTTAATCTTTCTTTTAATTACTGTGGTTGATATATGATTGTTATTGTGGTCTTGATCCACAGCTGTCAGTAAACTGCAAGCCATCATCAGACGGCAACAAGAGCCATGCGATCTGAGACACACAGCTCCCTCGACCAATCACAACCCAGAGGATCTGAGACAGACAGCTCCCTTGTCCAATTCCGATGCAGCCCAAGGTCCAGCTCAAGGTAAGTATAAGCCATCTGAGGCTAGAGTTTCAGCAGAACGCGTAATATCTGACTCCTTAGAGGAGAAACTGAGGTCAATCACCTGAAGTTGGATTCCTGTTGTTGAAACTGTTCTTTAGCTGAAACTGTTGTACTGAAACTGTGGGGGGCAGCACTAGGGTGTGTGGGTGTTGGAATGAGATACACAAAGTAGAACCAACCAGTAAAAGCACAGCCCCTTTATTTTCTACGAATCGTGCCGAGAACATAAAATGGGGTTCACAGATTCTGGTGTCAACTTTTGTTGTGACTTGATTTAAATTAATCTGATGACTGTTAGTGGCCGGGGACTATAATGCAGGCAAACTTAAATCAGTTTTACCAAATTTTTACCAGCATGTCACGTGCAACCAAAGAAAAAAAATCCTAGACCACCTTTACTCCACACACAGAGATGCATACAAAGCTCTCCACCGCCCTCCATTTTGACAAATCTGACCATAATTCTATCCTCCTGATTCCTGCTTACAAGCAAAAACTAAAGCAGGAAGTACCAGTGACTCGCTCAATAGGGAAGTGGTCAGATGACTCGGATGCTACGCTACATGACTGTTTTGCTAGCACAGACTGGAATATGTTCCGGGATTCATCCAATGGCATTGAGGAGTACACCACCTCAGTCATCGGCTTCATCAATAAGTGCATCAACGACGTCATCCCCACAGTGACTGTACGTACATATCCCATGGATTACAGGCAACATCCGCATCGAGCTAAAGGCTAGAACTGCCGCTGTAAAGGAGCGGGAGAGTAATCCGGGCGCTTTAAAAAAATCCCGCTATGCCCACCGACAAACCATCAAACAAGCAAAGCGTCAATACAGGATTAAGATTGAATCCTACTACACCGGCTCTGACGCTTGTCGGGTTGTGGCAGGGCTTGAAAACTATTACAGACTACAAAGGAAAACCCACACACGAGCTGCCCAGTGACGTGAGCAACCAGATAAGCTAAATGCCTTTTATGCTCGCTTCAAGGAAAGCAACACTGAAGCATGTACGAGAGCACCAGCTGGCCTAGATGACTGTGTGATAACACTCTTGGTAGCCGATGTGAACAAAACCTTTAAACAGGTCAACATTCACAAAGCCGCTGGGCCAGATGGCAAGTGTCTTCACTGACATTTTCAACATCTCCCTAGCCGAGTCTGTAATATCTACATGTTTCAAGCAGACCACCATAGTCCCCGTGCCCAAGGACACGAAGGTAACCTGCCTAAATGATTACCGCCCCTTGGCACTCACGTCGGTAGCCATGAAGCGCTTTGAAAGGCTAGTCATGGCTCACATCAACAGCATCCTCCCAGATATCCTAGACCCACTCCATTTCGCATTCCGCCCCAACAGATCCACAGATGATGCAATCTCAATCGCACTCCACACTGCCCTTTCTCACCTGGACAAAAGGAACACCTATGTGAGAATGCTGTTCATTGACTACAGCTCAGCGTTCAACACCATAGTGCCCACGAAGCTCATCACTAAGCTAAGGATCTGGGACTAAACACCGCCCTCTGGATCCTGGACTTCCTGACGGGCCGTCCCCAGGTGGTAAGAGTAGGCAACAACACGTCTGCCACGCTGATCCTTAACACTAGGGACAATCAGGGGTGTGTACTTACTCCCCTCCTGTATTCCTTGTTCACCCACAACTGCGTGGCCAAACACGACTCCAACACCATCATTAAGTTTGCTGACGACACGATAGTGGTAGGCCTGATCACCGACAACAATGAGACGGCCTATAGGGAGAAGGTCAGAGAAGTGGGCAGTGTGGTGCCAGGACAACAACCTCTCCCTCAATGTGAGCAAGACTAAGGAGCTGATCGTGGACTACAGGAAAAGGTGGGCCGAACAGGCCCCCATTAACTTCTTATGGCTGCAATCCCGTTAACGGGATGATATGACAACAGCCAGTGAAAGTGCAGGGCGCAAAATTCAAACAGAAATCTCATAATTAAAATTCCTCGAACATACATGTATCTTATACCATTTTAAAGGTAATCTTGTTGTTAATCCCAAAAAAGTGTCCGATTTTCAAATAGGCTTTAGAGCGAAAGCACCACAAACGATTATGTTAGGTCACCGCAAAATCACAGACAAACACAGTCATTTTCCCAGCCAAAGACAGGAGTCACAAAAAGCAGAAATAGAGATAAAATGAATCACTAACCTTTGATGATCTTCATCAGATGACACTCATAGGACTTCATGTTACACAATACATATGTTTTGTTCGATAAAGTTAATATTTATATCCAAAAACCTCAGTTTACATTGGCGCCATGTTCAGAAATGCCTCCAAAATATCCGGAGAAATTGCAGAGAGCCACGTTAAATAACATAAATACTCATCATAAACTTTGATGAAAGATACATGTTTTACATAGAATTAAAGGTAAACTTGTTCTTAATGCAACCGCTGTGTCAGATTTCAAAAAGCTTTACGGCAAAAGCACAATATTCAATAATCTGAGAACAGGGTTCAGCCACAAAAGGAAACCATACAGTTACCCGCCAAATTGTGCAGTCAACAAAACTCATAAAAAGCATTATAAATCTTCACTTTGCTGATCTTCGTCGGAATGCACTCCCAGGACTCCCACTTCCACAAGAAATTTTTGTTTTGTTCGGTATGTCCATCATTTATGTCCAAATAGCTATTTTTGTTGGTGTGTTTGGTAAACAAATCCAAAGTCAGGAAGCGCGTTCATGAAAGCAGACGAAATGTCAAAAAGTTCCGTAACAGTCAGTAGAAACATGTCAAACGATGTATTGAATCAATCTTTAGAATGTTTTTAACATAAATCTTCAGTAACGTTCCAACCGGAGAATTACATTGACTTCAGATGTGCGATGGAACAGAGCTCCCTCTCATGTGAACACGCATGATCAGAGCATGGTCAGGTCATGATAGACCTTACTCAATCCCTTCTCATTCGGCCCCCCTTCACAGTAGAGGCATCAGACAAGGTTCTACAGACTGTTGACATCTAGTGGAAGCCGTAGGAAGTGCAAACTCATCCATATCTCACTGTGAATTCAATAGGGTCTTGGTTGAAAATCGACCAGCCTCAGAATTCCCACTTCCTGTTTGGATTTTTTTCTCAGGTTTTTGCCTGCCATATGAGTTCTGTTATACTCACAGACATCATTCAAACAGTTTTAGAAACTTCAGGGTGTTTTCTATCCAATACGAATAATAATATGCATATATTAGCAATTGGGACTGAGGAGCAGGCAGTTTACTATGGGCACCTCTGGGCACCTTTCATCCAAGCTACTCAATACTGCCACTGCAGCCATAAGAAGTTAACAAAAATATTATCTTCATCCTTTATATTTCCTACACAATGTAAAGGATGTAAACTTGACATACACAGTGTGAAATCTCTTCAAGTTACAACATTTTAGTTATACAATTGTCACAAAATAGACATTAATGTTCCATAGACCAACTCTCATCATTCCCCACATCCGGATGTTTAGAAATATTGTCCCAGTGTTCACTTTTGGACGTTAGAGTTTTTGGGCTGCAAAATGTCTCTGTAACAGAGAAACATTCCAATCACCAAAATGAGTTCCCTGCTGAATACAATTTACGATTGGCGTGAGGTGTCATAAATCCCCCACATCAATCCCTACTCCCCTCTGCGTGTGAGAGGGGTCTAGTGGATATTGATCCATTGTAACCTGATCTTTGGATCCTCACAGGAGAGTCGTGACACTTTTATTTAGCTGAAACTGTTCTTTGGCTGAAACTGTTCTTAACTGAAGTTAAAGCATCTGCTGTGTATCCACTCATCGTTTCATCTCTCTCAGGTTTGTGTGGGGCAGAGTCACGTGAGACCGAGGGAGTGTGTCCTCTCCCTGTCAGTCTATCAGAGGAGGAGAATGACCAGACGCCCCAGAGGCTCCTGGTTCAGATCTCAGGTGAGCCACAGAAATATCTCTATCTGTCCATGGGGGAGTGGTTCTTTACCTGAATGCCATGATATAACGTTGCTCTTTCTCTCCACCCTTCTCTCTCTCTCTCCCAGTGTTTTTGGGAGAAGACCAGGAACCCCTACAAGTACCTTCCCCGTTCCTCCAGGATCAGCCATCTCTTACTTCCATCCCTCTCCCCCTCTCTACACCTCCCCCTATCCCCCTCTCTTCCTCAATCCCTCCCTCCCTCTCTCCCTCAATCCCCCTTTCTACCTCTCTTTCCACAGTTGTCCTATCTACCTCACCCTCCCTCTCTTCCTCCATACCATCCCACACGCCCTCTTTGTCCACAGAGAATACGACACACCCCTCCCCTGTCTCTGTCCCTGTTCCTGCACCTCTCTCAGCTCTGAGGAGCTCAACACATTTGAAGGACTGGGAGACTTCCCTGAGTCCAGAGTGGTGGGAGAGGAAGAGCCCAGAATGCAGAGAGACACAGATGCTTCTAGAAATACCAGACAGACAGACTCATCTGGAATACTCTGAGAGAGTCAGACGGACAGACTACTCAGAGAGAGACAGACAGGCGGACTACTCCGAGCGAGACAGACAGGCGGACTACTCCGAGCGAGACAGACAGGCGGACTACTCCGAGCGAGACAGACAGGCGGACTACTCCGAGCGAGACAGACAGGCGGACTACTCCGAGCGAGACAGACAGGCGGACTACTCCGAGCGAGACAGACAGGCGGACTACTCCGAGCGAGACAGACAGGCGGACTACTCCGAGCGAGACAGACAGGCGGACTACTCCGGGCGAGACAGACAGGCGGACTACTCCGGGCGAGACAGACAGGCGGACTACTCCGGGCGAGACAGACAGGCGGACTACTCCGGGCGCGACAGACAGGCGGACTACTCCGGGCGAGACAGACAGGCGGACTACTCCGGGCGAGACAGACAGGCGGACTACTCCGGGCGAGACAGACAGGCGGACTACTCCGAGCGAGACAGACAGGCGGACTACTCCGAGCGAGACAGACAGGCGGACTACTCCGAGCGAGACAGACAGGCGGACTACTCCGAGCGAGACAGACAGGCGGACTACTCCGAGCGAGACAGACAGGCGGACTACTCCGAGCGAGACAGACAGGCGGACTACTCCGAGCGAGACAGACAGGCGGACTACTCCGAGAGAGACAGACAGGCGGACTACTTAAGGGGAAACAGACAGACGGATTACCTGGCATCTCAGAGCTTACATCAGACTACAGAGCACTGGGTGACAGGGCAAGGTAAGTGTCTGTGTCTGTGTCTTTGTCTTTGTCTGTGGTGACTGTTTCAAACAGCTTTCCTCTCTCTCTTCAGTGACCTCCATGGACACAATGCTGTACAGTACTCCAACAGAACCGGACGAAGACCAAGAACACACACATCATCACAGTGAACACACACATCAGCACGGTGAACACGCACACTTTGAGCAGGCCCCAGCAAGCTGGCTCAGTGTTCCACAGGTGTATCTGCTGCCGGACACACCCGCAGGTGAGAGAAGGCTTCTTGTGACAATGGATGTATTGATTGACTGTGTTTTTCTGAGGAATACTTGGTGTTTATAGGCTGAATGATGTGTCACTCTAATAATACTTGGTGTTGATTGATTGTCTGGTGTGTCACTCACAGCAAAGAGGGTTGTCGGCCCCAGCCACCTGTCCAAGTACCTGAAAGTGAAGGGCCTTCACAACACAGAACCGATCATAGGTCAGTTGTGTGTGCACGTGTGCGTGTGTGTGCGTGCGTGCTCCAGATCTAAGATGTTTGGTAGAATGTAGAGCGATCTCTCCGATTGTGTGTTAGGGTTTAATAGGCAACCAGGTTTAATAGGGAACCAGATTTTCCGCCCCAAACCCACTACAGTTTCCCTGGATAAATAACTGCGAGAAACCGGTATATTATAATAAATGATTTCTATGAACAGGATGACGTAAAATGGAACTGTTATATGCAATGTCACAATCTGTCTTCTCACGGCCTTCTCTGCTTTGCTATCAGCATGATCAATCAACGCTCAGTGTGTGTGAGAGTATTCTGCTGTTGTAAAGGCCTATTGTATTGTTTATGCATATTGTTTATGCTGAAACTGTACATGCAGTTTCAACCTTGAAATGCAGTTAGTAGGCCTACGGTAACAAAATAGGCTACAACTTTTGAGCTTCCAGTAGGGTAACTACTTTTATTAATTCAGAAAATGTCAGATGTGTAGCAGAGCTTCACTAAAACGAATGCCACCGAGGCAGAATGCTAAATCTGCAAAGGGAGAGTAAAGTGTAGCCTACAGGCGGTTCGACAAGTAGATTGATCTGACATGCAGGCCTACACCCCGAACACATGCGAGACAAGTGCAGAGAGAGTAGTGGGGGCTTCAGTAAGTGCAGTCTTACCTCAAGCCAATGCAAGCACTGGATGAAATTCTTGCAGAAATGGTTGCGAGCATCACGTTCTCCTACATACCGTTGCAACAGTGCCAGCTCCAGGCATAAGCAACATAAGCAGTCGCTTGGGGCCCCAGGCCGCTAGGGGCCCATCAATCAATCAGTCAAATGTATTTATAAAGCCCATTTTACATCAGCCGATGCCAAAGTGCTATACAGAAACCCAGCCTAAAACCCCAAACAGCAAGCAATGCAGATGGAGAAGCACGGTGGCTAGGGAAACTCCTTAGAAAGGCAGAAACCTAGAGAGGAACCAGGCTCTGAAGGGTGGCCAGTCCTCTTCTGGAGATTAAAAGAGTACATTGCCATTAAGGCCAGATTGTTCTTCAAGATGTTGAAGAACCCTCCCTCTCAAATAACATAATGTTGAGAGTTAGAATAGTAAAATACACAAGGTGCAATTTCGAAATTTGTTTGAGCATCTGTTTATTTTTTCAGCCAGTAACTAGGTTTCCATCCAATTGGCGACAGATTTTTTTTGCTAAAGTTTTCATGTACCGACTAAAAATCAAAAAAAAGTTCAATGTGTTTCCATCGCATTTTCAACTTTACAAATAGTTTTGTCACAAACTGTTTGTATTTGTATTTATTAAGGATCCCAATTAGCTGTTGCCACGCAGCAGCTACTCTTCCTGGGGGCCAAACACATTAAGGCACTTGACATT
The DNA here is from genome assembly GCF_045679555.1 of Salvelinus alpinus. Classification (NCBI taxonomy): domain Eukaryota; kingdom Metazoa; phylum Chordata; class Actinopteri; order Salmoniformes; family Salmonidae; genus Salvelinus; species Salvelinus alpinus. The sequence goes on along the minus strand of NC_092111.1, from coordinate 24,860,576 downwards.
ACATATAAAACATTACATCATATAACATTATTACACCACTACATATCCACAATACAAAATGTTCAATACCACCATACAACAATATCACAATGTACACTACCATTCAAAAGTTTGGGATCACTTAGAAATGTCCTTGTTTTTGAAAGAAAAGCAAAAGAAATTGTCCATTAAATAACATAAAATTGATCAGAAATACAGTGTAGACATTGTTAATGTTGTAAATGACTATTGTAGCTGGAAACGGCTGATTTTTAATGGAATATCTACATTTATCAGCAACCATCACTCCTGTGTTCCAATGGCACGTTGTGTTAGCTAATCCAAGTTTATCATTTTAAAAGGCTATTTGATCATTAGAAAACCCTTTTGCAATTATGTTAGCACAGCTGAAAACTGTTGTGCTGAATTAAGAAGCAATAAAACTAGCCTTCTTTAGACTAGTTGAGTATCTGGAGCATCGGCATTTGTGGGTTCGATTACAGGCTCAAAATTGCTAGAAACAAAGAACTTTCTTCTGAAACTCGTCAGTCTATTCTTGTTCTGAGAAATGAAGGCTATTCCATGCGAGAAATTGCCAAGAAACTTTTTTTTATCTGATTCTATTGCTTGCATCAGTTACCTGATGTGGAATAGAGTTCCATGTAGTCATGGCTCTATGTAGTACTGTGTGCCTCTCATAGTCTGTTTTGGACTTGGGCACAGTGAAGAGACCTCTGATGGTGTGTCTTGTGGGGTATGCATGGGTGTCTGAACTGTGTGCTAGTCGTTTAAACAGACAGCTCGGGGCATCCAAGCGGTCTAAGGCACTGCATCCTAATGCTTGAGGTGTCACTACAGATCTGGGTTCGATCCCAGGCTGTGTCAAAAGGCTGTGACCGGAGTCCCATAGTGTGCTGTATAATTGGCCCAGCGTCGTCCGTGTTAGTGGAGGGTTTGGCCGGGGGGGGCTTTACTTGGCTCATTGCACTCTAGCGACTCCTTGTGGCGGGCCGGGCGCCTGCAGGCTAACTTCGGTCGTCAGTTGAAAGGTGTTTCCTCCGACACATTGGTGCGCCTGGCGTCCGGGTTAAGCGGGCGGGTGTTAAGAAGCGTGTTTTGGTGGGTCGTGTTTCGGAGGACTTATGACTCGACCTTCGCCTCCCAAACCCGTTGGGGAGTTGCAGCGATGAGACACGATCGAAATTGGCGAGAACAAGTGGGTCAAATACAACAAATAATAATAATAATAAGCCTGGAGCAGGACCTGCATTGCAAACAGCATTGTGTGCTACATACAATAGACTGTGCTACAGTCCAATTTTATCTTGAGCTCTTACTTAAACTCTACCCCCACGTAGCCTGCCCCTGTAGCTCGTCATCACTGGCCCGACTTGCGAAAGTGATGCGCAATCTTCGTCACTTTCTCCACTATGCTGCGCAGCTCCCCTCAGCAGCTCCCCTCAGCAGCTCCCGTCAGCAGCTTCCCTCAGCAGCTCCCCTCAGCAGCTCCCGTCAGCAGCTCCCCTCAGCAGCTCCCCTCAGCAGCTCCCCTCAGCAGCTCCCGTCAGCAGCTCCCGTCAGCAGCTCCCCTCAGCAGCTCCCGTCAGCAGCTCCCCTCAGCAGCTCCCGTCAGCAGCTTCCCTCAGCAGCTCCCCTCAGCAGCTCCCGTCAGCAGCTCCCCTCAGCAGCTCCCCTCAGCAGCTCCCCTCAGCAGCAGCTCCCCTCAGCAGCTCCCCTCAACTCGTATCCTACTGGTTGTCTGTTTCGTCGTGCTCCCCATCTTCAGCATAAACACCACGTTTATGTAGGCAGAGGACTCACATTTAATTTATTTCATGCTGTGGCTATATTTGGATGTGATGTAGGCTAGCCTATGTGTTTTGACCAACATTTTGTTTTGTGAAAAGCCCGATTCATTATTGTCGTACTGTATGTCGGGTGCTGATATAACATTCCTATGAATAGCCTATGCCTACGTTAACAAAGAAGGCCCAGATATACCTTAAATTTGTTTTATTAAGTGGTTTGTTCATTTGAACTAGTTCGGGGTGTTTCAAACCCCAATGACATAAATAAACATTTAAAACACGACCTTGCGAGATTATCAATTACTTTATTTGTAAGCTAACGAATGGTAACGAATGCAATTTTTTTGTATAATACACCTTAGAATGGCACATTATTCTGTCCGACGGTTTTATATGCTTTAGAATGACACTTCTGGTTTTGGTGGGAAATACAGGGTTACCCTGGAGATAAATGATTTATTCTAGAGATGGAATGTTTGTAAAATACCGGGAAAATATTGTGTGTGTGTGTTCCAGGTCTGGGCAGTGTGGTGGAGTGTAGAGGTATATCCCAGGCTACGTTTTTCATATGTGTGAGCTGTGCTGAGACTCTCTCCAGTACACACATCTGTGAACACATCATCAGTGCGCAACACCAGCAGTGCTACATGGTGAGTGACATCACTAGCAACTACGAAAGTGTGTGTGTGTGTGTGTGTGTAATATGTGAATGTGTTCTTAACAGTTTTCCCAGTATAGTCCTATGCGCTGTGATTGGTTGAGAGAGCAGCAGCAGCCTCCGAGTCCACAGCTCCTCAGGAAGGTCGCTTCAGCACTGTCACAACTGGAGCTGGATCTAGATGCACAGGTAAACATGGAAACCTTTGGGTTCAGGGGTCAGTGCCTGGTCAACACAGGGTCATTGAATGGTTTAGGGTGTAGATGGGGTCAAGGTTAAGGCTTATTTATACCCTACGCAGAACGCAACATAAGAACTACAATTAGCTACGCAAAATGGAGATCATTTTGCGTATCTTACGTACATAAGGTATACATTAGGCTTTAGAGGTTAGGGGTCAGGGTTCTGGACAGGGATAAGGTTATTTGTAAGCATACTGTTGGTTTTGGTGGTAGTCAAGCCTCTATCCGTTTGTGTAAGAAAAGACCGAACAACAGGATTTTCTAATCACACTTGTCTGTCGATCTGTGATGCCACAGCAGACTGGAATGGGACTCATAGATCATAATGTACCTGTCTCTGTTGTGTTGCCTAGGTGATGCTGCTGGATCAGATGTGGTATAACCTTGTGCAGTCAGCTCCATTCTACGAAGGTGTGTGTGTGCCTATGTCTGTGCGTCGGTGGGTTCGTGCCGTGTATTTGATTGTATTGTATTTGATGATCAGCTGACTGATTTTTGTGTGTGTAGCCATGAACATGCTGCAGGAACAGAATCAGAATGCCCTGTGTCTACACACAGCAAGCAGACACCAGCTTTGTCCTCCAGTTGGTCCTGACCCAGCAACGGAGCAGGGCTTTGACCAGAACCACAGAGTGATGGATAAACTGACCATGGATCAGATTGAGCCCCATCATCCCCTGCAGACAGCAGATACAGTGGCTGGTAAACTGACTGGAGATCAGCTGGAGTCAGGCCAGTGCATACAGACCGCAGACAGACGGCCAGATAATCAGAACCCGGATCAGCCCCAGTTGAGCCAGAGCTCAGAGAGAACAGAGCCAATCAGAGACCAGACACCACAGAATCATAATTCTGAGCCAATCAGAGACCAGACACCACAGAACATTGAGCCAATCAGAGCCCAGATGCCAAAGAATTCTGACCCAATAAAATCCCAGACACCACAGAACACTGAGCCAAAAAGAGCCTGGATGCCACAGAACTCATCAGAACCACATCTGGACCAAGACAACACAGGTGAGAGGAGGAGGGATGAGATTGTTTACAATTGTTCAACATGGTACTCTTACTTGGATTGGTGACTATTGTATTGGTCAGAGTTTACAGTGATTTAAAGTATGTAATTATTGTATTGGTTAGAGCAATAGAGGTCAGTGAGGTTTCAACCTCTCTTCCTCTCCCTTCAGTCATTATCAAACAGGAGCCTGTGGACCCCAAGATGGAACCTCAGACCCAGCCTGAGGTGGACCCCTTAAAGGGTAGGAAGCTTGAGTTTCTACTGACCAATGTAACAACACAGTGTGGTCATAGACATAGTAACTTAGTTGTAATTACAAGCTGGTACAAACATAGTTATGTTTTTGGGTTATTACGTATTTATTAACCGCTCTACCTCTCCTCTGTCAGATTCCCTGTATGGACACAGAGTCCAGTTCTCCCCAGATGTACAGAACCTGGCTGGTGAGACTGAGATCGAGAGACACACACAGAATTGACTGCAATGGTGACAGAAGTAGATGATTGTATGTGTGTGTTCTCTCAGGTGTGTGTGAGGTGGAGTACCAGGGTACCGTCCTAGGACACAGCCAAGAGGTGACACGTATAGGAGGGGCCACAGAGAACTCCCTTCACTCCACCAAGAACCTGAGAGACTCCGTCAACAACAGCCTGCCTCTGGTCGGTCAGTGTCTCAGGAGTGTGTTCAGATAACAGTGTTTAAACCTGAGCGACTCCGTCAACAACAGCCTGCCTCTGGTCGGTCAGTGTCTCAGGAGTGTGTTCAGATAACAGTGTTTAAACCTGAGCGACTCCGTCAACAACAGCCTGCCTCTGGTCGGTCAGTGTCTCAGGAGTGTGTTCAGATAACAGTGTTTAGTACCTTTGTCTTTCTACCTCTGTGAGTCTGTATTCACTGTGTATGTGAGCGAGCGTGTGGTGTGTGCCACAGTACTGTAAGGGCTTTGTCATTCTCTCTCTCTCTCTCTCTGTGTGTGTGTGTGTGTGTGTGTGTGTGTGTGTGTGTGTGTGTGTGTGTGTGTGTGTGTGTGTGTGTGTGTGTGTGTGTGTGTGTGTGTGTGTGTGTGTGTGTGTGTGTGTGTGTGTGTGTGTGTGTGTGGTGTGTGTGTAGGTCTCAGTGCAGTGATAGAGTGTTGCAGTGAGGGCCAGGTGTCCTTCTACCTGTGTGTGTCGTGTGGCAGCAAAATTGAAAAAACTCTACTCATCAGCCACGTCCTCAAATACAGACACCGACAGATATACCTGGTGAGGCACACACACGTACACACCTCTTACTCAACCATTACACACACTAGATACTCATGTAAATGGTGATTGTAGAACAATGACACAACTAAAAATAAATATAATTAAAATAATCTATGTCATGGAAAGTTTGACATATGCCTTAAAACAAACTTTTTTTGAAAGAAAATGGGGAAAATGGAAAGCTTTCACAAACCAGGTATTAAGTATACCTTGGTGAAAGCCAATATCATAATTGCTTTCATATATTGTACTGTTCCTACCTTATGGCATGAGTTATTTTATTTTTTGTTTTTGTTTCTGCATTTCTGTTTAATGCTCTGTTTTATATTGAAAAAGTGAAATAAAATCCAAGTTAAAAAAAGATATAACAATTAATATTTAAGGTACACTCACCACACATCAGCTAATCTCCGCTAGTCTCTCCCCACCACGCCCAGACAATAAGGTACCCGTGGTATTTCCTTGGTGTGGTACCAGCCCGAGGGTTGGCAGAACAGTCCAGACTGATGCAGATTGCTAAGGAGGTGGAGGAGCAGAACCATGATGAGCCTGGCACGCTACAGGAGGTGATTCTGGCCCCTGCTGACTTTGACGAGATCAAACGGATGCTGTTTGATAAAGGTGGGTGATTGTTGATAGACTTCTGGGTGATCTGGGACTAGTGTGATTATCTGCATGTTGCTTCGGAACCTGTAGATTTAAATCTCTCACTCACTCACTTCTCTTCCTTTTTTTTAAGGGGGTAGATCAGCTTTAATATTGTGGCTTCCATCAATGTAATTGTCTGCATCATTTCCAATCTCCAATATATATTTTTTGCATGTATAACAGTACAGCCAAAAGTTTGAACACACCTACTCATTCCAGGGTTTTTATTTTATTTTTGCTATTTTCTACATTGTAGTATAATAGTGAAGACATCAACATTAGGAAATAACACATATGGAATCATGTAGTAACCAAATAAGTGTTAAACAAATCAAAATGTATTTTATATTTGAGATTCTTCCAAGTAGCCAGCCTTTGCCTTGATGACAGCTTTGCAAACTCTTGGCATTCTCTCAACCAGCTTCATGAGGTAGTCACCTGGAATGCCTTTCAATTAATACGTGTGCTTTATAAAAAGTACATTTGTGGAATTTGTTTCCTTCCTAATGCGTTTGAGACAATTAGTGGTGTTGTGACATGGTAGGGATGGTATACAGAAGATGGCCCTATTTGGTAAAAGACCTAGTCCATATTATGGCAAGAACAGCTCAAATAAGCAAAGAGAAATGACAGTCCGTCATTACTTTAAGGCATGAAGGTTAGTCAATACGGAAAATGTCAAGAACTTTGAAAGTTTCTTCAAGTGCAGTCGCAAAAACCATCAAGCGCTATGATTAAACTGGTTCTCATAAGGACCGCCACAGGAAAGGAAGACCCAGAGTTACCTCTGCTGCAGAGGATAAGTTCATGAATGTGTCACGAGAATTTTAAATCCCAATGATGATAACTAAACAGTTATTTAAGCTTTGACCAGTCCCTGAGGTTTGTAAGACCCTGGGTTTAATAATAATTAGGCAAAGACTCAGCTTCTGCAAAAGGTCCGTAAGGTTTATTCAGAGAACGTTCTAAAGTCAAAAATGCAAAGACATGTCATTTTATGACCCCCCCCCCCACCACCACCACCTACTTACACGCACACACATACACAAACAGTAGGTGGGGTGTATCTTTCCCCACAGTCCTACTTAAACGCACACACAGACACACAAACAGTAGGTGGGCTGTATCTTTTTCCACAGTCCACATTCCTCGTTTATCACTACCAAGCTGGCAGTTCCATGCCGTTCCCTCCCTCCCTAGATTAGAGGGACCTTGGAAGGAGCCTCTTTCCTGTTGTCCTTTGTTCTCTCAACTCTCACACCACTACACAGCAACACCATGGTCTAGTCACACATATTATGGAATTATGACTACTAACACATTTCATACAATTATATGATTTCAGGATGGAATCCTGTAGTCATTACTTTAAACATATAAATTCCCTTATCATAGAGTTACCAGCCTCAGAAATTGCAGCCTAAATAAATGCTTCACAGAGTTCAAGTAATAGACACATCTCAACATCAGCTGTTCAGAGGAGACTATGTTAATCAGGCCTTCATGGTCGAATTGCTGTAAAGAAACCACAACTAAAGGACACCAATAAGAATGGACTTGCATGGGCCAAGAAACATGAGCAATGGACATTAGACCGGTGGAAAGTCCAGATTTTTGGTTCCAACCTCTGTGTCTTTGAGAGACGCAGAGTACGTGAACGGATGATCTCCACATGTGTGGTTCCCACCGTGAAGCATGGAGGAGGAGGTGTGATGGTGTGTATATATATATATATGTGTATATATATTTTTTGATATATTTGTATATATATATATATCTTTTTTATTGTTATTTACCAAAACATTTCTGCAGCAATGAAGGTCCCCAAGAACACAGTGGCCTCTATCATTCTTAAATGGAAGAAGTTTGGAACCACCAAGACCCTTCTGGCTGCCAGGCCAAACTGCGCGGGGGGGGGAGAGAAGGGCCTTGGTCAGGGAGGTGACCAAGAACCCGATGGCCACTCTGACAAAGTTCCTCTGTGGAGATGGGAGACCCGTCCAGAAGGACAATCATCTCTGCAGCACTCCACCAATCATGCCTTTATGGTAGAGTGGCCTGAATGCCAAGCGTCATGTCTAGGTGAAACCTGGCACCATCCCTACGGTGAAGCATGGTGGTGGCAGAATCATGCTGTGGGGATGTTTTTCAGCGGCAGGGACTGGGAGACTAGTTAGGATCGAGGCAAAGATACAGAGAGAGCAAAGTACAAAGAGATCCTTGATGAAAACCTGCTCCAGAGTGCTCAGGTCCTCATACTGGGGAGAAGGTCCACCTTCTAACATAACTACCCCAAGCACACAGCCAAGACAACGTAGGAGTGGCTTCAGGACAGGTCTCTGAATGTCCTTGAGTGGCCCAGCCAGAGCCCGGACTTGAACCTGATTGAACATCAGTGTAATCACTGCCAAAGGTGCTTCAACAAACTACTGAGTAAAAGGTCTGAAAACTTATGTAAATGTGATATTTGCAAACATTTCTAAAAAACAGTTTTTGCTTTGTCGTTATGGGGTATTGTGTGTAGATTGATGAGGGGGGAAAAAATATTTAGTACATTTTAGAATAAGGCTGTAACATAACAAAATGTTGAAAAAATCATGGAGTCTGAATACGTTCCGAATGCACTGTATATCCACTATCCAGTATATCCAATATATTCATGATTTCCTTAAGTGCATTCGGGTGATAGTTTGTAGTGTTTTCTTTACGGTGCATTGAAGTATTTAAAACTGAATTATAATCTCCCACCATAATAATAGAGTCTTGTATTGCTTGTAGGCTTGATAAATTATTATATATATTTTCAAAGAAGCGTGGAACATCGTTATTTGGACCGACTAGATTAATGAGCCAAATATGTTTATGGTCCAATGACATATTTAAAGAAATCCATCTACCTTGCAGAATCTGTTTGGACAATTTGCCCATTCGGGTAAAAATTATTGCTAATTAATATCACCACCGCTTTTAAAGTTTCTTTGCCCATGGGATAAGTATATTTCGCAAGCCCACCGCCCCAACCACACAATCCTTTTTCCACACAACTTAATTTAAAATTGTTAAATGACTTTCCTGTAAACAATATATATTATATTCCTTCTCTTTCAGCCAGGTAAATATTGATACTGTTTTTTCTTATTGTCTGCTTAGCCATTACAATTATAACTGGCTATACTTATTTGACCATTTACCATAATGAGATACAAGTTTCAACTCTGTTTATCATAATATATGTTTGTAAACCTCTCTCCCTCCCTCCCTCTCCAGCTGTATCCCGTTTGCAGGAGATCTGTAGAGAGCAGAACCAGACTGAACTCCTCACCATGGTCACCAGCAAACCTGAACCAATAGTGGTCAAGCAGGAGATTGTGGAGTGCCAGGTGGTCTCCCATCAGGCCTTGGGGCAATTCCTACCGACACAGAGATGTAGGAGAAACACTGGTGAATTGAATACTATCTTACTGTTAAGCTACAAAAAAAAATCATAATACTGTAATTATAAACTGGGTGGTTCGAGCCCTGAATGTTGATTGGCTGACAGCCTTGGTATATCATACCGTATACCATGGGTATGGCATAGCAAATATTTGTACTGTTGTAATTATGTTGGTAACCAGTTTATAAAGCAATAAGGCACTTCGGGGGTTTGTGGTATATGGCCAATATTCCACAGCTAAGGGCTGAATCCGGGCACTACGTGTGGCGTCGTGCATAAGAACAGCCCTTAGCCGTGGTATATTAGCCATATACCACACTTTGGGCCTTATTAAGTATATCTCTCACTCTCTATTCAATTAAAATAGATCTCTCTCTTTCTCCCTCCCTCCTTCTCTGTCTCTCAGGAAAGCGTTGTTCTAACGTTGAGGGGTCAGAGGTGAGGGGTCAGCAGCAGGTGAAGAAGAGAAAGGTGTCTAGCCCCCCTGAGGGTCACACTGCCCCTGTCATCTGTCTGTCATCTCCTGAAGTCACCAAGTCTTCTGACACACACACTGTCAACCAGACACACACCATCACACCCTCACCCACACAATCCAACACAAAGCCAAAACTCACACCCTCATGTACACACTCTGACTCTCAAAATAAACTTAAACCTTCACGCACACACCCCAAACCCAATTCAACCGCCCCAGAATATACTAGACCCAAACTCATTCCCCATTCTGCCACCAAGCCCTCCGGTATCCCTGCCGACAGCCTGACTGTTGCCAAAGAGTCCTCTAGCAAGAAACCCACTCACACACTGTGCAAACCCACACACACACTATCCAATCCCCCAAAAACACTCTTCACCAGTAGCCAGAAGCTCACTGACAAACATTCGGACAAGAATGAGTCTCAGAAACATACTGAAAAGGCTAAACCTACTCGCACACAAAGTGAACGCACACACAGAAACCGCACACACACTCGCAAACACAGTGACCTCACATGCACTGACAAAGCCAAAGACAGACACAGTGACAGGACCAAACGCAGACACAGTGACCGCAAACACACTAACAGACATTCTGACCACTCACGCTCTCACACCCTCTCTAAGAGACATAATCGTAGCTCCAGCCGTTCCTCCAAAGCCTCCCCCATAGCTAGTCCCTCTGAGCCCCCCTTGCTCTCCCCCTACTCCCCCGCTGCATTCTCCCCCACCAGAGCCACTTCTGCAGCGAGCCTAAGCCAGGTCAAACCCAGCCAACCATCCTGCCTACTCAACAAACAACTACCCAAACAGTCCAGCCAACCAACCAAGAGACCCCCCAACCCAACCTCAGCAGTCAGACCTCTCCAGACCCAGGCCAACCCTCCCAACAACACCTCTTACCCCCACCTGCACCCAGCAAGAACCGGACCCAGGACCCCCCAACCTCCGGCCATCCCTCCCTGCCTCACTCCTCCACCCCAGCCAGATCCTGTCTACGCCTCTGGGGTTAAGAAGAAGACTTCCATCGTAGACTGTGATCAATTTGTGGAATACTTTGTCTCTTTGTTGCGCTCCCCCCACTTTCCTCCTGCCCTAACCACCCCAGAGAGGGCAGAGAGCGCTCAGGCTCATACCAGGGCAACAGGCCCTAACCCTGGAGGGGAGGAGATGAGGGGTGACTCAAACGGTCATGCCATCGCCATAGTGGCGGCATTACCCAACCTGCTAAAAAGGAAGCTATCCCTACAGAAACCCGAAGACAGAGACCCCTGGAACTACGAGAGCCGACAGTTCACCCCCAACTCCAAACCTAACCCCAACTTCCAGAACCCTAACTCCAAACCTAACCCCAACTTCCAGAACCCTAACTCCAAACCTAACCCCAACTTCCAGAACCCTAACTCCAAACCTAACCCCAACTTCCAGAACCCTAACTCCAAACCAAACCCCAACTTCCAGAACCCTAACTCCAAACCTAACCCCAACTTCCAGAACCCTAACTCCAAACCTAACCCCAACTTCCAGAACCCTAACTCTAACCCTGACTTCCAGAACCCTAACCCCAACTTCCAGAACCCTAACTCTTACCCCAACCTCCAGAACCCTAACTCTAACCCCGACTTCCAGAACCCTAACCCCAACTTCCAGAACCCTAACTCTAACCCCAGCTTCCAGAACTCTAACCCCAACTTCCAGAACCCTAACTCTAACCCCAACTTCCAGAACCCTAACTCTAACCCCAGCTTCCAGAACCCTAACTCTAACCCCAGCTTCCAGAACCCTAACTCCAACCCCGACTTCCAGAACCCTAACCCCAACTTCCAGAACCCTAACTCTAACCCCAGCTTCCAGAACCCTAACTCCAACCCCAACTTCCAGAACCCTAACTCCAACTCTAACCCCAACTTCCAGAGTTCTACCCCCACTACTAATGCCACACTAGCCCAGGGGGGTTACACTGGAGGGGTTACCGTTTCCTCTAGCCCTAACCCCACTGACCCACAGCCCCCAGAGATTATACCTGGTTCCACCTACCCTGGTTCCACCTACCCTGGTTACACCTACCCTGGTTACACCTACCCTGGTTACACCTACCCTGGTTATACCTACCCTGGTTCAGGTTACGCTGGAGTTGTCAGTGTTAGTCAGTTCACTTCCAACTCCCCCATTAACCCTATCCCCAGCCCCAGTAACACACAGCCACAGGCAAGGTGGTCTGGGGGCAACTGGGGAACAGGCTACCCAGAGGCAGGCTACCCAGGGGCAGGCTATGTTACAACGGGTCAGGCTGGTACTTCCTACCCTGGAGCTGTCTCTTCTGGAAGTGGAGCAGGCTACCCTGGAGTTCTGCTCTACCCAGAGATGGGCTACTCAGACATAGACTGCCGTGGACAGGCTTACCCTAGGTCTGGGACTGGACTCGGCTCTGCTGGGACTGTTATGCCCCCAGGAAGCCTCTACTCTACCACACCATCTCCAGCCAACCCCAGCTATTTGGCCTTGACCCAGCCATCACTTGACCCAGCCAGCTACTCCGCCTGGACTGCTACTGTCACCGGGGTTGCCATTGAAACCAGCACAGCAGGTACTATTATTGGTGGTTGGTACCCATGGGCCAACTTCTTCCTCAGACCCCCTGCCTATTATGTTCTGCCTCAGCCAGCACGGAAGTGGGCACGCTACTGCAGCAATGTCATCAAGACCAAAAACAACCAGCCTGCTAAAGCTACGGCTAATGCTACGGCTTATACTACTGCTATTGCTACCTCTCCTCTTACGGCTACCCCATCTCCCTCGGCTAGCACTGTCACTGCAGCTACCACTTTTCTCCCTTCTGCTTCTCTTAGCGCGATGGCTAACAGCTAGCACCTCTGCTACAGATTTAACTAAAGCTGCTTCACCTACTACTGATGCCAATGTTACGGCTACTATTGCTATGCTAAGCGATGCTATGGCGATGCCTGCCCCTCCCCCTCCCAGCATGGAGGAAGGGTCCTGCCCTCTGTGGCCATATTAAGACAGAGACTGTCCCAGTGTTTTAGTGCTGGGTGATGAGTGCTCTGTCTATTGCTTTACAATATCTTTGCTGTAACACTGTAATGCACTTGTCTTTTTCTACTAACACTGACTTTGCTGATAACTACTTTGTTGAGGGAAAAAGAGGGCCCTAGCCCTCACCCTCTGATCCGACCCGCCACCTCCAAATCGATCCCGCTCCAGAGTACAGGCCTCGGTGTAACACTCATTCCTTCGACGAAAAACGTGAATCCGACCATCACTCCTGGTGAGACCAAACCGCAACTCGTCTGTGAAGAGCACTTTTTGCCAGTCCTGTCTGGTCCAGCGACGGTTTGTGCCCATAGGCGACGTTGTTGCCGGTGATGTCTGGTGAGGACCTGTCTTACAACAGGCCTACAAGCCCTCAGTCCAGCCTCTCTCAGCCTATTGCGGACAGTCTGAGCACTGATATAGGGATTGTGCGTTCCTGGTGTAACTCGGGCAGTTGTTGTTGCCATCCTGTACCTGTCCCGCAGGTGTGATGTTCGGATGTATTGTTTCTGTGCAGGTGTTGTTACACGTTGCCTGCCACTGCGAGGACAATCAGCTGTCCGTCCTATCTCCCTGTAGCGCTGTCTTAGGAGTCTCACAGTACGGATATTGCAATTTATTTCCCTGGCCACATCTGCAGTCCTCAATCCTCGCAGCATGCCTAAGGCACGTTCATGCAGATGAGCAGGGACCCTGGGCATCTTTCTTTTGGTGTTTTTCAGAGTCAGTAGTAAGGCATCTTTAGTGTCCTAAGTTTTCATAACTGTGACCTTAACTGCCTACCGTCTGTAAGCTGTTAGTGTCTTAACGACCGTTCCACAGGTGCATGTTCATTAATTGTTTATGGTTCATTGAACAAGCATGGGAAACAGTGTTTAAACCCTTTACAATGGATTTTTACAAATTATCTTTGAAAGACAGGGTCCTGAAAAAAGGACGTTTTTTTGGTTGTTGCTGAGTTTACCAGTAATTTATCTTGTATGTGTGTGTCTGTTTCTACAGAGTATCTGCCACGCCCTCAGTGAGGACCACGCCGGCCTAGATTTACTTAACGTGAGTTAAAGCTCTGCTACCCGATCCCGGCAGGGCCCAACATTATACATTGGGTTAAGGCCGGGTACGGCCCGTTTTTTCATCAGTGTACGGGCAGTGCTCGAGTATCACTAAATTGATCACTAACATTTTGAAGCTGAGCCATTTGCTCCTGCTCTGCTGCCAGTACAGTCATATCTGACTGAGATCATAACATTGTGTCAAAGTGCTTAAGAAATTAGGGAACTGACCAGAGTGTGTGTGCATGTGTTCCAGGTGAAGCACTGACTGCTGGACAATCGCTGGACTTGGAGGAGACGCACACACATATACACATACACACACACACACAGATTGATAAAGTAACATTTTGTTACCGAATGTCAGTTTTAAAATGAACGATTCTTGGTTTTCCTCTATTTTGTATTACTTAAAGGTAACCCTCTTGGTTTTCCTCTATTTTGTATTACTTAAAGGTAACCCTCTTGGTTTTCCTCTATTTTGTATTACTTAAAGGTAACCCTCTTGTTTTTCCTCTATTTTGTATTACTTAAAGGTAACCCTCTTGCCAGAGCTTGGTGGCTCAGCATAAGTAGTTACAGCCCTGTGGGAGGGGCCTACTCTTGTCAGAACAAACTCCCATCCAATCACTTGAAAGCTGTTTAATTTCCATGACTACTTATTGTGGCATAAGAGGAGCAAACAATATTTTTTTATGTTTACTACTATTTTTTTACATTTACTTTTTTAAAGATACAAGACAGTATGTTTTAATGGCAAACCAAGCGAATGTAAAACTCAAGCAATGTTTACCATTTAAATAAGGCATAAAAGATTCAGTTGATGTTGATGTTTTCTTGAATGTGGATTATTATGTTTAATGTGAATATTATTTTTGTATCTTATACGTTGGTAGTCCTTTACACTCGTACCTGCATACAGGTTAAAAATGGCAGATTTGGGGCACTAATATGCTCCTAAATTGGAATGTAGTGGCTGTTCAGTAACATGCTATACATGACGTCAGAGCTCTGGCTGTGTGCCTCCCAGCTCTATGGGTTTTGACTGACAGCCGTTCTGAACTTGAGCACCGTGCGCAACAAGAAGTTGCCCACATCCCTCCCGGTAACTGGCCAACTTTTGAAATGTTTTTGTTGTCTGAGTGAGCGAAATGCTATAAATTGAGATTACTTGTATTTTGAAAGATGAGAATTTGAGGATTATAATAAATACCGCTTTGATGTCATACAAGCAAGCTAAACACCTATGATTCCAAATGTGCACTTCACATTCCCGAATCATAAAACTCATGTTTACTACAGTACCACCATGTTTTATGTAGTTACAAGATGACATGGCATCATACCCTGGGTTGTTCTGAACAGAGTGAGCCTATGTTTTTTTATTGTGGCGAAAACTAGAGGCTCCACACGCACCGAATGCACTCATGACTCCTTTCTATGGCCCCAACATGACCATCTGTTTCTCTGAACTGCCTTGTGAAAGCATAACACTATAAGATTGTATTTTATGACTCAATTTGGCATTAGAACAAGAATAGAATAGCAATAGAACAAGCTTTCAAATCATGCCCACCCTACCCACATTGTGATTTATAATGGACTGTTTTTGGGTTGCGTAAACAACAGCAGTAATTCTGTGATGGCGGGAATGCAGGGTTGTGTTCCAAATGAAACAAGTGTGCTTGCTCTAGTTCCTCAACCACACAGCTAGGAGAGATCAAAAAATACTTTCTAGTTGAAGACTCTTTGAGTCATAGAAGTGCATTGAAATTATTTAGGAACTGTGCACACTTTGGAGAGGTGTGTGGCCACTTGGAGACACCAGTTAGTCCTCTCACTCAAACTCTTGTCATTTTTTTGTTTTATGTTGCACCTTTTCCAGGAATAGTCTTGTCATGTTACTGAATATATCCAGAGTGTCAACAAATGCTGCGGAAAATACAGTAAATGTCAAATGCACATTTAATCAACAGTGTGATGTTTGGAATCAGTCTTGTGTCAGATGAACTGTTGGACTCACCTTTGGTCTAATAATTTTCACATCTCCAAACTTTTCCCTTTCAATTGCTACCATGGTTATGCATATGCTTTTCATATTTCTTCTGTAAGAAACATTTACATTTAGCCCTAACCATATAAGCCAATAAAACAATTCTATGCCTCGGCCAGAAACTGTGTGCAGGGGCAGGCGGGCTTGCGCTAAAGACTCCATGGTTGTTATACATTCCAAACTTAGAAAACAACTGTTTCTGTTCTGGTGTCCTTGTTTCATATCTTCACTTCAAACCGGCACTTTTTTCCCCTTTCTCACTCCCTCTTTCTTTATCTCATTACTCCTACTTTCTCCCTACATTTCTGTCGCCCCCTGGCTGTTTTTATTCTGGCTGCGCAGTTCCCACCATATGCAAGCCACACACATTGCAGCTAAAGAGAGACAGACAGGTCTTGTAAAGGGGTTGGAATGTGCATTTATTTAAATGCACCTTAGAAACGAAACATTTACAGCATCATTATCACTCATTACTCTCACCAAACAGAGGCATCAGATATAAAACAAACTCAACTGTTGCGTACACACCTCACACACTTTGCCAAAGGAGGTGTGATGTGTGTGTGCAGAGCATAGCGTAATTATAACACAATCTATGGGGGGGGGGGGGGGGGCTAAAACAATGAACTACCTGATAGTGGCACTAACATTTAGGTAAATGTTGCATAGGAGACAGTGTTGTGAGTGGGCAGCTGAATGACTAGATGTGTAGTACTGTACTTGATTAGCTTAGACAGCAGAGAATACAGGAAGCGTTTGTACACATGACAACAAGGAATAGAAACAAAGTTTTAGCACCTGACTCATCGGCAAACCTTTACTAAAACACACACGTTAGCTGGATGGTACTGTAGAATAAATTCTGCAATCACCTAACTGCATCCATGGTGTTAATACAATAAATAACAATTTTATAGTACTGTAATTGTGCTCTATAAGATATGTTGGTAAAGAGTTATGGCAGTTTGTGATGTTGGTGGGACAGAAGATTTGAAATTGAAACAGTTTGACCCACAGACCATGACTAACTATTAAACATGAGGGATAGAAGATCCACAGATCATCTTCAGAAAGTGGAGAGTTTGTCACTAAATAATTGTCAGGCACTTATTCTCTCACAGATGAGAAACGTATAAAAAAGGCAACACCAAAAAAAAAAAATGTAAAACACCATCTGAACAGTAACTCAATAATAAAATAAACACATCAGTGATGCCAGAGCAGGTGAACAAAGGTACATCATCATCATCAACAATAGAAACACGTCAAGCTCCTCTAATACAATGTTTCCCAACTCCAGTCCTCCAGTAACGTTACCCTCAACAGCACACGTTTTGTTGTAGCCCCAGATAAACTCACCATATTAAACTCATCCAGGGCTTGATGATTAGTTGACACATTGTATCAGACGAGTTTGTCCAAGGCTTCAAAGAAAATGTGTGCTGTTGGGGGTACTTAAGGGCTGGATTTGGGAAACTGCTCTACTAACAAAAACGTGGGCCTTTGTCCTAATGCTCTTACATTGCTCATCTCCTCAAAATGTATTCCTCCTGCTTTCCTACTCTCCTCATTCCCTCCCCATGCCAACACCAGACTGCTCTGGTCACAGAAGACTGGACAGGTCAAAGCTAACTAAAGCACCATTTGATACTCAGCCCATTACTCGGAATACACCCTGCCTCTCTCTTTGGTTTTCTCTAGACATCTGACCAACTCTAATTCTATACATCTGACCCTTTGCCATCTCACCCCGCCACCCTCCAACAATATAATCCCTCTCACACACACACAAACACACCCTCCTTGTCTTATATTGCATTCATATAAGCCCCCACACACACACACACTGCACCCCTATCTTATAGCTCATCGTGTGTGGTCTCGTCGGCCTTCAGTTTGAACTCGTCCTCTGTGATCTTTCCATCTCCATTACGGTCCTGGTTAGAAAACATGTTCTCAATGATGCGATATGCGTCGAACCCAGGGGCCAGACGTCCTTTACCCTCGTTCACCTGACGCAGAATGTAGTCTGAGAACTGGACAGAGGGATGGGGGAGGGTGTGTGGAGAGAGAGGGAGGGAGAATTGTGAATTGGTTAGCCAGTTGTCTCGGTTAATCAACTTGATTGTCTACTCTCTTCCTGAACTGATCAAAATTAACTGGATGGCTGAAATACAAAACATATTCTTTCTGTAGGCTTGTCTTCCACCATATTTGCTTTCACTTGTCTTGTGTTTACAGATCAGTGCAGATGAAGGAGAGGAGACAATGAGAGGAGGCTATTTAAGACTACTGAGATGCAGCCATACGCTGTCCAGGTGTCTTCAATCAGAACAGATAAAGGATAGGAGGTGAGATGCATGAGGACCCACAGTGTCATGTGTATGTCTATTAGTGTGTAGCTGAGGGTGGGGTTTAGCTGTGATGCGTACCTCTGAAGCCAACACCTGTAAGTCCTTATCTGCGTCCATCTCAGTGAAGAGGTCAGCTGATACGTCCTCGTTCCAGATGAACATGTAGCCATCAGGAAGTCCCGCCTCCATCTCAATCATCTCGATGTCGAAGATCAGGACAGCACTGGCCGGCACTTCACCATCTATAACACACCAATGGACATGAATGGGTTAATAACAGCACGTGGACTAGTTTGTGTGTGTCTTTTTCTGTGCCCGTGTTTGTGTGTGGGGCGTGTGTGTAACTCACCCACTCCCCTCTCTCCATAGCCCAGATGAGGAGGTATGACCAGGTGTCTTCTCTCTCCAACACACATCTCCTTCAGCCCCTCCTCCATCCCTGGAACCACCTGGTTGGCTCCCAGCACAATGTTATACGTCTTCCCATAGTTATACCTGGAGAGAGAGCGATTGTTAGAAGCATGTGTGTGTGGTGTGTGCGTGCGCATGTGCTTGCGTGTCCAATTGTATCTTTTTACTCACGTGGAGTCGATGAAGGATCCATCCATGAGCGAAGCGTTATAGTGGTATTTAACAAAGTCTCCTTTCTTAGCCAGCGTCTCACACACCACTGGTTTATAGTTGGTAGTGATCACCACTGTGTCTGATGGGTTGTGGAAGTCTATGATATGGATATCAAACACCAAGACAGCAGAACCTGGGATCTTAGTACCTGGTAGGGGAGAGAGGGGGCAATGATGAAATCACCTTTCTATAAATGATGGTACACTGAAAACCTCAACACACACCACACACCACACACACACACAACACACACACACAAATACACTATTTTATACATACCTGTGCCCTCCTCTCCGTATCCGAGGTGAGGTGGGATAATGATGCGTCTTTTCTCTCCGATGCAGACTCCGATCAGACCCTCGTCCATCCCACCAATCACATAGCCCTTACCCACGTAGGTGTCATATGTACGGTTACGGGAGTAGCTGAGAGGACAATAATCATATGTACAGAATGAAACACGTGACAAACAGCTGCCAACACAAAACATTTGCCTACATTTCTAAATCTAAGTAACTCTAAGTTGTAGATTCTAAATTCTACACCCTATTCAGTCTGAACTTAAATTTACTTGTAAGATAAAAGTGCCATTTTTATTCTACTGGTTGGATTCATTCAGTAAATCTTGAACTAATTTGTCTATCTAGTTTAGTTTAAGGTTACTGCCACCGTGAGGACAAAAGAAGAATTACATATAAAGGGAAATCAATGCCCAAAGGCAATTAGGGAGCATTTTTTTCATACACATTTATGAAGTCACACACACTCTCTTCCTCACCTGGAGTCGAAGAAGGTCCCGTCCAGTAGTGATCCGTTATAGTGGTATCTGATGAAGTCCCCAGCAACACTCTTCCTGTGGCAGGGTTGAGGTATGTCCTGGTTGATGATACTGACGCCGTCTTTAGGGTTATGGAGGTCTAGGAGGACTACATCAAAAACCAGGGAGGCCTGCTGTGGGATATCACTACCTAGAGAGGGATGGGATGAAGGAATGGATGGAAAGAAAGGGGAGGAGAGATAGGAGGGTTACACTAGGGTTATGTAAGTTCAGTAGGACCACGTCAAACACCAGGGATATTACTACCTAGAGAGAGGGGGAGGGATGGAGAGAGAGAAAGAGAGAGATCAAAGGAGAGACGGTTACACTGATGATGCCATCTGGTCCAATAGTACTAGAGAGGCCTGGACTGGGATAACACTCAGAAACAACTCCATTACCCAGCAGCACCTACTAACCATCACCGTTTGACCCGTATCCTAGCGACGGGGGCATGGTGATGATGCGTTTCTCCCCGACACACATGCCCAGAAGCCCCTGATCCATGCCAGCGATCAGCCAGCCAATCCCCACATAGGTGTCATAGGTACGCATACGGGTGTGGCTACAGGGAGAGGGGAGGGAAATGGGGAGAGAATGAGAAAATACTTATTAGAAGACCACAAACACAGCAGACATTTATTTATTGGAAATCCTCCAAATGTAACCCTCCTCTCTATCATCTCCTTCCTTGCAGGGCCTCTCTTCATTCCTCTCCCTGTGTGTGTAGATTTCTTAGTAGTGTGTAGTGTCTGTTAGTAGTCTATAGTGTGTGTTAGAAGTGTGTAGTGCGTGTTAGTAGTGTGTGTTAATAGTTGTAGTGTGTGTTAGTAGTGTGTAGTGTGTGTTAGTAGTGTGTTAGTAGCGTGACGTGCGTGTTAGTAGTGTTTTGTCGTCGACAACTTACAGTGGGGCAAAAAAGTATTTAGTCAGCCACCAATTGTGCAAGTTCTCCCACTTAAAAAGATGAGAGAGGCCTGTAATTTTCATCATAGGTACACTTCAACTATGACAGACAAAATGAGAAAAAAAATCCAGAAAATCACATTGTAGGATTTTTTATGAATTTATTTGCAAATTATGGTGGAAAATAAGTATTTGGTCAATAACAAAAGTTTATCTCAATAGTTTGTTATATACCCTTTGTTGGCAATGACAGAGGTCAAACGTTTTCTGTAAGTCTTCACAAGGTTTTCACACACTGTTGCTGGTATTTTGGCCCATTCCTCCATGCAGATCTCCTCTAGAGCAGTGATGTTTTGGGGCTGTTGCTGGGCAACACGGACTTTCAACTCCCTCCAAAGATTTTCTATGGGGTTGAGATCTGGAGACTGGCTAGGCCACTCCAGGACCTTGAAATGCTTCTTACGAAGCCACTCCTTCGTTGCCCGGGCGGTGTGTTTGGGATCATTGTCATGCTGAAAGACCCAGCCACGTTTCATCTTCAATGCCCTTGCTGATGGAAGGAGGTTTTCACTCAAAATCTCATGATACATGGCCCCATTCATTCTTTCCTTTACACGGATCAGTCGTCCTGGTCCCTTTGCAGAAAAACAGCCCCGAAGCATGATGTTTCCACCCCCATGCTTCACAGTAGGTATGGTGTTCTTTGGATGCAACTCAGCATTCTTTGTCCTCCAAACACGACGAGTTGAGTTTTTACCAAAAAGTTATATTTTGGTTTCATCTGACCATATGACATTCTCCCAATCTTCTTCTGGATCATCCAAATGCTCTCTAGCAAACTTCAGACGGGCCTGGACATGTACTGGCTTAAGCAGGGGGACACGTCTGGCACTGCAGGATTTGAGTCCCTGGCGGCGTAGTGTGTTACTGATGGTAGGCTTTGTTACTTTGGTCCCAGCTCTCTGCAGGTCATTCACTAGGTCCCCCCGTGTGGTTCTGGGATTTTTGCTCACCGTTCTTGTGATCATTTTGACCCCACGGGGTGAGATCTTGCGTGGAGCCCCAGATCGAGGGAGATTATCAGTGGTCTTGTATGTCTTCCATTCCCTAATAATTGCTCCCACAGTTGATTTCTTCAAACCAAGCTGCTTACCTATTGCATATTCAGTCTTCCCAGCCTGGTGCAGGTCTACAATTTTGTTTCTGGTGTCCTTTGACAGCTCTTTGGTCTTGGCCATAGTGGAGTTTGGAGTGTGACTGTTTGAGGTTGTGGACAGGTGTCTTTTATACTGATAACAAGTTCAAACAGGTGCCATTAATACAGGCAACGAGTGGAGGACAGAGGAGCCTCTTAAAGAAGAAGTTACAGGTCTGTGAGAGTCAGAAATCTTGCTTGTTTGTAGGTGACCAAATACTTATTTTCCACCATAATTTGCAAATAAATTCATAAAAAATCCTACAATGTGATTTTCTGGATTTTTTTTCCTCATTTTGTCTGTCATAGTTGAAGTGTACCTATGATGAAAATTACAGGCCTCTCTCATCTTTTTAAGTGGAAGAACTTGCACAATTGGTGGCTGACTAAATACTTTTTTGCCCCACTGTATCTCGTGTCTCACCTGGAGTCGAACAGTGTTCCGTCCAGCAGTGTTCCGTTGTAATGGTAACGTACGTAGTCCGACACCTCTACCTTCCTAGAGCAGTTCTCAGGGGTGTAGTACGTCTTCATCTGAACCACATCATCAGGGTTCCACACGTCCAACAACAGAACATCAAAATGGAGGATCGCGTCTGAAGGGATTACATCACCTGGAGGAGTAAGGGAGGATGACATTAGTTACTCGTTCTTTCTCTCATTCTGTCTTTCCACTTTCTCTCTTTCTTTCTCTCAATGTTAAACTAGACAGATGAACATGGAATTATCTCTTTGAAGAAGGCAATTAATCAGAGATTATAAACCATATAGGCCACAGACATTGTTATGAGGGAGGGAAGATGAGAGGAGGGGAAGAGGAAGGGAGGAGGCGAGAAGGAGGGGTAGGGAAGTTGAGGGTGGCTGTGATTAAATCCATACTGGTGAGTTGGCAGTTGTTCTCTCTGCTGGCAGAGACTGTGGCCATGTCCGAATAACCCATACTAGTGTACTACATACTTAAACTGCATACTAGTGTACTACATACTTAAACTGCATACTCATTTTGGCGTTTGATCTAGTAGAATTCACTCTTTCTGACTCAGGTGTTTGTCAACAGCTGACAATTAGATAAATTGGTGGGCTGTGCCAAAATGAAAGAATGGCGGAAGTCAACGAAATTACGTATTAGGTAACGCATTCAGAGAACTATTTTAGACATTTCACATACTATAACACTATCTTTTTATTGTATGCTAGTATGGGTATACGGATACGGCCTGTTTCTCCCTCCAACTCCCTGACTCGCTCCTCCTTTTCTCCCTCTATAAAGTAGACACCTACATTTATCTCTCCATACATGCCACCCCATCTTCCTTTCTCTCTCTTTATCTCACTTGCTCTCTCTCTCTCTTTACCAGTCCCTACATTCCAAGTAAGGCCACACATTTCTGTTTTAATCTCTCCTCATGCAAAATCAACCAGTCCGCTTGGTGACCTCTTTATTCACGCAAACACACACTAATACACACACATACACACACTAATACACACACATACACACATACTAATAGCACAAACACACTCCTAATGCTGTGCATGTAACTGTGGGTAATGCCGGCGAAGCCACCGGTCTGGGCTGTGTTGTCTGTCTCACTGTGAATGAAGGGCACTCCTACAACACTAAAGCAGAGTTCACCTCTATGTGTCAGTTCAAGAGGGTGAGCAGATTAATCTGTCTACAATAAGGGTTTGTTCATGTCAAATGCGGTGACCTCACCTGGTTTAATTGATGTCTCTAGAGACAATACCTCTCTCATCGTCACTCAATGCCTAGATTTACCTCCACTGTATTCACATCCTACCATACCGTTGTCTGTACATTATACATTGAATCTATTCTACCGCACCCAGAAACCTGCTCCTCTTACTCTTTGTCCCGAACGTACTAGACAACCAGTTCTTATAGGCCTTAGCTGTACCCTTATCCTACTCCTCCTCTGTTCCTCTGGTGATGTAGAGGTTAACCCAGGCCTTGCAGTGCCTAGCTCCACTCCCATCCCCAGGCGCTCTCTTTTGATGACTTCTGTAACTGTAAAAGCCTTGGTTTCATGCATGTTAAAATTAGAAGCCTCCTCCCTAAGTTTGTATTATTCACTGCCTTAGCACACTCTGCCAACCCAGATGTCCTAACCGTGTCTGAATCCTGGCTTAGGAAGGCCACCAAAAACCCAGACATTTCCATCCCTAACTATAACATTTTCCGACAAGATAGAACTGCCAAAGGGGGCGGAGTTGCAATCTACTGTTGAGATAGCCTGCAGAGTTCTGTCTTACTATCCAGGTCTGTGCCCAAACAATTTGAGCTTCTACTTTTAAAAATACACCTTTCCAGAAACAAGTCTCTCACCGTTGCCGCTTGATATAGACCACCCTCTGCCCCCAGCTGTGCCCTGGACACCATATGTGAATTGATTGCCCCCCATCTATCTTCAGAGCTCGTGCTGTTAGGTGACCTAAACTGGGACATGCTTAACACCGCGGCCATTCTACAATCTAAGCTTGATGCCCTCAATCTCACACAAATTATCAATGAACCTACCAGGTACAACCCCAAATCCGTAAACATAGGTACTCTCATAGATATCATCTATGAGGGTACCTCTGCCCTCCAAATAACCTGCCCTCCAACCTGCCCTCCAAATACACCTCTGCTGTCTTCAACCAGGATCTCAGCAATCACTGCCTCATTGCTTGCGTTCGTAATGGGTCTGCGGTCAAACGACCACCCCTCATCACTGTCAAATGCTCCCTAAAACAATTTAGGGAGCGTTTGATTAGGCCTTCCTAATCGACCTGGCCCGGGTATCCTGGAAGTATATAGACCTCATTCCGTCAGTAGAAGATGCCTGGTTATTCTTTAAAAGTGCTTTCCTGAGGGATCACGTGACCCCTGAACGAGATGGCCGCATGAACTAGGGGCTCCGCACAAGTAGTTTCCAATTCCTAATCTTACCTCCACTTCAAGTTTAAACTCATTTAGCTTTAGTCAAAAAGTCATGGCGGCTACAAAAGGCGACACTACAGGTGACATTTTTACCCGGACTCAGAAAAAGCTAGCGCCATTAGCCAGGAGCAAGAGGACCCGTTCCCCCCCGAGGCCCAACGAAGGCCAACCTCGCACTCTGTCGAAGACATCTTTTCTGAGCTGAGATCCCAACGTACAGAACTCAACACTAAACTAGATGCCATTAACGCTCAGCTCAGTGCGATAGGGGGCAAGGTGACAATCCTGGAAAATGCTTTGCCTGACATAAACAACAAGATAACCATAAACGCGGGGCGCCTGGACGAGGCAGAGGGGCGAATCCTATCCACGGAAAACTTATTGACAGACGCCATGGAAACAATAGCATATGCTAAAAAAAAAATAGAGCAGCTGGAAGAGAAAACAGAGGACCTGGAAAACAGGGGGCGAAGGAATAATTGTGTTCTATTAAATCTGGGCGAAAAAGAAGAGGGAAACATGCCACTGATCCGCTACCTGCAAGACAAACTTCCCGAGTGGCTCCACCTGTCCACCGACAGACCCATAGAACTCGAGAGAGCTCACCGAGCACTGAGGCCCCCACCAGCAGCCAGACAACCACCGCGCCCAATCACCATACGTTTCTTGAGATTCACCGACAAGGAACGAGTCCTACAGGCGGCGAAAACCAACACCATTACAGTGGGAAACGCCAAACTCACCTTACTCCAGGACCTGTCAGCTGGAATACGCCGAAAGCGCCGAGAGTTTGACGAGGTGAAGAAATGCTCCATTGACCGAGGCATCTTTAGGGGATTCAAATACCCAAACGAGCTCAGGATTCTTCACCAAGGAGCCCTGCGACACTTCAAAACTCCCGAAGAGGCAAAACGTTTTTTGAAAGACAACCCCGGTCAATGAGAAATGGACCAATGACTAAATGCGATTACTATTATTACTAAAGGAGGTAAGACAACATATAGCCGATATCCAAAGACCCACCCGCCCTGCTAAATGTCATTATAGCCGTCTAATCTATATTTATGTTCCTTTAGCTGAGAGGGATAGGCTCCATATTATAACCTAGGCCTACTATATGTAGGCTGGGCTATTGATTTTATTTTCTCCCATTTTTAATGTGGTCTGGACGGGGGCTACGTTGTCATTTACCCAATGCGGGGCGGAGAGGATGAGGCATTTCTTTGGTGGGGAGGGGGAGACGTTGTGCGTTGCTAACTGTTCCCGGTTTTTTTGTTGTTGTTGTTGGAACACAGAATTGTGACTGAGCGGGGAGGTAATAGATCCAACGGGATATGTCGAGTTGTTTGGGAACTCGGCTGGGGTGTTCAGAGACTGTTATTTTATGTAAACCATTTATTTTCCTTTTATGTGAACGCAGCTGTAACTACTATCCACCTTTACCCAGAGATGACTTGCACTAAAGTTCGATTACTGTTCGATGACGATGACTAGTACCTTAAATCTATTGACATGGAACTGCCATGGTCTAGGTCATGCAATAAAACGGAAAAAGATACTATGTGCTCTAAAAAAGGAAAAAGCAGACATCGCGCTATTGCAAGAGACACACCTCTGTGATGCTGAACATGCCAAACTCCGCAGAGCTTGGGTGGGACAGGTGTATTTCTCATCTTTCAAATCCAACAGTAGAGGCACAGCCATACTTATCCATAAGAATGTTCCATTCATAATTGACAAAAACATATCTGATCCGGAGGGGAGATTTATTTTGATAACTGGGTCACTGTATGGCCAACCAATTACTCTCTTAAATATATACGCCCCTAACACAGATACTCCTGCTTTTATGTCGAAAATGATAACCCTGTTCAATGAGCATTGTGTTTCCTTTGGAGTGTTGGCCGGAGATTTTAATTGTACCCTGAACCCAACCCTAGACAAATCATCTCAAGTCCCCACCACAAATCCTAGATCTGCAAAGATGTTGAACTCTCTTACTAAAGAGATGGGACTGATAGATATCTGGAGAGAGACTAATAGCTCATCTATGGACTATACATACTACTCTAATGTCCATAACACCTACTCCCGTATAGATTACATTTTTATCCCAAAGAGTTTCATAAATTCAGCCACGTGTAGAATCGGACCCATAGCGCTTTCGGATCACGCCTTTGTCCACCTCCGCTTTGACCTCTGCAAAAACATCCCGAGGTCAAAGAGCTGGAAATTCAACACCTCCATGCTATCAAACGAAGCATTCCATACATTGGTAACTACATGGATAGACAACTACACACAAGACAACAAAGATTCTCCTGTTTCTCCGGCCACAATGTGGGACGCTGCTAAAGCCACACTAAGAGGTCATCTAATTGCATATGCTTCCTCTAAGAAAAAAGCAATGGAAGCACACAGGCTAGATCTGGAGAGGGAGCTGGAACGCTGTGAAAAAGTACATAAACAATCCACAGACAGCACCTCCTGGAGTCAACTTAAAGCAGCCAAAGCCAAACTGAATTTGGACTATACTCGGGAGATTAAAAAAAAAGTTTTCTTTACTAAACAGAAATACCATGAGTATAGCAATAGGCCTAGTAGATTGCTTGCTTATCAATAAAAAAAAGAGCAGTCAGAGCGTACAATTATGGCTATCCGAACAGCAGAGGACGAGGTCACATATGACCCAAAAAAGATCAATTTAACTTTTCATGATTTTTACTGCAAACTATATACCTCTGAGAGAAAACACACGGAAGCAGAACTCCACTCCTTCCTAGAGGGAATCTCGCTACCTAAACTATCAGAGACTGACCAAGAAGATCTCAACTCCCCCTTCACTCCTGAGGAGATCCTGGAGGCAATTACCTCCATGCCACCTAACAAGTCCCCAGGCCCAGATGGATTCCCCAGAGAGTTCTACAAAGCTTTTTGGCCCCAGCTTAGCCCTATTTTCATGCCAATGCTGGAGGCCAATTCTCCCAGACTCAATGCGCACAGCTCGCATTACAGTGTTGCTCAAAAAAGACAAGGACCCCCTATCCTGCTCCTCCTTCCGGCCCATAAGCTTGTTGGATTTCGACTACAAAATAATTACCAAATTGCTGGCCAAAAGACTAAACACTCTTCTTCCCAAAATAATAAAAGCGGACCAAACTGGATTTATTAGAGACAGATACTCTTCTGATAACATTCGCCGTCTTTTTGATATTATTGATCAAGTAAACGCACAGAAGACCCCTGTCCTGCTGGCTTCACTGGATGCTGAGAAGGCGTTCGACAGGATGGAGTGGAGCTTTTTGTTCTCAGTCTTAGAAAAGTTCAATATGGGCCCAAACTTTATTAAATGGATCAAATCACTATACTCTCATCCAAATGCCATGGTGACTACTAACGGACTGAACTCTGACAGATTCCCTTTGGGACGGGGCACAAGACAAGGGTGCTCGCTATCCCCCCTGCTCTACTTGTTGGGGGCGGAGCCTCTGGCAGAGTTGATAAGGAGCAATCCAAGTATTACAGGTGTTCCTGCAGGCGGCCTGCAGCACAAGATTTCGCTTTACGCGGATGATGTCTTGCTCTACATATCCAACCTTGAGAAATCCCTTCCTCCCATTTTAGACACAATTGCTCAGTATGGCACGTTTTCAGGTTATAAGATAAATTTTAACAAATCCACTGTCTGCCCTCTCAATATTACACTCACCAGTTCTATGAAGACACTATGCCCATTCCAATGGAAGACACAGGGGTTTCAATACCTTGGGATATTCATAACACCAGATCTGAATAGGCTTTTCAAGGAGAATTATCTTCCACTCCTGGATCGAATCAAAAACAACCTCCAAACCTGGATCTCCCTCCCAATTAGCTTAGTAGGAAGAATTAATGTAATCCGTATGAACATCCTCCCTAGACTGAACTATTTATTTCAGATGCTCCCATGCTATCTCCCAGCTTCCTTTTTCAAAACAATTAACCAAAGCATCACCAAATTTATATGGGGCAATAAAAAACCTAGGATCAAGCTCTCCACTCTATCGAAACCTGAATCTAAGGGCGGTCTTGCCCTTCCCTCCCTTCAATTGTACTACTGGTCTGCCCAAATCCGCAACATGCTAACATGGATCACAAACAGACAAGAGTCAACGTGGATCCAGATAGAAGCCCAATCCTGTGGTTCATTGCCACTAAGCTCAGCTATATTCATTAATAACTTTAGTGAAGTGGGCAACATAGCCAAAACATTTGTGATTTACAGCACCCTACTAGCGTGGAGGGACTGTAAGAAATACCTGGGCATCTCCTCCCAAATATGCTCTCACTCGCCTATAGTAGGCAATCCAGACTTGCCAAAAGCCCTGAGGGATGCCAACTTTAATCTTTGGCATACTCTAGGAATCAGGACCTTTTCAGACCTATTTCATCAGAAGACCACTACACTGAAATCCTTTCAAGAGCTCTGCAGTGAATTCAATGTGCCAAGATCCCATTTTTTTAAAATATCTTCAAATTAGACATGTCATCTCCTCATTTACTTCCAAGAGGAGGTTTAGAACTCAGTTGAACGAAGTTGAAACCCTTCTTGTCACAGCACAATCCATTAAAGGCAAAATATCCTATATCTATAGACTCCTTTCTGAGAAAGGAGGCTCCTCCTTTACTCCTTTGAAAATAATCTGGGAAAAGGACCTTGGTCTGACTATCAGTGATGAGTTATGGGCGGAGGTTTGCGACAGGGTATACTGCTCCTCTACTAATGTAAAAATGAAAGAATCGAATTACAAATTTTTGTACAAATTTTATTACACTCCCTTGAGACTCCATAAAATGAAAACAGACATTTCTCCTAACTGTAAAAGATGTACCTCTGAAAGTGGAACCTATATGCATGTATTTTGGAGCTGTAGAGAGATTGCCAGATTTTGGCAATCTATACATACTGCTGCACAGAAAATACTAGATGTACAGTTTGATATGACCCCGTGTCTCTATCTTCTTAATGCCCAGCAGGACTTTGTTCTTGATCCTGACAGAGAAAATTTGCTCATGACCATTACATACTTTGCTAAGAAATGTATCCTTCTATTGTGGGCCTCTAGTACCTCTCCTACATTTAAAATGTGGATTGACCAGATTGTTGACTTTCTCCCTCTTGAAAAGCTCACTTATGACCTCCACAAGAGACAGCCCAAGTTTGATAGACTCTGGTCTCCACTACTCCACTATATCTCAAATTGGACAGAGTGAATGGGGGGATCGGGGAGGTGAGCAGATGCGTGTTGTGTAAGGTGCTGTAAAATCTAAAAACTAATCATTGGCTCGTCATCTCAGCTAAGGCTGGAAATAGCAAATAAGAACCTTGATAGTGCTGCTGCAAGTTCTACATTTTAAATTTTGTTATAATTATTATTTGTGTGTATGTGTGTATGTATGTATATGTAGGTATGTATATATGTATACAGTAATCCCTCGTTTATCGCGGGGGTTACGTTCCGAAAATGACCCGCGATAAGTGAAATCCGCGAAATAGAAAACTTTTTTTTTTTTTACAATTAGCAACTATTACATGTATACAAATACAGTGACTCACGTGTAGGCCGTTTCACTGCTCTTCAGACTGGGCCGCTGCATCCTGACTGCGCTCTGCAGTGTTCTCTTCTTCTGAAGCCCGCGGTGCAGGTGTGTTTGTTCGGGAGAAGAACATAGTGATAGGCAGCTGTTGTCGCTCTTTTTTCTTCTTTGCAAAAAGATCCTTGTACACCGACATGCCACCATCGATTACGTTGGAGAACTGTAATGAACGGCTCATCAAAGGGTCCCATTCCTCAGCTACTCGCTTAAGTTCAGTGGCCATTCGCACCATGGTTGCTAAGCGACCAAGCGTTAGTCCTTCCTTCCTTCCTGGCCAACTTAATGTAAATTTGCCAAGCTGTTTTATGTACGTACACATAACTGCACGAGACGACAAAATGATAGCACAATTCGTAGCATGTTTTGATACAAGAAGCGGGAGTGAGTTTTTAGCGAATCAGAATGCAGAGCACAATGCACAAAAAAAAAAAAAAAAATGCATTATGAAAATCCGCGAAATAGCGAATCCGCGATAAGTGAACCGCGAAGTGGCGAGGGATCACTGTATATACAGTGGGGAGAACAAGTATTTGATACACTGCCGATTTTGCAGGTTTTCCTACTTACAAAGCATGTAGAGGTCTGTAATTTTTATCATAGGTACACTTCAACTGTGAGAGACGGAATCTAAAACAAAAATCCAGAAAATCACATTGTATGATTTTTAACTAATTCCTTTGCATTTTATTGCATGACATAAGTATTTGATACATCAGAAAAGCAGAACTTAATATTTGGTACAGAAACCTTTGTTTGCAATTACAGATATCATACGTTTCCTGTAGTTCTTGACCAGGTTTGCACACACTGCAGCAGGGATTTTGGCCCACTCCTCCATACAGACCTTCTCCAGATCCTTCAGGTTTCGGGGCTGTCGCTGGGCAATACGGAATTTCAGCTCCCTCCAAAGATTTTCTATTGGATTCAGGTCTGGAGACTGGCTAGACCACTACAGGACCTTGAGATGCTTCGTACGGAGCCACTCCTTAGTTGCCCTGGCTGTGTGTTTCGGGTCGTTGTCATGCTGGAAGACCCAGCCACGACCCATCTTCAATGCTCTTACTGAGGGAAGGAGGTTGTTGGCCAAGATCTCGCGATACATGGCCCCATCCATCCTCCCCTCAATACGGTGCAGTCGTCCTGTCCCCTTTGCAGAAAAGCAGCCCCAAAGAATGATGTTTCCACCTCCATGCTTCACGTTTGGGATGGGTTCTTGGGGTTGTACTCATCCTTCTTCTTCCTCCAAACACAGCGAGTGGAGTTTAGACCAAAAAGTTATATTTTTGTCTCATCAGACCACATGACCTTCTCCCATTCCTCCTCTGGATCATCCAGATGGTCATTGGCAAACTTCAGACGGGCCTGGACATGCGCTGGCTTGAGCAGGGGGACCTTGCGTGCGCTGCAGGATTTTAATCCATGACGGCGTAGTGTGTTACTAATGGTTTTCTTTGAGACTGTGGTCCCAGCTCTCTTCAGGTCATTGACCAGGTCCTGCCGTGTAGTTCTGGGCTGATCCCTCACCTTCCTCATGATCATTGATGCCCCACGAGGTGATATCTTGCATGGAGCCCCAGACCGAGGGTGATTGACCGTCATCTTGAACTTCTTCCATTTTCTAATAATTGCGCCAACAGTTGTTGCCTTCTCACCAAGCTGCTTGCCTATTGTCCTGTAGCCCATCCCAGCCTTGTGCAGGTCTACAATTTTATCCCTGATGTCCTTACACAGCTCTCTGGTCTTGGCCATTGTGGAGAGGTTGGAGTCTGTTTGATTGAGCGTGTGGACAGGTGTCTTTTATACAGGTAACGAGTTCAAACAGGTGCAGTTAATACAGGTAATGAGTGGAGAACAGGAGGGCTTCTTAAAGAAAAACTAACAGGTCTGTGAGAGCCGGAATTCTTACTGGTTGGTAGGTGATCAAATACTTATGTCATGCAATAAAATGCAAATTAATTACTTAAAAATCATACAATGTGATTTTCTGGATTTTTGTTTTAGATTCCGTCTCTCACAGTTGAAGTGTACCTATGATAAAAATTACAGACCTCTACATGCTTTGTAAGTAGGAAAACCTGCAAAATCGGCAGTGTATCAAATACTTGTTCTCCCCACTGTATATATATAACATTTTTTTATTTTTTATTATTATTATTATTATTTTTTTAAGTCTGTCACATCTGTGAATGTGGAATGTGTTTGGTTGGTTGTTTGAAAACTTAATAAAACTTGAAATTGAAAAAAAAAAAGTGCTTTCCTCACAATCTTAAATAAGCATGCCCCATTCAAAAAATTTAGAACCAGGAACAGATATAGCCCGTGGTTCACTCCAGACCTGACTGCCCATGACCAGCACAAAAACATACTGTGGCGTACAGAATTAGCATCAAATAGCCCCTGCGATATGCACCTTTCAGGGAAGTTAGGAACCAATATACAAAGGCAGTCAGGAAAGCAAAGGCTAGCTTTTTCAAACAGAAATTTGCATCCTGCAGCACAAACTCCAAAAAGTTCTGCGACACTGTAAAATCCATGGAGAATAAGAGCACCTCCTCCCAGCTGCCCACTGCACTGAGGCTAGGAAACACTGTCACCACCGATAAATCCACAATAATTGAGAATTTCAATAAGCATTTTTCTACGGCTGGCCATGCTTTCCACCTAGCCACCCCTACCCTGGTCAGCACCCCCCACAACAACTTGCCCAAGCCTCCCCCATTTCTCCTTCACCCAAATCCAGATAGCTGATGTTCTGAAAGAGCTGCAAAATCTGGACCCCTACAAATGATCACGGCTAGACAATCTGGACCCTCTCTTTCTAAAATTATCAGCCGAAATTGTTACAACCCCTATTACTAGCCTGTTCAACCTCTCTTTCGCATTGTCTGAGATCCCCAAAGATCGGAAAGCTGCCGCGGTCATCCCCCTCTTCAAAGGGGGAGACACTCTAGACCCAAACTGCTACAGACCTATATCTACCTTACCCTGCCTTTCTAAGGTCTTCGAAAGCCAAGTTAACAAGCAGATCACCGACCATTTCGAATCCCACCGTACCTTCTCCGCTATGAAATCTGGTTTCCGAGCTGGTCATGGGTGCACCTCAGCCACGCTCAAGGTCCTGAACGATATCATAACCGCCATCGATAAGAGACAATACTGTGCAGCTTTATTCATCAACCTGGCCAAGGCTGTTATTCACCACATTTTTATCGGCAGACTCAATAGCCTTGGTTTCTCAAATGACTGCCTCGCCTGGTTCACCAACTACTTCTCAGACAGAGTTCAGTGTGTGAAATCGGAGGGCCTGTTGTCCGGACCTCTGGCAGTCTCTATGGGGGTGCCACATGGTTCAATTCTCGGGCCGACTCTTTTCTCTGTATACATCAATGATGTCGCTCTTGCTGCTGGTGATTCTCTGATCCACCTCTATGCAGACGACACCATTCTATATACTTCTGGCCCTTATTTGGACACTGTGTTAACTAACCTCCAGACGAGCTTCAATGCCATACAACTCTCTTTCCGTGGCCTACAACTGCTCTTAAATGCAAGTAAAACTAAATGCATGCTCTTCAACCAATCGCTGCCCGCACCTGCTCGCCCATCCAGCATCACTACTCTGGACGGTTCTGACTTAGAATATGTGGACAACTACAAATACCTAGGTGTCTGGTTAGACTGTAAACTCTCCTTCCAGACTCACATTAACCTCTTTGGGCTAGGGGGCAGTATTTTGACGTCTGGATGACAAGCATGCCCAAAGTAAACTGCCTGTTACTTAGGACCAGAAGCTAGGATATGCATATAATTGGTAGATTTGGATAGAAAACACTCAGTTTCTAAAACTGTTAAAATAATGTCTGTGAGTTTAACAGAACTTATATGGCAGGCGAAACCCCGAGGACAAACCATCCAGAAAAAAAGAATTCAGCCCACCATTGATTCCTATGGCTGTCATTTTTAATATGAAGGGAAAACCTCCCAGATTGCAGTTCCTAGGGCTTCCACTAGATGTCAACAGTCTTTAGAAAGAGTTTCAGGCTTGTTTTTGGAAAAATCTGCTCGAATTTGTTGTTTGTAATTTGTAGTGGCTCCCATTTTGGCTGTAGTGTTTGTTACGCGTTCTGGTGAATGCACGTACTTTGTTGTTTATCTCCGGTAATGACAATAACGATTCTCCGTCTTAAATTTGATTGTTTATTTACGTATTAGGGTACCTGAGGTTTGATTTTATACGTTGTTTGACTTGTTTGGAGAAGTTTATTGATAACATTTGGGATTAATTTTGTATGCATTTTGAAGGAGGGAAACCGGTGGATTATTGAATGAAGCGCGCCAGCTAAACTGAGGTTTTGGGGATATAATGAAGGACTTTATCGAACAAAACAACCATTTGTGATGTAGCTGGGACCTTTTGGAGTGCCAACAGAAGAAGATCTTCAAAGGTAAGTGATTTATTTTAGCGCTATTTCTGGCTTTCGTGGCGCATCTGCCTGGTTGGAAAATGTTTTTAATGCTTTTGTGTGCTGGGCGCTGTCCTCAGATAATCGCATGGTGTGCTTTTGCCGTAAAGGCCTTTTTGAAATCTGACACAGCGGCTGGATTAACAAGAAGTTAAGCTTTTAACTGATGTATGACACTTGTATTTTCATGAATGTTAAATATGACTATTTCTGTCATTTGAATTTCGCGCTCTGCAATTTCACCGGAAGTTGTCGAGATGGGACGCTGGCGTCCCACTTATCCGCAAGAAGTTTTAAGCATCTCCAATCCAAAATTAAATCTAGAATCGGCTTCCTATTTCGCAACAAAGCATTCTTCACTCATACTGCCAAACATACCCTCGTAAAACTGACTATCCTGCCGATCCTTGACTTCGGCTATGTCATTTACAAAATAGCCTCCAACACTCTACTCAGCAAATTGGATGCAGTCTATCACAGTGCCATCCGTTCTGTCACCAAAGCCCCATATACTACCCACCACTGCGACCTGTATGCTCTCGTTGGCTGGCCCTCGCTTCATATTCGTCGCCAAACCCACTGGCTCCAGGTCATCTATAAGTCTTTGCTAGGTAAAGCCCCGCCTTATCTCAGCTCAATGTTTGTTTATTCCATGTGTTGCACTGCTTTGCTTTATCTTGGCCAGGTCGCAGTTGTAAATGAGAACTTGTTCAACTAGCCTACCTGGTTAAATAAAGGTGAAAAAAATATATAATTAAATCTCAGGCCACCATGCAGCGTACAGTAACATTAACAAGCAGCACTTCCTGGTCTGTGATGTCACTTTGACCCAATTCAACATGGACCACCCACTTCCTGTCAAGCTTGCATTAATGCTTGGTGTTTATGAATACCTCCGAACAGTAAACACCAGCTTCTACACACACACACACACACACACAAACCTAAAAACACACAAAAACACAGATCCAACCACCCACACACACTGCTACCTGTGCAGCTGCACTATTAATCAAACAGACAAGAGACAACAATGTCTATAACCATGTTATAAGCTATATTATCAACTAAGTTATTTGCTATGTTTTATGTTACACGCAAAACACACAGGTTACAGGTAGAACAGGTAAGTATAAATATAGTTATTGATTGGTTATAGGGGAGGAGTTGAGATGTCTTTGCTCCCAAACCTCAATTATATGCTAAAACTCCATTATATGATGTATATTAATGTTAAAATCTATATTATGAACTTACCGTATCCTTCCTTCCCGTAGGCCAGTTGTGGGGGAATCTTGACCAGTCGTCTCTCGTTGACACACATCCCTACCAGAGCTCTGTCCATCCCTTCAATCAGCTGCTTCTTACCCACATACACATTGTAGGTGCTACTGCGGTCATAGCTGCAACACACACACGTTATGGGAGCTGCCAACATCTCAAACAAAAAGACAGAAAGAAAGACAAGAAACAAGGGAAAAATGTCCATTCGTTCATGTATTCAATCATGTATTCATTCACTCACTTACTTCACTGATTCACTCACTCAGTCATTCGGTCATGTATCTCTCTGTCCAGACAATAGTACTTGGTTGGCTGTGGTGAGACTGTGGTTAACATGTCGTATCACTAGGCCTAGCCTACTACACTGGCCAACTGTATCTCAATTCTGCCACGCACATTACTTGTTGGGCCTACTGGTCTCTTTCTGCCCAAGGGTTTACATTAATGAATGAATTCATATTTGTAGTATTTTTTTAATTTTACATGATCACTCTGCTGGCCATACGTGACATACACTCACACACCAGTAGACTATATGCTACCTGTGTGTGCATGCTCTAGAGTAGGCCAGGAAGGCCTACATGTGTACGTCCTTGCAGTTGGTTAACGAACCATATATTATCACCCGGTGTATTTAGTAGCAGAATATAGTTGTTTTCTCTGGAGTGAAAATATAGTTTCACTAATTATTTAGCTCAGACTTGGAGACTGCATGAAGAGTCTCCCTCTCTCTCAGTGAATGGGGGCTCTCGTTCTCTCTGGCTGCGTGGCTGTTTGGCCCGACCCGCTAATGAAACGCACGCTTGAGTTTATTGACGTGCACGCTACTCTGCAACGTGAACTGCGTGCAGGAACTGCAGGAGTGGAGAAGAGTGGAAAATAAAAACTTTTTTACCTGGAGTCAAATTTCTTTCCATCGGGGAACATGCCGTTATAATGGTAACGAACATAATCCCCTACTTTCACAGCGCGCACGCACTGCTCCGGCACGAACGTTTTCTCAATCACGATGTCATCTAACGGTACCGGAGGGGCGTCACAGGCGGCAAACGCCACCAGAACCGCCAGATATATCATCCCGTGCACGCACTGGTTCATCTTTACACGCCTCTCCTTTACCGACAAAAAGTAGGGTGGATAACCGTGACTTGTAACGGTTGTTATCGCTCTCTTTCTCTTTCTCTTTTCCCCCGATTGTTCCGATTCCTCTGGTCTTCTGCTTCCAGTTCTTGTCTTCTTCCCTTGATCCCTGTCCGGGATTGAATTGAATGGGAGGATTTGGGTACCACGTATGACGCAGGCGCAGTAGCGCACAGCAGATATGTAGACGTGGAAACGCCAAACGGAGGGCCTATAGTCACAGCTAGAGACCAAATAAACTACATCCCCAACGCAAGACCAACAAACACAAACTACTACTGTAGAATAGGCCTCGTTTACATGCATTCACACATGTACAGTCTATAAGGCTATTACGCAAGGCTATGGAGTGGAGGTGGAACAGTGTCTGAGTTTTTCAGGGGGTGTTTCTGTGTGACCCTCTCTCTCTCTGGAATGTCTCGACGTGGCAGGGGAGGGGGAAGTCTGTAGGCTACAGAGACAACCCTAATTAGTGGGTGATAGGCCTATACAAGAATATACACGTTTTATATAACATAACCAACACGTTTATAAAACATACATAGCCGAACATAAATATAAAAATAGACAGGTAGATATAGATAGGTATAGGCAGCAGACTCTCTCCAAAGTCTACTACTGAACAAGCCGTTTCACTAGGCTACTTCTCATTGTCGCTGCGTCAGATTAACCACATTACATTGTGTGGCCATTTGGCATCTAGTCTAGAGGGCCACAAATGGAAATCACTCCTTAACTTGATCTGTGACTTTTGCAATCGTTTACATGTAGTTTGATGTAAAATAGTGCAGTGTAAACTAGTGCAGTGGTCTGATTTTCCCAACCCATGTTACTCCCAGATCTCTCTAGAACAGCACTGATTTAGGGGGAGGTGCATGGAGCCCCGGTGGTTCGCCACCCCTCACCCCGTCACCCTGCCCAGAGCAGCCACGGGAGGGAGAGTTGTATCCGGATACGTGGTGGGGGTAGAGGCGGTCCCTGTCCCACCCTCGCACGGCACAGAGAGCAGAATAGAGTAGAGACGTAGCCCAGCCGTCCCACCTCTACACAAAAACTAAAGATGGCAACCTCCAGCACTCCGCTAATCTCTCTGCTTCTATTCGCGGTTTCCGTTACAATAGTCTTCTGTCAATACGAGAAATACAGCTTCAGGAGTTTTCCGCGTCATGAACTAATGCCGCTAGACTCCGCGTATAAATACGCGCTGGACCAGTACACTGGAGAGAAATGGCAGGAGACAGTTGACTATCTCGAGGTCTCTCTTCGGTTGTACCGGCTGCTCAGGGACAGCGAGGCCTTCTGCAACCTCAACTGCAGCTCCGTGCGGCTGGACAACGAGGAGAAGTTTACCGACTTCCCGGAGCTGCGTGTGTTCGGTAACGTTATGAAGAGGGCGCAGTGTCTCAAGCGGTGCAAACAGGGGCTGCCCGCCTTCAGACAGACCATGCCCAGCCGGGACACCGTGGAGGAGTTCGAGAAACGGGAACCATATAAATACCTGCAGTTCGCCTACTTCAAAGTGAGTGAAATCACTTTGAGAGAGAATGAAATCAGTGCGGCTCTCTGCAGTATATATTTTGTATTTAATTTGTATTTTCTATGGAGCAGGAGAGGGTTAATTTAAATCTGTGGACGAGCTGCCTGTTTCTCAAAACTAATATAACTGAATGCATTTGGTATTTAAAGAAGTACTTTCTAAGTTGTATTTTATATCAAACAAATTGTGTGTGTTCAATAACTTTTAGAACTGTGTAGTTTACAAGCACTCTGCACTCTGTTATGCTACTGTACTCTATTGAGTAATGTGTTCTCTCGCGAGGATGTGATGTCATTATACGTGCCACGACATGCACGGGGAAGGGGGAGGCTAAACTAAGGAAGAGGGTCCTGCCTGTGCTTTTGTTCACTTTATATGAGTAGCCTGTGTGTGTGTGTATGTACAGTGGGGAGAACAAGTATTTGAGACACTGCCGATTTTGCAGGTTTTCCTACTTACAAAGCATGTAGAGGTCTGTAATTTTTATCATAGGTACACTTCAACTGTGAGAGACGGAATCTAAAACAAAAATCCAGAAAATCACATTGTATAATTTTTAAGTAATTAATTTGCATTTTATTGCATGACATAAGTATTTGATCACCTACCAACCAGTAAGAATTCCGGCTCTCACAGACCTGTTAGTTTTTCTTTAAGAAGCCCTCCTGTTCTCCACTCATTACCTGTATTAACTGCACCTGTTTGAACTCGTTACCTGTATAAAAGACACCTGTCCACACACTCAATCAAACAGACTCCAACCTCTCCACAATGGCCAAGACCAGGGAGCTGTGTAAGGACATCAGGGGTAAAATTGTAGACCTGCACAAGGCTGGGATGGGCTACAGGACAATAGGCAAGCAGCTTGGTGAGAAGGCAACAACTGTTGGCGCAATTATTAGAAAATGGAAGAAGTTCAAGATGACGGTCAATCACCCTCGGTCTGGGGCTCCATGCAAGATCTCACCCCGTGGGGCATCAATGATCATAAGGAATGTGAGGGATCAGCCCAGAACTACACGGCAGGACCTGGTCAATGACCTGAAGAGAGCTGGGACCACAGTCTCAAAGAAAACCATTAGTAACACACTACGCCGTCATGGATTCAAATCCTGCAGCGCACGCAAGGTCCCCCTGCTCAAGCCAGCGCATGTCCAGGCCCGTCTGAAGTTTGCCAATGACCATCTGGATGATCCAGAGGAGGAATGGGAGAAGGTCATGTGGTCTGATGA
Source organism: Salvelinus alpinus (assembly GCF_045679555.1). Lineage (NCBI taxonomy): Eukaryota > Metazoa > Chordata > Actinopteri > Salmoniformes > Salmonidae > Salvelinus > Salvelinus alpinus. The sequence continues at coordinate 24,820,771 of NC_092111.1, read as the reverse complement.
GACAAAAATAGAGCTTTTTGGTCTAAACTACACTCGCCGTGTTTGGAGGAAGAAGAAGGATGAGTACAACCCCAAGAATACCATCCCAACCGTGAAGCATGGAGGTGGAAACATCATTCTTTTGGGATGCTTTTCTGCAAAGGGGAGGACGACTGCACCGTATTGAGGGGAGGATGGATGGGGCCATGTATTGCGAGATCTTGGCCAACAACCTCCTTCCCTCAGTAAGAGCATTGAAGATGGGTCGTGGCTGGGTCTTCCAGCATGACAACGACCCGAAACACACAGCCAGGGCAACTAAGGAGTGGCTCCGTAAGAAGCATTTGGAGGGAGCTGAAAGTCTGTATTGCCCAGCGACAGCCCCGAAACCTGAAGGATCTGGAGAAGGTCTGTATGGAGGAGTGGGCCAAAATCCCTGCTGCAGTGTGTGCAAACCTGGTCAAGAACTACAGGAAACGTATGATCTCTGTAATTGCAAACAAAGGTTTCTGTACCAAATATTAAGTTCTGCTTTTCTGATGTATCAAATACTTATGTCATGCAATAAAATGCAAATTAATTACTTAAAAACATACAATGTGATTTTCTGGGTTTTTGTTTTAGATTCCGTCTCTCACATTTGAAGTGTCCCTATGATAAAAATTACAGACCTCTACATGCTTTGTAAGTAGGAAAACCTGCTAAATCGGCAGTGTATCAAATACTTGTTCTCCCCACTGTATATGCCTGCCTCTGTTTTGTGTGTGAACCTGTCTGCCTCAGTTTGTGTGTGTGTGTGCGTATAACTGTCTCCTCTCTCCCCAAGTCTGATAACCTGGCCAAGGCAGTGTCTGCTGCCCACACCTTCCTCCTGAAGCACCCTGATGATGAGATGATGCAGAGGAACATGGCCTACTACAGGACTCTACCTGGAGCTGAGGAACACCTCACAGACCTGGAGACCAAGTCCTACGAGGTACACACACACGCATACACATGGATGCACACACACATGCAAACACGCACGTATACTTCTCTCCATGGCTGGGGTTAGAGGTGGTTAGGGGACCAGACTGAAGTCACAGGGGGATGTAACGGCTATCAGAGCTCTAAGACTAAACATGGACCGTAGCCACTTTCTCTTTAGGACAATTGTCGGAGGTCTCAGTTGGGCTGGTTTAGGGAGCTATGTAGTGTTGCACAGACGCAGGTTGTGCTCTGGTGAATAAAATCTGGTCATTTTATTTATTTATTTAACCTTTATTTAACTAGGCAAGTCATGTAGAACAAATTCTTATTTACAATGACGGCCTACCCCGGCCAAACCCGGACGATGCTGGGCCAATTGTGCGCCGCCCTATGGGAATCCCAATCACGGCCGATTGTGATACAGCCTGGAATCGAACCAGGGTCTGTAGCACTGAGATGCAGTGCCTTAGACCGCTGCACCACTCAGGAGCCCTGGGCTAATCTGAGCCCTGAGCCCTGGTCTAATCTAGTTCAATAGTTCAAATGAACTTGTGGTAATGTTGTGTATCTGTATCAATGTGTGTTGTTGTTGCAGATGTTGTTTGTGCGAGCGGTGCGGGCGTATAACGGTGATAACTACCGTACCTCAGTGTCAGACATGGAGCTGGCTCTAAGGGATTTCTTCAAGGTCTATGACGAATGTCTGGCTGCTTCAGAAGGAGCCAGGGAGGTCAAAGACTTCAAAGACTTCTACCCCTCCATTGCTGGTCAGTCTATCTTTCTTTCTACCTCTCCATCTCAGGCCAGCCTATCCCTCCATGTCTTTCACCAGTCCAACACGGATATATTTACCTGTCCAAAGGTTGATTTAGACAAATGGATTTATGATTTCTCTTGATCATCTTGAACAGGTGACTCATGATGATAACCCCCCCCCCTCCACCTCTTCTATCTCTCTCCTATCCCCCCCCCCCCCCCCCCTCTCCCTCCCAGACCACTACACAGAGGTGTTGGAGAGGAAGGTGAGGTGTGAGGCCGAGCTGACTCCTGTGGTTGGAGGATTCATCGTAGAGAAGTTTGTAGCAACCATGTACCACTACCTACAGTTCGCCTATTACAAACGTGAGTGTCATATTACTGTATTATTACAAATACAACTGTTATAACTGTTATTACTACACATGCATGTGTTATAGCAGTCTTATGACACAAGTGAGTATGTTACTACATTATTATTACAAACATGTACATTTAGGACTTCTGTGTTCTGTGTGGTTATACACGCACACACAAACACACACACACACACACACACACACACACACACACACACACACACACACACACACACACACACACACACACACACACACACACACACACACACACACACACACACACACACACACACACACACACACACACACACACACACACACACACACACACACACACACACACACACACACACAGACACACACACACACACACACATACACACACACACACACACACACTGACTCTGTCATTGCCCCCCAAGTGAATGACCTGAAGAACGCGGTTCCGTGTGTGACCAGCTACATGTTGTTTGACCCCAGTGATGAGGTGATGAAGAACAACGTGGTGTATTACCAGTACCACAGAGACAAATACGGACTCAGCGATGAAGATTTCCTACCTAGATCGGTAAGACACACACACATATTATACAGACATCTCCGTATGCAGGTTATTTGGCCCCTGTCATCGATTTTTGTTTTAACCGGTTCACTGAATGCTGAGGTCTTCATTTGGGTTTGATTATCGATGTTGATTTGACTTGTGTGTGTTTTGTGTGTGTGTTTTAGGAGGCAGTACGGTACTTGAACCAGACCACCATGCAGCTAGAGATGCTTGAGTTCTCCAGACAACACCTAGCGAGCGATGACGAGGTACGTGTGTGAGAGAGAGAGAGAGAGAGAGAGAGAGAGTCTCCATTTGTGTCTCTAATGTCACAATTGTTGAGTCAGACAGTATATGTGTCCAGAAGTGGGTCTTGGTTTTTAGTAGGGCTCTCTATGTAATCTTTCTGTAAACTAGCGATAAACTACAGATTCCTCTCAGATCACATGACCTGTGTCCAAGCAGTACAATGTGACTAGTGTTTACCAGACTGCTGTATCTGACCTCACCACAGGGTGGCGCTGATCACTCACACACTGCTCACTCACAACAATAAAGGCATGTCTAATAATAACCCATAGATGTTGTGCCAGAGTTGTTAACTTGGGGGCAGCATGACTCGCCTATAGATAAGTGGCCAATCCTCCTCCTGGAGAGCCACCCTACTGCAGGATTTTTCGCCAGCCCAACTCTAACACATGTAGATAAGGCAACCAGCTGTTCATCAGGACCTTGATTAGCCGAATAAGGTGTGTTAGAGCAGTTCTGGAACTGAAGCCTGTACACCCAGTAGTTCCCCAGGACTGGAACTGGAGACCCAATTGGAGGCTCTGTCTGATCAGAGTGTAAGTTAGTCCTTATTTACACTGCATATCCATCAGGAAACCGTAGAGAATGGTTACAATCTTCAGGTTCAATACTAACTCTGTGATGTGTGTGTACAGGGGGAAGTGATGGAGTTTCTAGATGAGTTCCTGGATGCTTAGGATCAGTAGCACACGCTGGACGCACTGAAAATAAAGAAGGAAAGAAAGATATAGAGAAAGAAAGAAAAGGCTGAACTAAATGACAGAAACGAGCGACGGCAGGTTTTCCCAGAATGCCGCCGGGCCTTGGTTCCTCCCACTGGGTCGTATTTATTCTGAGGTTCCGGAGGTTCTGATTGGCTCAAATTGGTTAGATTTTTTTTATGTGCGTATATGACCTTTTAAATCATGTTTTTTTAATAGTTCTGGATCATGTGCACTAACATGTACGGACAGTGAGTGATATTGTGGTATTAAATTGGTGATGATAATGATATGTGGCCATTCTCTGTTATGTATGTTCACTCCCCTCTGTCTATTGTCCATGTTTTAAATCAAACTGTTCACTGTCTTACAAGGAAAGATATAAAGATATTCACATGGTTCGTTAATAATAAAACCACATGGTAAAACCAAGCCCTCTTTAGTGATCGTTGCTTTCTGGTTAGTATGATGTTATGGGATCGGTGTCCCTATACTGGGACCGTTGAGCTAACGTGCGCTAATGTGATTAGCATGACTGTTGTAAGTAACAGCAAACTTTCCAGGACATAGATATGTCTTATATGGGCAGAACGCTTACATTCTTGTTAATCTAACTGCACTGTCCAATTTACAGTAGCTATTACAGTGAAATAATACCATGCTATTGTTTGAGGAGAAAGCACAACAACAAAAAACTTATCACGGCAACTGGTTTGATACATTCACCTCTGAAGGTAATTAATGTACTTATAGTCAGGAATCTTGCTCTGATTTGTCATCCTGAGGGTCCCAGAGATAAAGATGTATTATAGTTTTGTTTTATAAAATAAATGTTTATGTTCAAATGTAGGAACTGGGTTCTACAGTTTGAACCACTGCTGTCTCTGGCTCCACACCCACCCCGCCCGGCCATCTAGATGTGTGAATGTTCATGTATAAGCTAATGATCCATCATGTATGACATTCCTGGGAGTGTGTAAACTTATATTTTGTATCACCATATCATTTTGTATGTTTTCTATAGTTATATACTTGAAAATGTATCAATTGACCAATTTGGCACATTTGGGCAGACTGATACAAAATATTGTCCAGTATTGCCATGCTTCACTGGATTCATCTGAAACTTTGCACACACACTGCTCTAAAATCTAAATTGCGCCTAAATTGCAATATTATATGATGGCCTTTCTCTTGCATTTCAAAGATAAAACAAAATAGAAACACATGTTTTTTTGTTTGTATTATCTTTAACCAGATCTAATGTGTTATATTCTCCTACATTCATTTCAGGTCCTGAGCTACAGGCAGATAGATTTGGGCATGTCATTTTAAGTGGAAAATTTCAAAAAAAGGGTCTGATCCACAGAGAATAGAGTAGAATAGAAATCTTGACTACACAAACACACAAATGTAATCTGTTACAGTTACTATTTACCTGTCCAAAATTGTAATCAGTAATGACATTTTTGGATTATCCAAACTCAGTAACATAATCGGATTATTTTACGTTACTTTTGGATTACTTTCCCATTAAGAGGCATTAGAAGAAGACAAAAATAATCTATCAAACACATTTGGTGTGTCATAATAGTGGTCTCTGACTTGTGGTGAGACTCGCTCAAGTGAAACACTTAAAACTTGCTACCTTTTCAATGCGGAATTGAATGTCATTGAAAAAACAGAAAGGTATATCTGAATGTATAAGTAATCATTCCGTTTTAATCTGATTACAAAAAAACATCTGATAACGTAACTGATTAGAGTTCAAGTTTTGTAATCAGTTACTCCACAACCCTGCACACACAGACACATACACACACAGACACACACCTGAAGGATTTGAGGAATGTGCAGTCCAGTTGGTTTAGAATTGTGAATTTAATTTTAAGGCAACAGTCAATCTGAAACCTCTCCATTGCTAATAAATTGACCTATTGTATGAATTATCTTCCAAATCAGTTAATAAACAAGGAAGTTATTTTCATTCCCTCAATTTGAGGGAGTGGGTGTGTCAGGATATGAAAGCATAGGTGTTGATACCTTCATGAAGTTCACCTGAGCTGACTGGGATGATAAGATATTTTGCTATACAAGGAAGCACTAAATTATCTCTGTCAGACGTGTCTGGCTGTTTCAAAAGGAGCCAGGGAAGTCAACAACTTCTACCTCTCTATCGCTGGTGAGTCTATCTTTCTTTTTACCTCTCCATCTCAGGCCATCCTATCCTTCCATGTTTTTTTACCAGTCCAACACAGGTGAACTTTCCTTTCCAAAGGTTGATTTAGACCAGTGATTTTTAGTTTGAGCCGTTTTAGAGTACTAGTGGGAGTCGACTACAAAATAATAGATTCCTCGACTCCTTGCCAGTAGACTCCCGGTGTCGACTCACATTTCTGGGTGTCAAGCTTCAACCTATCGACTCCTAAGATTCAGTATTTTTGCAACGGAGGAAACTATTTGCCATAGTCTACTTCGAGAACACAAACTCTCGCATATTACACAGCAAAGACAGAGCGAGCTAGCAGGGGAGAGAGATGGGAGGGGCACAGCCATGCATAGGTAATAGCCTCAAGGCAGACAGTCAGAACCGTGCATCGGTAATCAAAAGATATAGGCTATCGCAATGCTGTATTTCTTGGCTTGCAATGTCTCGTGCAAGTTCACTAAAGTAGGGGCTATCAATGAGTAGGCTGAGCTATTCTACACGCAACAGACCGAAGACCAAACGCACACTCGTGTTTTTCATTGCAAAGAAAAAGAGGAGCTGGCGAGGTTGCAAAGAGGAGCAGGTGAGCCAGCGAGGGAGAGAGAGGATCGGGGCAGGCAATCAGTATTTATATAAAAACAATCTGAGATATCACATGCCTTACTTTTATTTTCCTGCATAAGTAAAAGCAGGAAATGCATCACCTATGCCTCTACTGCCATTCATTCCAATCAGCCTTGTGCCCAGCCCTCAGCCCTCAACCCAACACCCAGCCCTCAACCCAACGCCCAGCCTTGTGCCCAGCCCTCAACCCAACACCCAGCCTTGTGCCCAGCCCTCAACCCAACACCCAGCCTTGTGCCCAGCCCTCAACCCTCAACCCAACGCCCAGCCTTGTGCCCAGCCCTCAACCCTCAACCCAACGCCCAGCCTTGTGCCCAGCCCTCAACCCAACACCCAGCCTTGTGCCCAGTCCTCAACCCAACGCCCAGCCTTGTGCCCAGCCCTCAACCCAACGCCCAGCCTTGTGCCCAGCCCTCAACCCAACGCCCAGCCTTGTGCCCAGGCCTCAACCTAACGCCCAGCCTTGTGCCCAGCCCTCAACCCAACACCCAGCCTTGTGCCCAGCCCTCAACCCAACACCCAACGCCCAGCCTTGTGCCCAGCCCTCAACCCAACACCCAGCCTTGTGCCCAGCCCTCAACCCTCAACCCAACACCCAGCCTTGTGCCCAGCCCTCAGCCCTCAACCCAACGCCCAGCCTTGTGCCCAGCCCTCAACCCAACGCCCAGCCTTGTGCCCAGCCCTCAACCCAACGCCCAGCCTTGTGCCCAGCCCTCAGCCCTCAACCCAACACCCAGCCTTGTGCCCAGCCCTCAGCCCTCAACCCAACGCCCAGCCTTGTGCCCAGCCCTCAACCCAACACTCAGCCCTGTGCCAGTCCTGCTGCTCCTGCAGTGTAATGCATAGGCAACAGAGCATCATAGGAGTTGTGAAGCATAATAGGAGTTGTTTGAGCTCCAATAATGTTTCTAATAATCTGTATTGTTTTGATCAAACTATGTATTTTAGATTTTTTCCTTGTTGCTCCTGTTGTCACCTTCTCACTGATCTTGTGAAGGAAAAACCTGCAATGCTTTGTTTTACTGTACATTAAATTGAATGTTTTGTTCTTTGTAACAAAGGTGGGTCATGGCACACATATAGCCTGACAGAGCTGTCCCATAGAGGTCTTTCTACTGGACAGGAGGGGAGAGGATGAGATGGTGCGGGTCCATTTGATGAAACCGGATCGGGCCTGGGCCAAAGCAGATCGGAGGGAGAGGGAGAGAGAAACCTGAGTGGAGGAAGGGAGAGAAAGAGAGAGAATGGAGGAAGCAGGAGAGAGACAGAGAGAGAGCTAAGCGTAGGAGAGGATAGCAGCCAGAGAAAACAGTCATGTTTGAACATGGAGTCTCAGTGCCATTTATCACCCAGTGGTGAGAAAAACCCACTGGGGAACATTCTCTCTCTCACCCTTACTCTGTCACTCTCTCTCTATTATCCCCCTCTCTTTCTCTGTCTTCATCCTCCTCTTTCTGTCTCTTTTCCTCTGTCCCTCCCTGTCTCTCTCTCTTTTCCTGCCCTCCTGCCTCTTTCTCTAACTTTTTCTAAAGAAAATTTGCAGACGTCGAAGCGGTGGGTGTACAGACATCAGAGAGCCAGCTAGAGGTCAGAGTTCATAGTCCAGACCAGGTCACTGTTAAATTCTGATTGTGAGGAGTCGTAGGTTGTAGATCGTAGCTCACAGAGAGACCATTGGATGTGAGAGACACTCATACTTACGTAGAGTCAACCACAAATACACACACATACACACACACACACACACACACACACACACACACACACACACACACACACACACACACACACACACACACACACACACATACGCAAGATGAAAAGATGAGAAAGTAAGTGACCTTCTCATTATCAAGAGGCAGCCACGGTCGAGAAGAGCAAGGAAAAAACTCCAAACTTAGTCAACAGTGACTGAGAGTTGATATGAACTATTTGAAAATCATTGTCTTTATGTTGGAAAACTAGCCATGTACATATTGTCTCGTTCTTTTCCATTATGTTTGAAAAGTGCCCGCACGCACGCAATCACACACACACACCGCTTAGCATCACAAAATTATAGATTTATGAGTTTATTATTAGAACACACACAAACACACTTCATCCTAACACTGTTGTTCAATGGAACCAATATCTATAAATGGATGGACCAGACAGAGATGATGTCATAAAGAGACCAGGAAGCAGTAGAGTTCACCCTGTGAGGACATCTGAGCAGTTTCTGTCAATAATAATTATATTACAAAACCATATGGGCTGGGCACCTGTGTGGGTAAGGAACTGAATTTATCAATCAATCAATCCTTGACTCAAATACTGTCGTGAAGGTACAGAGAGTGTGGTATTTGGCTATTTTACTCTTACAGAACAGCACATAACATTGATAGATAGACTCATTACAGAAAAACAATTTTTTTTTACATAACCCCCATCTTCACCACCAACATCACTCTTCAAAACAGTTTACAAAAAACAAGACATTTAATACTGAATAGTATACAGATACTTTTTACAACTATAGAACACTATGGCCATCATTTCCCCCACAAACAATGAAAAGAACCATAACATTGATAGATGGGTTGGTATGGCAATATTATGTATGTATTATGTATGCTACATGTGTTTTGTGCTGTTAGTTTATTTAAACTCCAGTCAAATAAATTGTCTCTTTCTGTCATGGACATGGTTAAAGAAGCTACAACAAATCCTAAATCACACTGCGGTATAAACTTTTATAATAATTTCACACGTGTATTAGAAATGTATTTTTTGGGGGTTTTGCATATCCCAACTCTCCCTGAGACACCCTCGGAGAGTGGGGTCACAGCCAGGGTCTGCCAATATCAACGGCAACCCTGGAGCAATTTGGATTAAGTGCCTTGCCCAAGGGCACATCGGCAGATTTTGCACCTTTTCGGCACAGGATTCAAACTAGTGACCTTTCAGTTTCTGTCCCAACGCTCAAACCGCTAGGCTACCTGCAGCCCAATAAATATAGTAGTGAGTTTTACAATGTTGTGCTGTTGTGTGTGAGGAAAATGGAGCCATGTACGGTATGTTATTAGTCCATCTCTGTAGTCTTTGTCATCTGAAACATTTATTACATTATAAACATTTATTATTCATCTGAAACATTTATTCTTATGAATAAAAAAGTTAACATATTAATCAAGGCCACATGCTAACGTATGCAGATACCCTTGTATATTAGTTCACACAACATCCTCCATTTCAACTCTGCATTGATAAAGATTTTAGAAGTTTCTGACTAACTTATTACATTTATTTTAATTGACCCAAATATAGAGATCAAAATGGGGGGAAAAACACTTCTGTGTGTAGCAGGTCTTTGTCTGTCTGTCTGACTGTCTGTCTGCCTGTGTTGTCATGGTAGCGTCAGTTCGTCTGATGTTCTGATCACTCGGCGGCATCTCCCAATGCAGTCTGGAAACCTTCAAACACGTCACACCGCTGACCAGCAGATCACACCGGTATGATACACACATATACACACGCACACAAACATGCACGTACACACACAGACACCAGATTATGCCCCTAGCCCCCCGTCTCTGTCTCTGAACTGAGTCTGCAGTCTGGACTCCTACTCTAAATCTCTCTCCAGCCGTCTCTGTCAAAACCAACACTTACACGCACACATGTGCACAAATGTTTTACATTTTAGTAATTTAGCAGACACACACACTCCATCTAGACAAGTCTCTATATGTTTGATTCCCCCCTCTCCCTTTACCTCTACTCCCCTCTCCCCACGTTCCTCTCCTCTCTACCTTGCACTGACTGTCTGATAATATATCTCACCTCTTGTTAACCCCCAGAAATGTACAAACTTCCATCCATACAAAAATGTACATTTTATACACACCATAATATGGTGCCGATCTAAAGCCTTGTTCACATTGGCAGATTGAAGTGACTTTGCATATCCGATTTGAATCTGTTATTTTTCCTGCAGTCAAGTCACATTTCAAACAACCTTTGTAGGTGGTTTGAAGTCAGATACAAATCTGTCGCCATGCGACTTGTGTCTGAACAGTCAAATCTGATTAATTTGCCCTCAAATAGTTTTTAGAATGTGATTTGGCATATCTTGTTGTTTGCTAGCTACTCTGCTGACAGTTTGACAAGAACAACTTCACATTCATCATCTCCAGCACCACCTCTACATCAACATACTGTATGTGAAAATGTCTATGTTTAGTAGTAAAAAAACATAGAGGAAAAGAAGTGTTTCCAATGACATCATCGGTGTGGCAATACCTACTCATCATTGTAACCATAATTGGTTAAAATCACATGATGCACACTGATGATGTCATTAGAAACACTTATCTTCCACTATCTTTTTTGCTACAAAACATAGAAACGAGCCACTTTCGTATATGTTGATGTTGTGGTGGTGCTGGAGATGAATTTGAAGTAAAAAAAAAATATCTCCCTTTAATTGTTTACAAACAAATTAGTGAATGTGCTACAAAAGCTAAACAGCTACCTATCTAGCTAGTTGACTGCTGTGGCTTGACAAAAATGACTCCTTTCGAGGCTTTAAAAGTGTTTTATCACTATGATTTTGAACATTTAAAGAGACTGGGAAACATCCATGGCAGGCATTGTTGTCACCATAGCTTTCTACATAACTTCTGAGTGATAAGAAGCACGAGCACCACCACCAATCAGCCTACACCACTGCACACTCACCCGTCATAACTATGACAACTAGCGTAGCCATGTCAGCAAATGACTGCTGTCTGAACACACACAAATCCCATATGGTCACTTGTAACTTGCTGTTTGGCAGTGGTGTAAAGTACTTAAGTAAAAATACTTGAAAGTACTACTTAAGTAGCTTTTTGGGGTATCTGTACTTTACTTTTTAAAATTCTGACAACTTTTACTTTTACTTCATTACATTCTTAAAGAAAATAATGTACTTTTTACTCCATACATTTTCCCTGACACCCAAAAGTACTCGTTACATTTTTGAATACTTAGCAGGACAGGAAAATTGTCAAATTCATGCACTTATCAAGAGAACATCCCTACTGCCTCTGATCAGACGGACTCACGACACACACATGCTTTGTTTGTAAATTATGTCTGAGTGTTGGAGTGTGCCCTGGCTATCCGTAAATAAAAATTAAAAAAACAGAAAATGGTGGTGTCTGGTTGATTAATATAAGGAGTTTTAAATTATTAAGAGTTTTTTGATACTTTTTGAGTTTTACTCAAGTAGTGTTTTACTGGGTGACAGTCCCTTTTACTTAAGTAATTTGCTATGAAGGTATCTTTACTTTTACTCAAGTATGACATTTGGGTACTTTTTCCACCACTGCTGTTTGGATCGATAGTCAGTATTCCAAAGCGGTTGTGAAAACATAACTGATTTCAGCATTAAGGCCTGCAGTGTGAACAAGGCTTTAGCGTTCCCTTACATACAAAAATGGTTAATTCTATGGTTTATTCGTTTGAATTCTAAAACTATATCTGTAATGTCTATTCTATTATTTTCTACTTCCTGTCTTTAGGCTAGGTTGAAGATACCCAGGTTCGGAAAACGAAATAATCAGATTTATGCCGCGTTTAAATGGTACAAGGTAGACGGTTGATGGCAAACTGGTGTGATTGTTTTCAATGAGAGAAAATCGTTCAACTTTAGCCGTCTGCGGTAGCGTTGTTTTCTACTGGATGTTGTTTGCACTGATTGTTTACTGAAATCACCATAGAAACTCATACCGTTGTTTTTGCCGTCGCCATCTTTTTTGCTTTCTTGTCCCGCTATGCCGACATGTAATAACGGTTTTTGCGTCCCTCGTCTAAACGCAGCATTACTGGACCAGAGCCGTTGATAACTAGCATCGCTGGTCCCTTAGTTTAAAAATCTTCCACATTTATGCAAAGAGTTATGGGATATTAGAATCCTCTTGTTTTAACCTTGGTTATCTTCAACCAAGTCTTTAGGTAGTGTCAGAGGAGGTATGGACGTTGGAACATCTACTTGGTTGTATTCAATAGAGCACACTGTAGGAAGAACGTTTTGTAATGGAAAACGAAAACTAGCGTTTCTTATGGGACAAGTTCAGGTAATTCCCTGTTTCAGTCAATTTTTTTCCATTTGGTGCCTAATGAATAGGACCCTGAATGCATCCACTCAAATCAGGGTGCCAACTCTGACAGCAATTTCAAATGCTGATGTCATCGTGAGAAACAAGGAATCCTTACAATCATGCACAATGTTACACAACTACATAGTAACGTAGAGCCCTAATAATACAACATAACACAGTTCAATTGTCTCACACAAGAACAATGAAATCAAAATAACATCAAAGACAGTAATAACATGGTAATAACACAGTAACAACATGGTAATTACATAATAATAACAGTAATAAACAGGTATGATTCTGAACCACAATGTCCCAGAGCTCTGGAGGAGGAGTCCCTTCTCGTTCGTCGCCAGAGTTGAAAACTCCTGCTAGCATTAGCATAGCATAGCCACTCATCTCATTCCCTCGTCCCTCTACCCGACCCTAACCACCAACCCTCAACACTTCCTCAGCCCCAACCTTAACTGTTCAAATACCCTTACCCTCAACCCTCACCCCTTCCTCACCCGTCAACTCATTCTTCTGTGTCTGCAGGTGTAGTGTGTGGCTGTTCAACTCACACCCCCCAAATACCCCAACCCACATCGCCTCACCCTCCTCAAGCCTCCCTCCACTCTCTGCAGCCGCACTGTCTCTCTCTTTCTCTCTCGCTCTTAGACCTTCTGTTGCATCTCTATCTGTTGTCCATGTCTACTGTGACTCTGACCCTTCCCGTTCATCTCGTACATCGAGCTCTTCTGCTGTTTCCGCCGGTAACACCACGCACCGACGGCGGCTGCCAGGGCAACCGTGCACACAGCAATGACAATGGCCGCCACCGTGGGCCCCCTGCCGGAGGAGGGAGGAGGGGGAGGAGGGCAGTCCTCCTCACCTCCGGTACACCCTGCCTCCCCTGTCTTGCCTTCCCTCTCCCCTTCCTCCCCCTCCCTCTCCCCGCTGTGTCGAGTCAGGTTGTGCTCGGCTCCACGTTCCTCCTCGTCAATGACATCATCAGTCCATGCCGTGGGGGCGGGGCCGTGCTCCAGGAAGGGGTGCACATGATCCGTAGTTTCCCAGGAGTCTGTGGGAGAAGGCCTGGCTGCGTTTCTGGGGGTGACGTCATCCAGTGACGATGTCAGAGAGGGCGTGGTGTAGTCGGCTGAATAGGAATCTGAGGATGTGGCCTCAGGGGAGAGGGGTAAGTCGGGTGAGGCTGCAGGGCTGAGTCCTCCCACCTGGTCCTGATCCTGCTCCACAGGGTCCACCTCCTGCGTGGGGGACAGGGGGACCTGAGGGACGCCCGTGAATGGGATGGGACGACTCATCTCCACCTCATTGGGCCGGTCTGTCACCCTGACAACCACAAGACCCTCCTCTTCCTCCCCTCGCACCTCAGGCTCCACCCCTTCCTCTGTGGAGCCGCCTCCCACTTTTTCAGTGCCGGTCTCCTCCTGACTGACAGGGTAGCCGTCCAACCAGGTCTCGTCTGTGCTGGCTGTGGGTTCTCCTCCCGCCGCCTCCTGGGTTACATTCTGAGGCTCGCCTGTTGTCATTCCAATGGGAGGGACTAAATGGCCATCTTCATGGTCGTCGTGGTCATGGTCATCATGGCCATGATCATCTTGATCGTCATGGTCTTGGTCTTCATGGTCATCAAGGTGATCATGGTCGTGGACATGGTCTTGGTCTTCATGGTCATCGTGGTGATCGCTAGGATCTGAGTGGTCATGATCATCATCGTCATGGTGATCCGTTACATCATCGTGGTCATGGTCTTCATGATCATCATGTTCACCGTGGCTGTGATATTGAATGCGGTCATCCTCCTCGTGTTCACCCATGTTGTAATGCTCGTCGTGTCCGTTATCATACCGACCCCCCTTCTCATGGTCATCCTCCTTGTGTTCTCCTTGGTCCTCACGGTGGGCCTCTTCACTATCATAGCTTTCATGGTTGTCATGTTCATGGCCATCATGGGTATCAGGATCATCGTGGTCAAGGTGTTCAATGACATGGTCTTCACCATCAAAAACTTGTTCAGAACTTTCATCGTGGTCAGGATCTGTTTGATCATCATGATCATATTCACGGTCAATATGTTCATGGTCAACATCATCTTCGTGGTCATCATGGTCATTGTGGTCAATTGGTTGTTGGAATTGACCCTCATGGCTGTCATGATCCTTTGTCTCCTCTGGTTGGCTGTTGTCTTCCTTGCTCTCCTCTGATTCGCTGCCGGAGGCCCTGACACGGTTGTCTCCCTCAGGGGGTGTGTCCTGTGTGACTGGCGGGTGGGTGGGTTCCACATGTCCCGCCTCCTGGAAGGCCTCTGAGGGGAACCAGAACAGGTGCTTCTGGGAAAGCAGGGAGACGGGCGCCTCAGTCGCCTCCGACATACCCATCCCCTCCTCCTGCTCCTCCTGCTTCTCCTCATCGACGGGATGGTCTGTCGAGTCTTCCAGCTCCTCCTCCTTTCTTCCAGTCACCAGTCCTTCCCCCACGTCCTCCTCCTGCTGCTCCTCCTCTCCCACAGACAGCTCCTCTCCTCCCTGCGCTTCCTCCTCTCCTCCCGTCTCCACATCCTGCTCCTCTACTTCCGCCATGCTGAAGCTGGCCTCCTGCTGCTCCTGATCCCTGTGCCCCTCTTCTCCTGTGTCCTCCTCCACATTTACATATGCCGTCTCCTCTTGCACCTCCTCTTCTACCGGTTCCTCCTGTGTGTCCTCCTCAGTAGGGGTGTCGTAGGAGAGGTGGTGATCGTCATCAGTGAACTTATCTTCATAGTCAATGTGGGCCTCTGTCTTGTCTAGATACAGAGAGAGAAAAAGAGAAAGAGGGTGGGGGGGGGGGAGAAAACACAGAATCAGCCACAAGCACACACATACCCAGAATGCAGCGTGCGCACACACAGTATAGAGACTCGTAATCAACGTGGACTTGGCATTCTGTCTCCTAGTCCAGGCTAGCTAGCTGTCTTCCGGCCCTCTCCTCTCCCCCTTCCTTCCCTCCTCCCCCTCTTCTCCTACTCCACATGCCTAGTGATGGCATCTATCACAGAGGTGTCATGACACCCGTTTATATCTCTCGCTCACAACTGGGATGCTGTTTTGTAACAGGCATAAATCAGACCTAGGGCATATCTAAAATGGCGCCCTATTCCGTATGTAGTGCATTGACTTGAGCAAAAAGTATTGCACTTCACATGAAAATATAATTATAGAAAAGTATGGAACTGAAGTGATGACTGTTTTTTTTTCTTTCTTTTTTTCTTCTTTTAGATCATTTATTGTCTTTTTAAAATGTGTATTATTAATATTATTATTACTGTCACGATCGTCATGGGAAGAAGTGGACCAAAGCGCAGCGTCGTACATGTGCTCATTCTATTTATTTTATAATGAACACCGACAACAACAAAACAAAATACGAACGTGACGTTCTGCAGGGCAAAATAACAACCAGTGCAAAAATAAGAACCCACAAATGAAAGAGGGAAAAAGGACTGCCTAAGTAGGATTCCCAATCAGAGACAACGATAGACAGCTGCCTCTGATTGGGAACCACACTCGGCTAAAAACAAAGAAATAGAAAACATAGAAATAAAGAAACTAGAATGCCCACCCTAATCACACCCTGGCCTAACCAAAATAGAGAATAAAAACCTTTATATATCTTTTTCTAAAAGTACATTTGTCACGCCCTGGCCTTAGTTATCTTTGTTTTCTGTATTATTTTAGTTAGGTCAGGGTGTGACATGGGGGATGTTTGTGTGTATTTGTCTCATCTTGGGTGGTTGTATTGTATTAGAGGGTTTTGGTAGAGTTTATGGGGTTGTGTTCAGTGTAGGTGTCTAGGTAGGTCTATGGTTGCCTGAGTGGTTCTCAATCAGAGACAGCTGTCTTTCATTGTCTCTGATTGGGAGCCATATTTAAGGCAGCCATAGGCATTAGACAGGTTGTGGGTAATTGTCTATGTCTAAACGTTAGTAGCTTGTGTCTGCACTTTCGTTTTGTAGCTTCACGGTCATTTGTTGTTTTGTATAGTTTGTCAGTGTTCTTCGTTTTCGTTAAAATAAAAGAAGATGTATTCACTTCACGCTGCGCCTTGGTCCACTCTCTCACCGAAAGACGATCGTGACAGAATTACCCACCATACCAGGACCAAGCAGCGTGATACAAGGCAGCAGCAGCGAACGCACGACTATAGGAATTGGGAGGACCCTGGGCACAACCGGGAGAATATCGCCGCCCTCGTGAAGAGCTGGAGGCAGCTAAAGCCGAGAGGCGGCGGTATGAGGAGGCAGCACGGAAGCAGGAGAAGGATCTGGGCTATACAACCTGGGAGGAGATCGACAGGTGGGCGATCGACCCAAGGAGAGTGCCGGAGCCCGCCTGGGATTCGATGGAGCAATGTGCGGAGGCATACCGGCGAATGGAGGCAGCACGACGACGCGGTAGGAAGCCTGTAAGTCAAGCCCAAAAATTTCTTGGGGGGGGGGGGGGGCTAAAGGGTAGTGTGGCGAAGTCAGGTAGGAGACCTGCGCCAACTTCCCGATCTTACCGTGGAGAGCGAGAGTACGGGCAGACACCGTGTTATGCGGAAGAGCGCACGGTGTCTCCTGTACGTGTGCATAGCCCGGTTCGGTACATTCCAGCTCCACGTATCGGCCGGGCTAGATTGAGCATTGAGCCAGGTGCCATGAAGCCGGCTCAACGCGTCTGGTCTCCAGTGCGTCTCCTCGGGCCGGCATACATGGCACCAGCCTTACGCATGGTGTCCCCGGTTCGCCAACACAGCCCAGTGCGGGTTATTCCACCTCCCCACACTGGTCGGGCTACGGGGAGCATTCAACCAGGTAAGGTTGGGCAGGCTCAGTGCTCAAGGGAGCCAGTACGCCCGCACGGTCCGGTATATCCGGCGCCACCTCCCCGCCCCAGCCCAGTACCACCAGTGCCAACACCACGCACCAGGCTTCCTGTGCGTCTCCAGAGCCCTGTTCCTCCTCCACGCACTCTCCCTGTGGTGCGTGTCTCCAGCCCAGTACCTCCAGTTCCGGCACCACGCACCAAGCCTCCTGTGCGTCTCCAGAGTCCTGTGCGTCCTGTTGCTGCTCCCCGCACTAGCCTTGAGGTGCGTGTCCTTAGCCCGGTACCTCCAGTTCCGGTACCACGCACCAGGCCTACTGTGCGCCTCAGCCGGCCAGAGTCTGCCGTCTGCCCAGCGCTATCTGAGCTGCCTGCCTGCCCAGTGTCGCCTGCACTGCCCGCCTGCCCAACGCCGTCTGAGCTGTCCGTCTGCCAAGCGCTGCCCGTCTGCCCAGAGCCGCCTGAACTGCCCGTCTGTCCTGAGCCTTCAAAGCCGCCCGTCTGTCCTGAGCCTTCAAAGCCGCCCGTCTGTCCTGAGCCTTCAAAGCCACCCGTCTGTCCTGAGCTGCTAGAGCCGCCCGCCAGACAGGAGCAGCCAGAGCCGCCCGCCAGACAGGAGCAGCCAGAGCTGCCCGCCAGACAGGAGCAGCCAGAGCCGCCCGCCAGACAGGAGCAGCCAGAGCCGCCCGCCAGACAGGAGCAGCCAGAGCCGCCCGCCAGACAGGAGCAGCCAGAGCCGCAGGAGCAGCCAGAGCCGCCCGCCAGACAGGAGCGGCCAGAGCCGCCCGCCAGACAGGAGCAGCCAGAGCCGCCCGCCAGCCATGACCAGCCAGAGCCGCCCGCCAGCCATGACCAGCCAGAGCCGCCCGCCAGCCATGACCAGCCAGAGCCGCCAGCCAGCCATGACCAGCCAGAGCCGCCAGCCAGCCAGGATCTGCCAGAGCCGCCAGCCAGCCAGGATCTGCCAGAGCCGCCAGTCAGCCAGGATCTGCCAGAGCCGCCAGTCAGCCAGGATCTGCCAGAGCCGCCAGTCAGCCAGGTGGAACCTTGGTCTCGTTCCGACGACAGCCGTAACAGGTTAACTAGTTGAACTAGTAAGCTAGGTAGCTAGTAAGGAAACCTGAGCTTAGAGAAAGAACTAGACTATCCTAAACCGAGGTAGTTGTGATCAATTTGATGAAACCGTATTCACATGTACGAACCTGGTGATATAAAATGGGATGAATGTAAAAATGACAACCGACTTATTACTCGAGCTAGCTAAATTACTCTTAACATTTTCATTTGACTTCGATTTCAATTCAATGTAGCTATATACCTGACCACAGTGTTGTCAAAACATTCAGTACTCTCATGACATTCACTTGACGTCATGGCAGTCGATCTTCTTGGACTCCTTGGCTTCTTTCCATACGACATCTCTGTAGATTATCATTGTGAACCGCATGATGGTTGTCCGCGGAGATCCGTCATATCTTAGTTTTCCCATCGACGACATCCGGGAACTTGTCTTGAATCCTGGGTGCTACTTTCACCGAGGTTGTCAATGGTAACGCTCCGTATGTTCTCCCCGTCTTCTTCTCGCACCCCATGTAGTTTCAGGTTCCATCTCCGGCTGTGGCGCTGGACTTCCATGACATTCTGTCGCAGCTGGCGATTCACCTGTTGCAGTTTCTGTACTTTAGCTTCCATTGTTAGTATTTTTTTACTGTGGGTTGACAGCTGGTTGAGGAGCTGCTGCACAGTGGCTGAGAGAAACTCCATTGATATGGGATTTGTCTCTGTTGTCTTTTCAATGATGGCCAGTTTTCAAAGATGGCCTTGAGAATGTCAGGGTTGCAGAACAATTTTTGACTGCCCTGAATTTGGTAGGAGCGCTCTTACTAGATGTAAGTGGCAGTGGTAAAAATAATATTTTGCAATGAGTTCTGGAAAGTCTTCACGTGGCCTACATGATTCTGTCTCGCTGCTGACATCTGAGCTGATTAGCATCTGTTCAGCCATGCCTTGCTTTTTCGGTTTCTTCTGCCCATGTAGTTGTGTGATCACCGTGTTTTCCAATCACCTTCTGTTACTTCAAGTAAGGGTCAGTTTACCAGAAATATTATTGATCATGATCTTCCTTGTTTATCGGGACGTATGTTCAAATACACCCGCTCAAAGTGACGCCATCTTGGACCGCAGCACTGTTCCCACTAAAGGGATGACTAATAACCAGGAAGGGAACAGAGTGAACTCATCACAGATTCCTGTGGTCAGAGGTCACAGCTCTGACGTGAGATGTCAGGGAAACATGAAACCAGGTGACGCACACACACACACACACACACACACATTTACCTTTTACACAGAGCTGTACCAGTCCGTACCACTCTCCACAGCTGTCACACAGCAGGCTGAAGGCTGAGTGGCCGCTGGGCAACACATGACCAGGAAGACAGGAGTACAGCAGCTCGTCCCCCATCTCAAACCCTGTGTGGCCCTGGAGATGCGTGTTGGGGAACGCAGGGGGGTCTCCACATGGAACACCTGAAAGGTAATACATAATTAGGTTAGGTTCGATTATATCACAATTATGTTATGACACAGTTAGGTTATATACAACATTATAAGTAATAACATACAGTGGTAGGACATGGTTTTCTATCTGTCCTTCTCCTCAGTAGTGGAGACAAAGGCTGGTTGTCATGGATTGGTTGGCTTATAACATGGCGGATCTCTTATAAAGTGGGCACAGATTTAAATGTTTCTTCCCTTTTTACTCTTCTCTCTTTGCGGTGTTACAGCTCCCACAGTAACTCTCCTGTTCCTCAGTTAAAACCCAAACATCAGCCTTGGGTGTCGTCCAACAGGGGCCTGGTCCAAAAACAACTTCTAACCCCATCCTCTTCTATGTCCATTGGACTGGAGAGGTGTATGTGTAATGGAGGTGAACCACGCTCAGTTGATGGGTAAGCTGAGGCTTTAGCTCAGTGGGCTAACACAATCTTGTGGCACACAGATGACCCAGATTCAAACCCAGTTGAGAGAGAGAGAGAGAGAGAGATAGAGAGAGAGAGAGATTGCACAAAAATCAACACACAAAAATAAAGTGATCTTTCTTCTCTTTCTTGTGATGTAAGTGTAGAGACGGTGCTTTAAATCTGCGACCAAGCTTTTCCGTTCTTATATAGATGCAATGGAAAGACAACGTATTCCATTGAGCCCATTTTAGCCATTACCAGTGTGTTTGACTGGTCATTACAAACGTTTCTGCGATCGTAACGTTAACGGGAAAAAACAAATGGCACAAGGAAGAGTGGGAAAGAATTGCCAGAGTAAATGAAAGCAATCAATCCAGCAAGATATAAGAGACAAGTAGATTTTGCACTCCTCAAACACAGGAAATAAATGGCTGACAAAGACAGATCCTCAGGTGGGCGGGGCATGCGCGTCGCTTGTCTGTGTGTGTATGTGTCCATGCATACGTGCATGTGTGTGTGAGTGTGTGTGTGCATGTCTGTGTGTGTCTGTGTGTACTGACCCTTGTCTTTGACACAGAAGACATCCAGGTGTGTGTTGTCCTCTGTAGTGTTCTCTATCTTCACATCCACTGCCTTCAGAGCACTGCCCACGTTACTACACACTGTAGTCCTGGAGAATAACACAAACGTTACTACACACTAGTCCTGGAGAATAACACAAACGTTACTACACACTGTAGTCCTGGAGAATAACACAAACGTTACTACACACTGTAGTCCTGGAGAATAACACAAACGTTACTACACACTGTAGTCCTGGAGAATAACACAAACGTTACTACACACTGTAGTCCTGGAGAATAACACAAACGTTACTACACACTGTAGTCCTGGAGAATAACACAAACGTTACTACACACTGTAGTCCTGGAGAAAGAAAAATAAGGAGAGATGGAGAGAGAGACAATGTTTCTTTAGACCTAATGGACTAACACCTAAACCAGCTGGTTACAGCTTTTATCATGAGCCCAGTGAGAAAAAATGACATATGTATCAAACTGAACACACACACACACACACACACACACACACACACACACACACACACACACACACACACACACACACACACACACACACACACACACACACACACACACACACACACACACACACTAATTGATTGTAATGTTATGATAGAGCGGTGAGTTCTGCATATAGCGGGGGGGGGGGGGGGATTAGCCAGCCACAGGAGATCCTGAAATTGTATGGTTATGACTGCACCTATTGACCTAAAGGTCAACCCACACACGCACACACATACACACAGTTTATGTATGAGCACATGTGTACATGAGTATCACGTCGTTGATATATTCCAGTGTAAATCCTCAGAGTTTCTGCAGAATAACATCACACTGAATGGAGCTGCTCTGTCTCTCTCTAAGTTACATACTACAGTTCAGATATCACATGCGGCAGGTAGCCTAGTGGTTAGGGTATTGGACTAGTAACGCAAAGGTCGCTAGATTGAATCCCCGAGCTGACAAGGTAAAAATCTGTTGTTTTGCCCCTGAACCAGGCAGTTAACCCACTGTTCCTTGGCCGTCATTGTAAATACGAATTTGTTCTTCACTGACTTGCCTAGTTAAATAAAGGTAAAATGAAATAAAAAGATATCACAGCACGCTGCCCTCTCTTAGTCTCCACTTTAGTCAAATATTATTGCAGTGTGATTACAGCATAAACCAGAAACATACAGTACCAGTCAAAAGTTTGGACACACCTACTCATCTTTATTTTTACTATTTTCTACATTGTAGTATAATAGTGAAAACATAACTATGAAATAACAAATATGGAATCAAGTAGTAACCAAAAAGTGTTAAACAAATGAAAATATATTTTATATTGAGATTCTTCAAAGTAGCCACCCTTTGCCTTGTTGACAGCTTTGCACACTCTTGGCATTCTCTCAACGAGCTTCATGAGGAATGCTTTTCCAACAGTATTGAAGGAGTTCCCACATATTCTGACAACTTGTTGGCTGGTTTTCCTTCACTCTGCGGTCCAACTCATCCCAAACCATCTCAATTGGGTTGAGGTCGGGTGATTATGGAGGCCAGGTCATCTGATGCAGCACTCCATCACTCTCCTTGGTCAAATAGCCCTTAGCCAGCCTGGAGGTTTGTTGGTTCATTGTCCTGTTGAAAAACAAATGATAGTCCTACTAAGCGCAAACCAGATGGGATGGCGTATCGTTGCAGAATGCTGTGGTAGCCATGCTGGTTAAGTGTGCCTTGAATTCTAAATAAATTACTGACAGTGTCACCAGCAAAGCACCCCCACAACATCACACCTCCTCCTCCATGCTTCATAGTGGGAACCACACTGTCACACCCTGATCTGTTTCACCTGTCTTTGTGCTTGTCTCCACCCCCCTCCAGGTGTCGCCCATCTTCCCCATTATCCCTTGTGTATTTATACCTGTGTTGTCTGTTGGTCTGTTGCCAGTTCATCTTGTTTGTCAAGTCAACCAGCATTTTTGTGTCTCAGCTCCTGCTTTTCCCAGTCTCTCTTTTTCTCGCCCTCCTGGTATTGACCCTTGCCTGTCCTGACTCTGAGCCCGTCTGCCTGACCACTCTGCCTGCCCCTGAGTCTGCCTGCCGTCCTGTACCTTTGCCCCACCTCTGGATTATTGACCACTGCCTACCCTGACCCTGCCTGCCGTCCGGTACCGTTGCCCCACCTCTGGTTTACTGACCCATGCCTGCCTTGACCTGTCTAGCCTACCCCTGTTGGATTATTAAACCATTGTTAATTCGACGTTGTCTGCATCTGGGTCTTACCTTCATACCTGATACACACCTGCAGAGATGATCCTTTCACCTACTCTGCGTCTCACAAAGACAGACAGTTGGAACCAAAAACGTGGGACTCATTAGACCAAAGGCCAGATTTCCACCGGTCTAAATGTCCATTGCTCATGTTTCTGGTGTCCTTTAGTTGTGGTTTCTTTGCAGCAATTTGACCATGAAGGTCTGATTCATACAGTCTCCTCTGAACAGTTGATGTTGAGATGTGTCTTACTTTTACATTTATTTGGGCTGCGATCTGAGGTGCAGTTAACTCTAATGAACGTATCCTCTGCAGCAGAGGTAACTCTGGGTCTTCCTTTCCTGTGGTGGTCCTCATGAGAGCCAGTTTTACCATAGAGCTTGATGGTTTTTCCAACTGCACTTGAAGAAACTTTCAAAGTTCTTGACATTTTCTGGATAGACTGACCTTCATGTCTTAAAGTAATGACGGACTGTCCTTTCTCTTTGCTTATTTGAGCTGTTCTTGCCATAATATGGACTTGGTCTTTTACCAAATAGGGCTATTATCTGTATACCCCCCTACCTTGTCACAACACAACTGATTCTCTCAAACGTATTAAGAAGGAAATAAATTCCACACATTAACTTTTAACAAGGCACACCTGTTAATTGAAATGCATTCCAGGTGACTACCTCATGAAGCTGGTTGAAAAAATGCCAAGAGTGTGCATAGCTGTCATCAAGGCAAAGGGTGGCTACTTTGAAGACTCCCAAATATAAATATATTTTGATTTGTTTAACACTTTTTCGGTTACTACATGTTTCCATGTCTGTTATTTCATAGTTTTGATGTTATCACTCTTACTCTACAACGTAGAATATAGTACAAAGAAAGAAAAATCCAATACTTTTTATTTAACCTTTATTTACTAGGAAAGTCAGTTAAGAACAAATTCTTATTTACAATGATGGCCTACCCCGGCCAAACCCTGACCCGGACGACGCTGGGCCAATTGCGCGCCACCCTATGCGACTCCCAATCACAGCCGGTTGTGATACAGCATGGAATCGAACCAGGGTCTGTAGTGACTCTGATATGCAGTGCCTTAGACCGCTACGCCACTCGGGAGCCCCCCGAATGAGTAGGTGTGTCCAAACTTTTGACTGGTACTGTACATTATCAGCCAAACCTCCTATATATCCTGCAGTATCAGCAGCTGTGAAAGAGGTATGGGACACTACATCTAGACTTGATATACAGTGCATTCGGAAAGTATTCAGACCCCTTGACTTTTTCCACATTTAGTTACGTTACAAACTTATTCTAAGATGGATTAAATATTTTTTCTTCTTCTTCAATCTACACACTATACCTCATAATGACAAAGTGAAAACAGGTTTTTAGACATTTTAGCAAATGTACTAAAATTCAAAATACCTTATTGACATAAGTGTTCAGACCCTTTGCTATGAGAGTCGAAATTGAGCTCAGGTGCATCCTGTTTCCATTGATTATCCTTGAGATGTTTCTACAACTTGTGGTTGATGATTTGGAAAGGCACACACCTGTCTATATAAATAAGGTCCCACAGTTGACAGTGCATGTCAGAGCAAAAACCAAGCCATGAGGTCAAAGGAATTGTCCGTAGAGCTCCGAGACAGGATTGTGTCAAGGCACAGATCTGGGGAAGGGTACCAAAAACACAGTGGCCTCCATAATTCTTAAATGGAAGACATTTGGAACCACCAACACTCTTCCTAGAGCTGACCACCCGGCCAAACTGAGCAATCGGGGGAGAAGGGCCTTGGTCAGGGAGGTGACCAAGAATCCGATGGCCACTCTGACAGAGTTCCAGCGTTCCTCTGTGGAGATGGGAGAACCTTCCAGAAGGACAACCATCTCTGCAGCACTCCACCAATCAGGCCTTTATGGTAAAGTGGCCAGACGGAAGCCACTCCTCAGTAAAAGGCACAACAGCCCACTTGGAGTTTGCCAAAAGGCACCTAAAGGACTCTTAGATCATGAGAAACAAAATGATCTGGTCTGATGAAACCAAGATTGAACTATTTGCCTGAATGCCAAGTGTCATGTCTGGAGGAATCCTGGCACCATCCCTACGGTGAAGCATGGTGGTGGCAGCATCATGCTGTGGGGATGTTTTTCAGCTGCAATGGACTGGGAGACTAGTCAGGATCGAGGGAAAGATGAATGGAGCAAAGTACAGAGAGATCCTTGATGAAAACCTGCTCCAGAGCGCTCAGGACCTCAGACTGGGGCGAAGGTTCACCTTCCAACAGGACAACGCAGGAGTGGCTTCAGGACAAGTCTCTGAATATTCTGTGGCCCAGCCAGAACCCAATCGAACATCTCTGGAGAGACCTGAAAATAGCTGTGCAGCAATACTCCCTTTCCAACCTGACAGAGCATGAGAGGATTTACAGAGAAGAATGGGAGAAACTCCCCAAATACATGTGTGCCAAGCTTGTAATGTCATACCCAAGAAGACTTGAAGCTGTAATCGCTACCAAAGGTGCATCATGAAAGTACTGAGTAAAGGGTCTGAATACTTATGTAAATGTGGCTGTAACATAACAAAGCGTGGAAAAAGTCAAGGGGTCTGAATCCTTCCCGAATGCACTGTATATCCTGCTATATCAGCAGCCCTGATAGAGGTATGGGACACTACATCTACAGATGTCGGATCTTTATTTGACACATTCGGTCGCAGGAGTAAAATAATCCTGGAGCAGGAGGATTTGAATACCTGAAGAAATATTTAGAATCGCCGCCAGGGGGCATCGTGCAGGCTACAGTTCGAATCTCAGCTCAATGAAATCGTCTTTGGATAGGCTCAAATGCATAAACATCTTGACAGCTTTATGAAATGAAATATTAAAGCCACACAATACATGCATCAAGGCATCAAACTGAAAGTACTTCAGCCGGCCCACAACTGCTTAGCAATGGAAATGTCACCTATGTAAGGGCCAACCACACTAAAGGCCACAACTATACTGACAGACCCTAACTATAAGTGGGCGAGCATCCACACTGGAGGAAAATGTATCATTCTACAGTAGGCCTACATCTGTCAATCAACTGATGGCCGAACTTAGCCAGGAAAAAGCTTTCCACACTTTCCATTATGTGACAATGGATAGGCTAACGGGTAGCCTAGAGAATGCATTGGAATATAATAAAATAACAAGGAGCCTATTGCAACCATCGATGGCACTAGATTATCGCATCAATACGCGCTAAATTCACCCACACAGCTCATCTCAATTGCAACCATTGTTGGTCACCTCATGACCTCATTATCGCTCCGGTGTTACCCTTCGTCCTGCTTGCAACCAAAGTCTTTCAAGTTTCGTTCGCCCTCTGGTTGGTATTGTCATCGGAACAACTTCGTCCTTTTTGAACAGACTGAGGGCAATTTATCTTTTTAACAAGCATAAAATAAATACGTTTACCATGGCAACTCTACTGTGGCACTTTGTATGAATGGAAACTAATGTTGGTGTAGCCTACTGTTGTTATTTTATTTGTTTCCTATTTATCTCATCCATTAAATACAACTGTCTTTAAAATAAAAGTGTCTGGTATCTTCATTTCTTATCAAGATCGGGGGTAAACTATGCCTGGGATGTACATATTTGAAATGTGTAACTAAATCAAGTCAATTGAGGGAATTTTGTTATTGGTGCCAGAAGCGCTTGGGCAATAATCAAAGTCACGCCGGCAGGCCTATATGTGGTCAATGTGCTCGCTGAAGGCAGGGGCTAGAACCCTTAAGATGTCCTCTTTTTTGATAATAATAATATATACTGTAGATCTCAAAAATCATGGGTTGCATATTTTGGTTTCAAAATCAGAGTCGGTCTCTTTCATGCGCCATTGTGCTACCTAACTATTCTCAATTTCATCTTGTCTTTACATCTGATATTATAGGCCTGTGTGTGATTCATTTTGATAGGCTACAGTAGGCTAGCATTATGGTGTAGCCTACTGTACGGCTGCATTTCGGATATATTTGACACTTGTATGTGGTAGTGGAGACCAATATGTAATTTGTGTTACCAAGCTATATAAAACACTGGTTGTTGATGTGTATGGATGCATTTCAGATACATGTTTGTACATTTGAATGTTGCAGTAATATGACCTACAGACCAACAGTAGCAGTAGGACATTTATTCATATTCTGTCTGGTGCTTTTAGCGAGCGAGAGATGGCACTAGTCTGGATGACTTGACTGCCCCTTCATGGAGAGAAGGAGAACTGCGGGTTTTCAATCTCATTTTAAGTTCCCGAAGTGCAGGAAACATTGCCGCAAAAAAAGAGTGATTAAATAAAGATCCGACATCTGTAGACATAGGATATACATTAGTTGGGTGGGTTGGGAGTGGGACACATCAGTGTAAAACTTTTCCTCACTGGTAGTCAAATATCAACATATAGTATAACATGAAGTCCTACCCTGCTGATGATACACAACAATCCAAACAGCGCAGAAAACATTATGGCTGCCAATTACCACAGAGACATGTTGGCCCCTCTCACCACATAACAATCACAAAATCAGCAGACGAAAAGAATCTGGTGGTGGTGGTGTGTGTGTGTGAGTGGTGTGTGAGTGGTGTGTGTGTGTGTGTGTGTGTGTGTGTGTGTGTGTGTGTGTGTGTGTGTGTGTGTGTGTGTGTGTGTGTGTGTGTGTGTGTGTGTGTGTGTGTGTGTGTGTGTGTGTGTGTGAGTGGTGTGTGTGTGTGAGTGAGTGAGTGAGTGAGTGAGAGAGTCTCTGACTCATACTCTACTACCATCTTACTTTGGTCTCTCTATCAGCTTATAAGGACAAATGACCCAAAAGAGAAACACCCAGTCAGACAGACAGAAAACACTGAGAGACTGTTTTCAGACTAAACCCAACAGGGTCTGCGAAAAGACAAGACGCAAGGCTGTGTGCGTGCGTGTTTTGTGAATCTGTGGGAGTCTGTGTCCCCTGTTGCTGTGTCTACAGTCCTTCACAAGCCACCTTCACCTTAAATTACATAACATTACTGGAAAGAGACACAGGATTGTGTGTGTGCTTTCACTGTTTATGTGTGTGTGTGTGTGCAGTCTAAATTTGTCTCTGTGTTTTGTTTGGTCACCGTGGCAGCCAGATGTGTGAGTGACAGGTGGGAAGGAGGTGCAAAGGTAAGTGTGTGTGTGTGTGTGTGTGTGTGTGTGTGTGTGTGTGTGTGTGTGTGTGTGTGTGTGTGTGTGTGTGTGTGTGTGTGTGTGTGTGTGTGTGTGTGTGTGTGTGTGTGTGTGTGTGTGTGTGTGTGTGTGTGTGGTTACCCTTAGGAGTAGTCAGTAGATTATGTAACTATAGCAGAGGGTCTTAATGCCACAGGAACACAATTTGTAGAACGGACATCACTCTAAAATTAAGAGTTGACTAGGGGCTTATCGAATAACGTGTGTGTGTGTGTGTGTGTGTGTGTGTGTGTGTGTGTGTGTGTGTGTGTGTGTGTGTGTGTGTGTGTGTGTGTGTGTGTGTGTGTGTGTGTGTGTGTGTGTGTAAGGAATGAGGTGGAGGAAGGTGATGTCTACCTCCTGATTCTGACACCTTCCTGTTGATGATGACTCACGACACACACGAAGTGTGTGTCTGAAAGTGACCTGTTTTGTCACCCTGTTGTGAAAAACCTTCTGAACTGAACATAGTAAACTCAGGTACACAGGGGGTTTAAGTTCTAAAAGCTAACGTACTGTACATGTAATTTAAGTGATTTAAACAGTTTACAATAAAAAGGTTTTTATTTGACCAGTTTGCAGTGTTCTCTTATCAGTAAATCTTATCAGAAGAGGAGCACAATGAGATGTGTGCATTGCATTAAACATACATATAGTCCATACATACAGTCCATACATCTAGTCCATACATCTAGTCCATACATCTAGTCCATACATCTAGTCCATACATCCAGTCCATACATCTAGTCCATACATACAGTTCATACATCTAGTCCATACATCTAGTCCATACATACAGTCGATACATCTAGTCCATACATCTAGTCCATACATCCAGTCCATACATCCAGTCCATACATCCAGTCCATACATCCAGTCCATACATCCAGTCCATACATCTAGTCCATACATACAGTCCATACATCTAGTCCATACATCTAGTCCATACATACAGTTCATACATCTAGTCCATACATCTAGTCCATACATACAGTCCATACATCTAGTTCATACATCCAGTCCATACATCTAGTCCATACATACAGTCCATACATACAGTCCATAATTCCAGTCCATACATCTAGTCCATACATACAGTTCATACATCTAGTCCATACATACAGTCCATACATACAGTCCATACATCTAGTCCATACATACAGTCCATACATCCAGTCCATGCATCTAGTCCATACATACAGTCCATACATCTAGTCCATACATACAGTCCATACATCTAGTTCATACATACAGTCGATCATCTAGTCCATACATACAGTCCATACATCTAGTCCATACATACAGTCCATACATACAGTCCATACATACAGTCCATACATCTAGTCCATACATCCAGTCCTTACATCTAGTCCATACATACAGTCCATACATCTACTCCATACATACAGTCCATACATCCAGTCCATACATCCAGTCCATACATCTAGTCCATACATACAGTTCATACATCTAGTCCATACATACAGTCCATACATACAGTCCATACATCTAGTCCATACATACAGTCCATACATCTACTCCATACATACAGTCCATACATACAGTCCATACATCCAGTCCATACATCTAGTCCATACATCCAGTTCATACATCTAGTCCATACATACAGTCCATACATACAGTCCATACATCTAGTCCATACATACAGTCCATACATCTAGTTCATACATACAGTCGACACATCTAGTCCATACATCTAGTCCACACATACAGTCCATACATCTAGTCCATACATACAGTCCATACATACAGTCCATCAATACAGTCCATATATACAGTCCATACATACAGTCCATCAATACAGTCCATACATACAGTCCGTACACCTAGTCCATACATACAGTCCATACATCTAGTCCATACATACAGTCCATACATCTAGTCCATACATCTAGTCCATACATACAGTCCATACATACAGTCCATCAATACAGTCCATACATCCAGTCCATACATACAGTCCATAAATCTAGTTCATACATCTAGTCCATACATACAGTCCATACATCTAGTCCATACATACAGTCCATAAATCTAGTCCATACATCTAGTTCATACATACAGTCCGTACATACAGTCCATACATACAGTCCGTACATCTAGTCCATAAAGACAGTCCATACATCTAGTCCATACATCTAGTCCATACATGTAGTCCATACATAGAGTCCATAGATACAGTCCATACATCTAGTCCATACATACGGTCTATACATCTAGTCCATACATCTAGTCCATTTATACAGTCCATACATCTAGTCCATACATACAGTCCGTACATACAGTCCATACATACAGTCTGTACATCTAGTCCATACATTTAGTCCATACATACAGTCCGTACATCTAGTCCATAAACACAGTCCATACATCTAGTCCATACATACAGTCCATACATCTAGTCCATACATACAGTCCATAGATACAGTCCATACATCTAGTCCATACATCTAGTTCATACATACAGTCCATACATACAGTCCATACATCTGGTCCATACATCTGGTCCATACATACGGTCCATACATCTAGTCCATACATCTAGTCCATACACCTAGTCCATACATACAGTCCATACATCTAGTCCATACATCTAGTACGTACATACAGTCCATACATCTAGTCCATACATACAGTCCATACATCTAGTTCATACATACAGTCCGTACATACAGTCCGTACATACAGTCCGTACATACAGTCCGTACATACAGTCCGTACATCTAGACCATACATCTAGTCCATACATACAGTCCATACATACAGTCTATACATCTAGTCCATACATCTAGTCCATACGTACAGTCCATACATCTAGTCCATACATACAGTCCATACATCTAGTCCACACATACAGTCTAATACATCTAGTAAATACATATAGCCCATACATCTAGTTCATACATACAGTCTATACATCTAGTCCATACATCTAGTCCATACATACAATCCATACATCTAGTCCATACATCTGAGTGGTAGGCTACATTACATGATAACCTGTACTGTACACTAGAACTGGGTGGATATATGACATCACACAATGTAAGGGACAGTATATGAGTACTCACACATGCAAGTACATAGGCACACAAACACACACTTGAATTAGTCTCTCAAGACAGGGTGTTTCCCTTTCTGATATAAAGAAAATGTATCAAATTGTTTCCTACCTGCCTAGCTCTGTTGATAACTAGCACCTTAGTCCATAGTTTATATCCAAGTATATAGTCTGGTGTAAAGCTCTGTATTGGTGGGTTAGTGAGAAAAATGGTGGATAACAGTCAGTTCACTCAGGGGGAGAGAGGGATGAGAGAGAGAGGGAGAGGAGGAATAGGAGATGAATCCACATAAAGAAGTAGAGAGATAGATGAGTGATAGATGATTGATAAGCTGTGAAACCTAGGAAGAGGGTGTGAACTGGTCAACGCAGAGAGATAGAAAGAGAGAGAGAGAATTAGACCCAACCAAATCATGAGAAAACAAAAAGAGAATTACTTGACACATTGGAAAGAATTTACAAAAAAACTGAGCAAACTAGAATGCTATTTGATGCTAAACAGAGTACACAGTGGCAGAATACCTGACCACTGTGACTGAACCAAAATTAAGGAAAGCTTTGACTATGTACAGACTCAGTGAGCATAGCCTTGCTATTGAGAAAGGCCGCCGAAGGCAGACCCGGCTCTCAAGAGAAGACAGGCTATGTGCACATTGCCCACAAAACGAGGTGGAAACTGAGGTGCACTTCCTAACCTCCTGCCAAATGTATGACCATATTAGAGACACATATTTCCCTCAGATTACACAGACCCACAAATAATTCCAAAACAAATCCAATTTTGATAAACTCCCATATATATTGGGTGAAATACCACAGTGTGCCATCACAGCAGCAATATTTGTGACCTGTTGCCACAAGAAAAGGGCAACCAGTGAAGAACAAACACCATTGTAAATACAACCTACATTTATGTTTATTTATTTTCCCTTTTGTACTTTAACTTTTTGCACATCATTAAAACAATGTGTATATATACATAATATGACCATTTGAAATGTCTTTATTCTTTTGTAACTTTTGTGAGTGTAATGTTTACTGTTAATTTTGTATTGTTTATTTCACTTTTGTTTATTATCTATTTCACTTGCTTTGGCAATGCAAACATATGTTTCCCATGCCAATAAAGCCCCTTAAATTGAAATTGAATTGAGAGAGAGAGAGAGACGTCTAGAGACGTCTTTCTCTCTCTCTCTAGACGTCTCTCTCTCCCTCTCCCTCTCCCTCTCTCTCTCTCTAGACGTCTCCCTCTCCCTCTCTCTCTCTCTCTCTCTCTCTCTCTCTCTCTCCCTCTCCCTCTCCCTCTCTCTCTCTCTCTCTCTCTCTCTCTCTCTCTCCGTCTCTCTCTCCCTCTCCCTCTCTCTCTCTCTCTCCCTCTCCCTCTCTCTCTAGACGTCTCTCTCTCTCTCCCTCTCCCTCTCTCTCTCTCTCTCTCTCTCTCTAGACGTCTCTCTCTCCCTCTCCCTCTCCCTCTCTCTCTCTCCATCTCTCTCTCTCTCTAGACGTCTCTCTCTCTCTCTCCCTCTCTCTCTCTCTCTCTCTCTCTCTCTCTCTCTCTCTCTCTCTCTCTCTCTCTCTCTCCCTCTCCCTCTCCCTCTCTCTCTCTAGACGTCTCTCTCTCACTCCCTCTCTCTGGGAGCTGTGTGTCATGTTGCTGTGGAGATAAATGTGTAAATGGAGGTGGCTGTCAGCATGACACCCTGGCTCAGAATTCCCTCCCCCTCTAGAGAAGAACAGAGGAGGCTTTCTCTGCCCTCCCTCCTTCTCTCTCCTTCTTTCCCCTGAATCTTTCTCCTCCCTCGCTTTTTCTTCTCTAAACGCGTGTCTTGTTTCACACACACAACTGTTTAGCCAAACACGCAGCACACATACATACACGGCCTGACAGTCCGGATACAGGCCACACCCAGACCCACCTAAAATATGTCAGTGTGTGTGTCTTACCCCATAGTGCCCCCGTTTAGCCATCCTCGTGTGCAGGCAGAGAAGGAACACTCCACCACGGCGTGACGCAGCTCCTCGGCTGACGCCAGACGGGCATCATGGGAAGCACACGCATGTTCCGCCTCAGCCAATCCCCCGGAGTCAGACGTGTTTCTCTGGTCCAATAGGAACACACGACCTGGGGAAAGAACACCTTTACAACAGGAACACAGCAATTACCTTGGTAAGGTCATTTATGGACTGTTAATCAGTGTAGGAGGTAACGCCAAGTGTTACATAATCAGATTACTTGTAAAAGAGTAAAGTAACGTGTTCATTATATTTCAGAATCATACCTCTACCAGGCACGTGTTTCCATGATCCGATCTCGAAATGTTTTGTAATTTAGTCTATAGAAATGTATAGAGGCCACACCTACGATCTTTGCCATTGATCGATTCTGTGATAGAATAGCCCATAGAGGGCTTCCCTGTATAGTGGCAAGTGTGCCCTCTATACATCTCTATGGGTCTGTGTAAGTGAGGTCTATAACCAGAACTGGCTGCTTGAGAAAAAGATTTTGAATGAAAAGATAGGAAATCTGTAAGATTACAGTATATTTGACCAATTAGGCAGCCCATATGATAGCGTAGCACTTGTAGACTAGCACAGGAAAGTATCACCACAGATGAAAGGAGAAACTTGTGATCAAACCTGAGTTAGTAAGTAGACTATCTTCGTTAGAGCACACAGGCTAGCATTGCTCCTTCCGACAGATAATTTTTTCCCATGAAAGTAACACAAAGCAAAATAACTAGTGTTATAAACTGCGTTGTTCGCGCCCTGAATGCTGATTGGCTGGCATACCCGTATACCACGGGTATGACAAAACATGTATTTTTTCTGCTCTAATTATGTTGGTAACTAGTTTATAATAGCAATAAGGCACATCAGGGGTTTGTGGTATATGGCCAATATACTACGGCTAAGGGCTGTATCCAGGCACTTAGTGTTGCGTCGTACATAAAACAGCCCTAAGCCATGGTATATTGGCCAAATACCACACGGGCCTTATTGCTTAAATATAACGTGTTACTTTCCACACAAAGTAATATTGTAAAGTAACTTTTATTAATTTTGTTCCCCCATCAAGATCTTCCCAAAGTAAAGAGTGATCATAACTACATTGGGAGGCAAACAGCAGGGCTGATCTTGGATCATACTGTACTATATCAGCAGCATATTAGGATTAGTGCCCCCTAGTGACATTATGGACAATAGAAGGAGGATTCGCTATACACACCCTGCAGTGACTGTCCCTATACAGACCATCATCAATCATCATCATCAACAGCTTCACTATGACAGTTAGGCTATCCATGTTCAGATTTCAAAGAAATGTTATAATTAAATAAATAGGGCTACTTTGGCATGACACACAAAACATATCAAATAAACTTTACAACTAAAATGTCTTGAGATTTTTTCATTTCATAGAAATCTTTACATCTTTACATCATTACATTTCATCTTTTAGAATTCATAAGGCCAAAGAAAGCTGTGTGTGTCTGTATGAGCGAGTGCAGATAGACACAGAAATCCTTCATATTTCACTGCAGAGAAGAGAGAGAGAGAGAAACTGACTGCCAGCCCAACACCAAGTCAGAATCCTGTTCACAAAGGTTTATCAAAGTAGCGTTCATGCGCAACAGGCTACCATACGAATAAGCTTTTGGTAGCGGCACTGTTCAATTTTATGCACCAGTTTTACTTTGAAAACCAGGTTGGAATAGTAGCATATGTTTCTGAATGTTGGTTGAAAAGTTTATCCTTGACCCAAAGTCCCAACCTTAAAGGTAGAGGTTTCACTCCCTCTTTGCTGTCCAGTTGGGCGCAAGACCCCAGATGTTGACAGGTCCGCGCCACAGGTATCCACCCGACACCGTTACAATAGGACAGGGTGTCACAACTTATGTAGAAAAACTTACCGTCAGCGTGAACGACAGAAACCACCGTTAGCCAAACCAAGTATCCAAACATGGACAAGGAAACCAGGTTTCGGTCAATGCGGCGTGCCATCATTCTCTGCGCGCTCCGATTCGGGTTTTCACCGGTGTTTAAAGAAAATTCAAACGTTTAATGGAAATAAATCTCCTTTAGTGAGTTTGTGAAGCAGGAGAGAGCAGCGGTCCCGTTATTTCCCTCCCGGTGACAGACACAGACTAAGAGTCTGGAGGTGAACTTGTTGACGCAAAACGGTAAAACGGAAAGGAACGGGACGGTTGGTTCGGTTTATCTCCCCAAATAGTGCCTTCGCGAGCAAATAGAGCACCGGCGCGAAAACTCGCGTGTCCCTGTCAGTAAATACGTCACGGCTCCCAACCTGAAGGCTGGGCAGTGGCGCGAACTGAGCAACACCAACGGTCAAGGTTTGAGCAACAGCAACGGTCAAGCAAGCCGGCTGTGCGTCTTTACGCACGAATAGAGAGAGAGAGGGAGGAGGAGGAGAACAACGTTTCTCAGAGGGGGGTGTCTGGTGTGCGTGTCGCGAGGCTATTTGGCCTATGATTCCATCCTCAAACACTCATGCCCAAAAGTGTGCATGTTTTTGTCCCCACATCCTTAGGAAAACCGTTATTTAACGCTCACCCGATAGCCTAACTATTTTTATATGTTGGCATATTGGCATACATGTCTTTATATGTACACGTTTTATATCTACAACTTGAAGAAGTAGCTGCAGTATGCCTCCACCGTTATGTTATGATGTGGGGAAATAGTAACCATGACACTGGCATCGCCATGTTTTTTCCACCACTGATATCCTCTGGCACTCTGGCCTGTTATAATTGAGGTCCCAGCTCTAGGCCCAGAGCTGTGTGTGTGTGTCCACTTTTACTGTCAGATAAAGATGGACGCCATTTCCCTGAGAGACCAGCACCCTGCACCCAGAGCATTGTCATGGTGTGGGTGGGCATGGAGATAACAAACACACACACACAGTCCCATACAAGCACAGATACTTGTAAAGTTTAAGAAGTACCTAGAATCAAACACCCTGAGCCTAACAAAATGCCTCTAAGCCATATAGAGTGCTGTGAATAGGGGTTTGATATGAAATGGGGTTGTATTCCCCAGTGAAGAGTTTGAGTGTGGGCTGATAATGATATCATTTCAACCAGATTTCAACCTGTTTGTAATGACATTATTTCAACTAGAGTTAAATCTTTGATAATTATGTTATTTCAACCAGATTGAAAATGTGTAAAAAATGATGCGTCTTTAATAGGTCTGGTCTCTCTCTACCAGCTCTCACAGTCACACGTCAGACATTTTGAAGGTTAAGGGTAAGTTCAGGCATTAACTCCAAATGCTTAAGGTTAGGCATTAACTCTGAATGGTTAAGGTTAAGGTTAAGGTTTGGGATAGACTTTAAACAAAATATCAAAAACAACTTGCGATTGCTGGATTCGAACATGCAACCATTGGAATCAGAGGCAGATGGTGAGGGAGGGCTGAGGTCTCTCCTGTTCTCTCTCCACAACTGAAGAAAACTGATCTTACTGCTCCCTAGGCGGGAGAAGAGAGAGAGGGGAGAGGAGGGTAGACAAATATCTCCGAAATTTCAGAGGCAGATGCTTACGTCCATACTCCATCCCCGTCCACAACACCCATCCGCGTCCACAACTCCCATCCCCGTCCACAACTCCCATCCCCGTCCACAACTCCCATCCCCATCCACAACTCCCATCCCCGTCCACAACTCCCATCCCCGTCCACAACTCCCATCCCCATAACTCCCATCCCCGTCCACAACTCCCATCCCCGTCCACAACTCCCATCCCCGTCCACAACTCCCAAAATGCAAACTCCTTCCGTTTGAGTTATGTTATAATGTTATAATCCCATCCCCATCCACAACTCCCATCCCCGTCCACAACTCCCATCTCTGTCCACAACTCCCATCCCCGTCCACAACTCCCATTCCCGTCCACAACTCCCAATATGTGAACTCCTTTCGTTTGAGTTATGTTATAATGTTATAATCCCATCCCTGTCCAGAACTCCCATCCCCATCCACAACTCCCATCCCCGTCCACAACTCCCATCCCCATTCACAACTCCCATCCCCGTCCAAAACTCCCATCCCCGCCCAAAACTCCCATCCCCGCCCACAACTCCCATTCCCGTCCACAACTCCCAATATGTGAACTCCTTTCGTTTGAGTTATGTTATAATGTTATAATCCCATCCCTGTCCACAACTCCCGTCCCCGTCCACAACTCCCGTCCTCGTCCACAACTCCCATCCCCATTCACAACTCCCATCCCCGTCCACAACTCCCATCCCCGTCCACAACTCCCATCTCTGTCCACAACTCCCATCCCCGTCCACAACTCCCATACCCGTCCACAACTCCCATCCCCGTCCACAACTCCCATCCCCGTCCACAACTCCCATCTCTGTCCACAAATCCCATCCCCATCCACAACTCCCTTCCCCGTCCACAACTCCCATCCCCATCCACAACTCCCATCCCCGTCCACAACTCCCATCTCTGTCCACAACTCCCATCCCCGTCCACAACTCCCATCCCCGTCCACAACTCCCATCCCCAACTCCCATCCCCGTCCACAACTCCCAAAATGCAAACTCCTTCCGTTTGAGTTATGTTATAATGTTATAATCCCATCCCCATCCACAACTCCCATCTCTGTCCACAACTCCCATCCCCGTTCACAACTCCCATCCCCATCCACAACTCCCATCCCCGTCCACAACTCCCATCCCCGTTCACAACTCCCATCCCCGTCCAAAACTCCCATCCCCGCCCACAACTCCCATTCCCGTCCACAACTCCCAATATGTGAACTCCTTTCGTTTGAGTTATGTTATAATGTTATAATCCATCCCTGTCCACAACTCCCATCCCCGTCCACAACTCCCATTCCCGTCCACAACTCCCAATATGTGAACTCCTTTCGTTTGAGTTATGTTATAATGTTATAATCCCATCCCTGTCCACAACTCCCATCCCCATCCACAACTCCCATCCCCGTCCACAACTCCCATCCCCGTTCACAACTCCCATCCCCGTCCAAAACTCCCATCCCCGCCCACAACTCCCATTCCCGTCCACAACTCCCAATATGTGAACTCCTTTCGTTTGAGTTATGTTATAATGTTATAATCCCATCCCTGTCCACAACTCCCATCCCCGTCCACAACTCCCATTCCCGTCCACAACTCCCAATATGTGAACTCCTTTCGTTTGAGTTATGTTATAATGTTATAATCCCATCCCTGTCCACAACTCCCATCCCCATCCACAACTCCCATCCCCGTCCAAAACTCCCATCCCCGTCCACAACTCCCGTCCCCGTCCACAACTCTCATCCCCGTCCACAACTCCCATCCCCATTCACAACTCCCATCCCTGTCCACAACTCCCATCCCCGTCCACAACTCCCATCCCCGTCCACAACTCCCATCCCCGTCCACAACTCCCAAAATGCAAACTCCTTCCGTTTGAGTTATGTTATAATGTTATAATCCCATCCCCATCCACAACTCCCATCCCCGTCCACAACTCCAATCTCTGTCCACAACTCCCATCCCCGTCCACAACTCCCATCCCCGTCCACAACTCCCATCCCCGTCCACAACTCCCATCCCCATCCACAACTCCCATCCCCGTCCACAACTCTCATCCCTGTCCACAACTCCCAATATGTGAACTCCTTCCGTTTGAGTTATGTTATAATGTTATAATCCCATCCCTGTCCACAACTCCCATCCCCGTCCACAACTCTCATCCCTGTCCACAACTCCCAATATGCGAACTCCTTCCGTTTGAGTTATGTTATAATGTTATAATCCCATCCCCGTCCACAACTCCCATCCTTGTCCACAACTCCCATTCCCGTCCACAACTCCCATCCACGTTCACAACTCCCAAAATGCAAACTCCTTCCGTTTGAGTTTTGTTATATGGGAGTCCTGCTGTGAGGAGAGGGAGAGGCAGGGAAGGAGGGAGGGGAGGGAGGGCTGAGGTCTCTCCTGTTCTCTCTCCACACCTGAAGAAAACTGATCTTGCCCCTCCCTAGGGGGGAGAAGAGAGGGGTGGGGGAGTAGGGAATACAAATCTCTCTGAAATTTCTCATTGTCCTGAGAAATCACACCTATTCATCTCTCTCTCCCTCTCCCAGTTTCTCGTCCTTTCTCGTCCTCTCCCACACAATGTGGAGAGAAGGGAGGAGGTTAGTAAAAATTGTTACATTAAAATGTATTCCCTCCTGTCTCTCCAGTCAAATTCAAGTTTCTTTCTCTCTTCCCTTTCTCTCTTGTCCTCTCTGATACCTGTTTCTGTGCTATTCCCCACTTTTTCTCTTACTCTCGCCCTCTCCATCTTTCTCTTCCGTTCTATCTCTCTTTCACGCGTTTTCTGTTTGCCACCAATGGGACATTCTCTGAGGTCAGAGGTTAGATGAAGTGGGAGATAGGGAGGGAGTGGGAGATAGGGAGGGAGTGGGAGAGAAGATTTACCACACTCAGAGGGGGACCCTCTGACACACACCTGGGCTATTTATGGAGAAAACAGTGTTTGATGGAAAAGAGAGGGATGAGTGAGAGGTAGCATGGAGGAGAGAGACAATGATTCACACCTGTTATTTGACAAAAAGAGAGAGGGAGGGAGAGAATGGGGAGGGAGAATGAGATGACTGAGAAATAGCAGGGAGTAGAGAGACAATGATTCACACCTGTGCTATCTGACAGAGGAGGGTGAGAATTATATTGCAAGTGTCCAGGGTCCAATACAGGACTGTTCCTATACCACAGCTATGTATATTAAACTCTCTCATTCACGCACATGTACACACATGCACACACATGGATTACTGATGTGTGTTCCCTACAGTGGACAGAGAAAGACTCCATCATAGTGCTGTAATTCTATGTG
Organism: Salvelinus alpinus; assembly: GCF_045679555.1. Classification (NCBI taxonomy): domain Eukaryota; kingdom Metazoa; phylum Chordata; class Actinopteri; order Salmoniformes; family Salmonidae; genus Salvelinus; species Salvelinus alpinus. The sequence continues at coordinate 24,780,356 of NC_092111.1, read as the reverse complement.
TGTGTGTGTGTGTGTGTGTGTGTGTGTGTGTGTGTGTGTGTGTGTGTGTGTGTGTGTGTGTGTGTGTGTGTGTGTGTGTGTGTGTGTGTGTGTGTGTGTGTGTGTGTGTGTGTGTGTGTGTGACTGAGGCGGAGTTGCTGACCTTACAGGTCTCCTTGGTAACGGTCTCCTGAGCAGGTCTGGTGATTGGATGTGGGATTTCAGGGTGTGGCTCTAGCCTGGGCAGTGCAAGTTTGTGTATGCGTGTCTTTGTGTGTGTGTGTGTATGCGTGTGTTTGTGTGTGTGTATGCGTGTGTTTGTGTGTGTGTGTGTGTGTGTGTGTGTGTGTGTGTGTGTGTGTGTGTGTGTGTGTGTGTGTGTGTGTGTGTGAACAAGCCACACAATACCTCTCTCCAAACTTTAGATTTATACTCTAAGAAAAACCAACACATTTGCAAATATATAAAATATAAAGTCCTTGTTCTAAATGAGAGGAGTCACTCAGACTACCAGAAGATATTCTACACCAGGCTGCTAGGTTGGCCAGGATTGGAGGAGAAGAGTTCTATTTAAAGAATTCAGTTAATTAATTTGACTTTTACTGAGACATTCTTAATTATCATAGAATGCAGAGAGAGTGGAGGGGGGACCAGGGCATACACCTGTATACGTGAACAGTGAACACACACACACACACACACACACACACACACACACACACACACACACACACACACACACACACACACACACACACACACACACACACACACACACACACACACTGTCCCTATCAGTCCATCCATGGTGATAACCCCTCCTCCATGTTTGAGGGTGTGACTGTCGTACACTAGCAACGAGGCAGAGGGACTGGTGTGCTTGTGTAGGCTGGAGTCACTCCTAGAATAATACACACAGTGCAATTACTGCTGCCCATTAGGCCGCGCAAGATGTCACAGTGCTAAGAAAGTAGACCACAGTAAAGTAATAGTCGCAGTGTAAGTGCTCCCTCTAGTGAAGCTTTGGGAACAAGTGCCGAGAAACCAGTTTAATGCTTTTGTTTGAGATATTCAACTCCCTCTTACATCCACATTCAACCGTTTGACGTAGCAATTATAATAATCGTTGCTGTACACTCCTCATCCAAAGTCATCACGTCTCATTCGATTAAATACATTAGGCATACTATGCATGTACATATGATGGGATAAAATCAGGTATTAAATGTAAACGAGACGATACGAAAGGGATTAAGGAGTAGTATATCTGTGATCAACACTGGTAACAGATTCGGGGGTCCCTGTATACCAATGTTTTCGGATCCAAAACCGGACCCCGCACGTTTGACATGTTCAGCGACATACCTCACCGTTAACGGACCGGCGGATATTTGATGTTACGTGTCTGAACATCTCTGATGCGAAGAGAACTCGCAATCAAAACAAGTCCGCCACGCGTGCTTTTCCCGCAGAAATGACGTCATCACCACGGCCCTCCCCTTCCCATGTCCACGGTCGGCAACAACTACTAGAATAACAGAATAAACAGTTAAATGACGGGTTGTTCTTCCATCTATAAACTGATAAAATATATTTGATAATTTCTTCCACATTTTTGACGTTTCAAACCGCTCGAGCAAGAGGGAGGGATATTGAGGCCAGCTGATTTGGTCTGGGAGCCGTTTGAGAGGCGGAAGTGAGGTCACCAGGAGCTCGTCCATGTTATTATTGTTATTTTGGTCGCTGGCAGTGTGATGAGACGGACTGGAGAGCCGTTGGGCTCCAAGACTAGGCTACTGCTCTTCCAGGCCGCCCCGGACTAAACCTCACAGCCACCCCCGAGAAAGGAGCACTGTCGCCAACAGGGGAGAGCGCCCAGCCCAGCCTCTTCGACCGACACAGGCGACAAAAACAATACGGTATTCGGCAAACCCCAGACTTGTATGTGCGCGGTAACAAACCGCGACGTGCCTCCGCAGATATGAACGGCATCACCAAGGGCAGATTCGAGGTAAGAGCTGCGGAAACGGGCCGGAGAGTGTGTATGTAAACGGATATGAACGGTAGTAGGTTTTCCGTAGGGTGACACCGTGTGTGTGTGTGTGTGTGTGTGTGTGTGTGTGCGCGTGTGCGCGCGCGTGTTTCGGACCGTGCACTGTTCTAATTTTATATACTGGAGGGAGCTGGGGCTTTGTTGGTCAAGGGTAATCCGAAATCCTGTTATTGTCCAGACAGACGGCCCAGCTGACCACGGCAACACCGAGCTCAGTCTGCGGGACAGGCTGGGGTGAAAGGCAGGGTTGGGTATTAGAAGACTAGTTGGGGCTGGCTGGGGCTTTTCTAAGGACAAGACTGCGGTAGCTGTAATCACAACCCAATCATTGTTTACTCAGCTACAGTCATTATAGTTCTCTGGGAGTGATTTGGAGTCAGAACTACAATGTATGTGTAAGCAAACAATATGGTGTATAGGTGGTGGGCTGGAGAGAGATGGGAACTAGATTGGACTGGTGCCGAGGTATAGGGCAGGAACTGGGACCAGGACTGGACCTTGACAGAAGGCTGGGGATTAGTTTGGGCAATAGGGCTGGGGTTTGGTTTGGGCTATAGGGCTGGGGGTTGGTTTGGGCTATAGGGCTGTGGCTGAGATGATTTAGCCAGATAGAGAAGCGCCTAGGGTCTCCCACCTCTCTGTCGGTAACAGACTCCTTTGGTTGGTCAAGCTATAGAACGGTCATGACAACATACATGTTATGTAGGCAGTGGCACCAGGCTCCAATTTCCTCCCACTGGGAACCAACCAGCCTGGTTGAGTTCAGACAGGAGGGTGCAGAACATTTTGCAGACAGAAATGTCATGATTAAAGCTAACATAATTCCCCACTTAACAAAGGTAGGCTATGTCTGTTCTACATAATATATTTCTATGTGAAGGGATTGTGCCTTACTGAACACAGTAGGTAGGGTAGCATGTGGTCTGTAATGGTTATCTTGCTGTGTTGACATTTCCTCAGTATGTCATGAACCAGCTCCTGTCTGATGGGTTAGCTTCCCCAGGCCTGTATGTGTGTGTCACTGTGTATAAATACCACAGATTCCTCATTAAACATCTGGGGTTGATGTGACAGCACTTGACCTTCTCGTATAGGAGGCTCTTTTCTGCATAATAATATTGATGTGAGTGAGGGAGGGAGGGAGTGAGGGAGGGAGGGAGTGAGTGAGTGAGGGGGTGAGTGAGTGAGGTAGTGAGAGTGTGTGTGCAGAGAGGGTGGCAGTGTGTGTTTCCATCAGTGGATTTCTCAATTGTGCTGCACACTAACCATAACCATCTTAGAACCAGGCTGGAAACCATGCCTACATGGTTGAGTGTGAGGAGCTGCAGTTTTGGGGGAAATATTACCCACAGACCCAGCAGCATTCCCCGTTCTTGCTGGACATTCCCGACCGGCATGTAGCCAGAGGTCTGGGAGTGCCTGGAGACTGATCTGGGAGAGGAACTCCCCAGGTTGGAATGCTGCTCTGTCGGCTGTAGGAAGCATAGAGCTGGGGAACACTGGAACATTGAGATTCAAAAAATGTCATGAAAGGAAAAAAGAGACTTGAATTCTAAAGGGGTCCAACAAGTACAAATAAGCATTAGGCTCAAGGTTCCTCTGAGTCTAGGTTACTCCCTCTCCATAGCTAAAATGTTTTTTTGTGTGTGTGTGTTTTGTAGGTTTTTGAGGTTGGTTTTGGTTCGATTATTTAAAAAATAATCACAGTTGTCGATTTCAGTTTTTCGCAAAATAAAATTGACATTAAATGCACTATGCATTGTTGGTTGAATGCTGTAACAGCACAGAATAAAATAATGAATAAAAGTCCCATGGTGGTAGTGACTGTCCATTACTGCTTATCACTTATTAACCATCATTTATTCACTTAAATCACATTTGTTTTGATGGCTTTATTATTTCATTCCAAGTCATCATCTCATCTCTATAGAGCTGCTACCTGTGCTGTCTGACAACATCACTATTTTAGTAGTTCTTCAATGTACATAAGGCATACTTTTATGACTGCTGAATACCAACTATCAATCACTTAGATCATATTTTCAGGTAGAGATACCTCGTGAAGCAACGGCTTTCTATCCCTCTTGCGCGTTCTCTCTTTCGAGGGCTCTGCATCTGCTCTACATAGACCGGACAAGTAAGGGCAAATATGGTCATTGTAGTTAATTACCACATTTTCAGAGCTAAACTATGTAGAATATTGGCCTGTTGGAAACTACAACTCCCTACTCCATCACACAGTACGGGCTTGATCTGATTTATCTCTACAGAAACTGAGCATTGAGCTCACAGAAAAAAAAAATAACAAAATGGAATTCAAATAATTGAACCGCTGTCAGTCAATTTATTTAAAAAAGGTAAAATAACCTACATTTCCTTTAATCGCTCATCACTAGTGTTGTGTGTGTGCAGGCCTGTGTGTGTATTCTATCTGGTGCTTGTTACCATGGCGACAGTGGTTCTGATGTGGATGTCTCTCTCTTCAGGTGTTCTCCAACAGTGATGAAGCTCCCATTAACAAGAAGCTTCCCAAGGAGCTTCTGCTCAGGTGAGACACACACAACCACACACCTGAGTGCTCGCCCCAGGGCTTAAAGTGAGGGTAATTTATTAAACAAGGATATTGTCTGGAGTCCCTTAGCAGACTGTTAACCGTGTGTGTGTGTGTGTGTGTGTCGCCTTGGAAATGTATGTCTGCTAGTTATGCGACCTACAAAGCATCATAACGTCCTACAGCGGCTGTGTGTAATCCTACTAATCTAACTGAGATCAATGTCTAACATACACATTTAATCATATCCTGCTAATATAACTTGTGTGTGTACAGTATGTGCTATAAATAGCCTCTGTGTTGGTGGGGAATTCCGCAGTGCTCAGCTCCAGCTGTGTGAACTTCAGACAGACAGAACCCACCTACATAAACCATTATATCAGTGTGTGTGTGATTAAAGTAGACAGCCAATCAATGGCCTCTGCCGCGTTCATTAGCCAGTCATCAGAGAGACCATCGATCAGCGCTTGTCTGATTGGTCAGGTGCTCCATTAGCCACTAGGTGGGAGTGTGTGTACATGAGCTTGCATCAGTTAATTTCTGGACTCCTGACACATACATGTCAGACATACATGCCCCAACATGCCCTCGCTGACCACACAAACACACACCGCCTTTGTCTCTTTCCATGAGAGGGAACAATGGACAGTGCTAGTTTCCCGAGGGTGGGAGTGTGTGGGGTTAAAGGGAAACTACTGATATGAATAGGAGGAACTGTGTCTGTGTGTTTGACCTGACCCACTGGCTTACCCCTGTTGGCTAATAGCTTCAAGCTAATTCAATTGGCCTATTCCTCTGTAAGGCTACATGCTATTGCTAAATTCACTGGCCAGTTTCTCTGGAAGGCTACATGCTATTGCTAAATTCATGACCAGTCTCTCTGTAAGGCTACATGCTATTGATAAATTCACAACCAGTCCCTCTGCAAGGCTACATGCTAACCCCACTGTCCTGTCCCTAAGTACAACTAAAAAAAAATGCTCTCTCTCTCTCTCTCTGTAGAATCTTCTCCTATCTTGATGTGATCACATTGTGCAGGTGTGCCCAGGTGTCCAAGGTAAGGCCCACCCCTACAGACATTGCAGTTGGTGGTTTTAGACTGACTGGTATCATGACTACTTAATGTAATTTGCAGATCATTCAGTCGTCAACGTTCCACAACATGCCCATTAGGGTTGGGTGATGTGCTTAACGTGGGCCGGACCTATCCAGAGCGCCATACCGGCACTTCTAATTTAGGGGGAATTGCGTACCGGCTCCTGTAGCCTATCGCCTGCCCAGATTCACACACAGAGGCAAACAAAGGTTGATCAAAGCGGAATGAAGGCAGGATCTGCAATGGAGAGAGGGCATGCATTTCCTGATTCCGCTTTGTTCACGTTTATTTGTCGCTAGTCTGTGAAGCTGTGCGTGACAGTAGGCTGTTTGAGGTTGAACATCAGTCAGCCTGAATGCGCATGGTGCGCTGTTCCCAAATTGTCAAATGAGGGTTTGTAAGGTCATGGAAATTAGTTTTATCATTTTTGTTAATGTAATTCATAATGGCACACTTATGATCACAAATATGATCAATCACTTAAATCCACATATCAGCCATTATCGGAATGACCCTTCTGTGCCTGTCTGTTTGTGCCGCGTGTGTGCCAATGCAAGTGGGCGGTTGTCAGAGGAGAGAGAACGCGACATTTCAGCAGGTATAAAATGACAAACAGACTAACTAGATAACTGCTACACGTTGTTTTGAATTGGCTATCTCGCTAATTCACTATAGCTAAGCATTAATGTCTTTGCTGCCTTTCCACGGGCACTGCACGGTTGTAAAGCGGGGATTTCACTCTATTAAACAGTAGCCATATAATTGGAACAACATTAAAAAATATTCTAAGAAAAGCCTAATTGACAAATAACTTGCTGTGCATAGATCTTTCCTGAAACATAAATATTTGAGCCTTTATATATAAACATGTCTAGTTAGATGCATTGCTTTGAAGTAGCCTACCTTATCCATTTGATCCCTGATTCTTTGAATGAGGGAATCATTTTATCAAGACATGCTATAATTATAGTCATGAAAATTTTGTTAAATATATGAACCTTTAACAGTGAATAATCAGAGGTCTATATAGCATAATGTCGTATGTGAATTTCGGTAAAAATAGTGTAATGGACCGATTTATCCCAAGTCAAGCATTGGCCATGTCTGGAATGGCACATCGTTCCGTCGACGGGTCCAAACATCGTTGATATATGATTTGATCAGCCCCGGGGCTGGGGAGGAGCGCGCGTTGTGGCGTTGCCTAGAGCCGCAGTAAACAATCTGTCACGCAGATTCTGTGTTATGCACTAACCACCCGATTAGAGTCTAATCATTAGACTACAATGTGAAAATCATCTTACCAATATTGTATTTTCTTGTGTCCAATTAAATACATATAAACCAATCATTTGGTTAAATGTGGTACCCGATACCTTTGAATGGTGATTTGGAACCACACGTCATAGGTCTAATGTGTTTTATTTGATTTTGTTTAACCTTTATTTAACTAGGCAAGTCAGGTAAGAACATTCATATTTACAATGGCGGATACTAGACCATTTCAATGGTGATTTAGGACAATTTCAACAGAGACCGAGTGCACGTGTTCACCATAGAAGACATCACTGGGCAGTTTTCTTGGGAGTGCGAAGCAAACAGTCACACTCGGCGCGCAACAGCCTCCCAGCGCAGAGCTCACATCCTACTTACTTGAAGATGTCTTCTCTTCAGAGGAGATGATGAACCACTGGCATGGTGAAGCGGGTATAAGGGGCGCTTTGCTCTCTTGGACAACGACGCCCGGAAATACCTCTGCCCACTGTGCAACAAGCGTTCCGTCTGAACGTGTTTTCAGTGAAGCAGGCAATAGGCTATTGTTACCCAGCTCCACAGTCTATTAAAGCCAGAAAAGGTGAACATGCTTGTGTTCAGAAACCTTTATGTAAGGTGTGATGAAAAGAAAAAAAAACGAATGGTTCCTCATTGAACTTTGTATTTTTTACATTTTCAAAACCAATTCACAGATGCATCTTATTAGAAAGAACTGTATCCTGGGCCAGGTCTAAAAATATTATGTTAATTGTGCCGGTGTGTCTTTGAATACTACTTTTTTGCACTGTAATTTATTTGGTTAATTTCGTCCATTTTGTTTACTTTATTTATTTAGTAATTTGTAGCCTATCCAAATGTGGGTTATTCTTTTTATAGGTGTATTTTTTTTGCATGCTTATTCGATAGGCAAAAATGCATAAGTTCAAAATGTGTTCGTTTTTATATAAGGTTTATTCGATATTCAGGTGTTATAAACAAATGTTTTATGTGATTGTTGTTGGCTGTGAAATAAATGCACTATTCGTAATAACTATTCAAAATAAAGTTGATTGTGAGACTACCCTGACACTTCATGCATTTATTTTGTTGTTCCGGCTTTTTAAAGCGCTGCTGTGTGAGCTTATGTAGGCTAATGCCCGTTGCGCAATTGAAGGATATGAATAAACACTTCGACAATAATCTAAATGTTAGTTTCAGTGCTTGACTTGGGCAGGAGCTCACCAGAGCTGAGTACCGGCACCTCAAATGTTCTACTGCTTGACCTCCTCTTATAGAATATTAGCTCAAAAGTATTGTGGAGCTCCTGCACCTAAATATAAACAGTACCAGCACCAATTTCAGTCTATGTCAAGCACTGGTTAGTTTCTAAGTTTAACTTGTACAATTGACGTTTACTGCAACTTTTATTGCCCGTAGTAGTCTGGTATAAGCCTATATTTTGGGCTGTTTGGTTTGGAAGGATGGATTTTCCAGGAGCACACAATAGGAAAAAAAACTAAAGCTTTGGTCAGGTGGAGGCCAGAAACTTATGGTTTGTTTAAACTTCCCATTCGATTATTCTCTCTTATTGTTCCTCTCTCATTATGACCTTAAAATGTTTTTATTTAGGCCATTCAAAATAACATGACACTTTCTGTGAATGCTGTTACTGACCTCCTAAATTCATTCGATGGTTAATCATGAAAGAGTAGGCTATATGCTTAGGCCAACAAGTCACATTCAAATCTAATGGGGATAGGGAGAAAAGGGGAAATTAAGCTTTTAAAACAACAGGCCGGACACGTAGTGTCTGCTGCAATGATCATTTGATATTGGAGAAGTGAGAGAGAGCAATGTTATCTGACATTTTGTGCAGCTTTTGGCGCTCCCCGCTTTGTCTACAATCTGTTCTTGCATCATGTTAATAGTAGGCTGTCTATCTTCCTACTTACCACATATTTATTGAAATAGGCTATAATAAATAGGAATATGTAGGTCATTAGGCTATAATAAATAGGAATATGTAGGTCATTAGGCTATAATAAATAGGAATATGTAGGTCATTAGGCTATAATAAATAGGAATATGTAGGTAATTTGGCATGTCACCTGGCTGTGCGCTGCCCAACTCTGGCGGTGCCAGTCATGTAAAAAAATTAAATAACGAATACTCAAACTATTGTCTGTCACATCATAATGTTGTCTCATCGATGTTGTCTGTCTAACTTCGTTGATCTTCAGTTATAAACTGGGTAGTTCAAGCCCTGAATGCTGATTGACTGACAGACGTGGTATATCAGACCGTATACCACGGGTATGACAAAACATTTATTTTTACTGTTCTTATTACGTTGGTAACCAGTTTATAATAGCAATAAGGCACCTCAGGGGTTTGTGATATATGGCCAATATGTTGCGTTGTGCATAAGAACAGCCCTTAGTCGTGGGTTATTGGCCATATAGCACACCCCCTCTGGCCCAACCTGTCCTACTGAACACAGCCCTGGTGTGTGTTGTAGGACTGATAACACCATCACTGTCTTCTCTGTCTCTCTCTCTTTCCTCTTTCTCGCTCTCTCTTATTTCCTGTCTCCCCCCTCTCAGGCGTGGAATGTCCTGGCCTTGGATGGTAGTAACTGGCAGAAGATTGACCTCTTCAACTTCCAGACAGACATAGAGGTGAGAGGTCAGGGTGAAGGGTGAGGGAGGTGAGCCTACATATACACATTCTGAAAGTGTATGCACTCACTCAGCTGGCACTTTTATCCAAAGTGACTTACAGTAAAGTGGCATATATTATTATATTTAGCATTGTGTGTGTGAGTGTGAGCAGTATTATGAGGCTGCTCGCCCAGGGCTTAGTACTGTGTCAGTAGGCTTTGGTGAATGTCTGGCGACGTCACTGATCCTCTCTCTGAGTCACGTAGGTCACACCAGTCTCTCTCGATCTCTCTCTTTCTCGATCTCCCTCTCTCTCTCTCTTTCGATCTCCCTCTCTATCGCTCTCTCTGTCTCGATCTCCCTCTCTATCGCTCTCTCTGTCTCGATCTCCCTCTCTATCGCTCTCTCTGTCTCGATCTCCCTCTCTATCGCTCTCTCTGTCTCTCTATCGCTCTCTCTGTCTCGATCTCCCACTCTATCGCTCTCTGTCTCGATCTCCCACTATCGCTCTCTCTGTCTCGATCTCCCACTCTATCGCTCTCTCTGTCTCGATCTCCCACTCTATCGCTCTCTCTGTCTCGATCTCCCTCTCTATCGCTCTCTCTGTCTCGATCTCCCTCTCTATCGCTCTCTCTGTCTCGATCTCCCTCTCTATCGCTCTCTCTGTCTCGATCTCCCACTCTATCGCTCTCTCTGTCTCGATCTCCCACTCTATCGCTCTCTCTGTCTCGATCTCCCACTCTATCGCTCTCTCTGTCTCGATCTCCCTCTCTCTCCCTCTCTCTCTCTGTCTCTGTCTCTGTCTCTGTCTCTGTCTCCATCTCCCTCTCTCTCTGTCTCGATCTCCCACTCTATCCATCTCTCTTTCACTCTGTCTCTATCTCTCTTGTAATGTGTGTGTGTGTGTATGTGTAAGCTGAATTGTACAAATAAAGAATGGTAAAAAATTCTCCCCACTCTTCCCAGTAGCGGTGCATGGGTAAAATCACAGGGGAAGCCAAGCCAGGGGAAAAAAGCCATATTACATCCTATGTGTTGTGATAATTGCATTGTTTGCTCTATAACCTATTGATTTGTATGTCATTTTGTCTGTCGCAAACAGTTACATGACCTACATACAGCATGGTCAAGCAAGTGAATGTTTCCGACATTTTCAAACTTCTAAACAACCATTGATTTAGAACCACGGAGACTTACCGCAAGTCACAAAGAAACCAGGAGCTGCCTCCACTAATCCAGCACCATTTCAACTTCAACATCATCATATCACCTCTGCTTAGTCTAATACAGTGACAACTAAAAGATACCAAAAACGATTTAGTCCAACCAATGTAAGCTAAATATGATGTGGCTGTCCATGTTACTGGGGTGTGTGTGGAAAAACATGTTGACTTACCCTACTTGTATAGAAACACCAATGACATCCTCCTCTCTTTCATGTTGCCGAAACGGTCTATGACTGTCATACAGTACACTCTTTTAGTTTTTGTTGTCGTAGGCTACCTGGCTAAAATGCTTGCTTGCTAGCCTAACTTCCTTTCATGGGCAACGATGAGCCAGGCTAGCTAGTTAACATTAGCCTTCTACATCTAGGCACATATTGAACTTCCATCCTCTCAGGCCAGGGGCACAATGTATGAATTTATGGTTAGATCATAATTAAGTTAAACCACAAGTCCAAATCCATATCTCCATCCATGGCTAGTTTAGGAAAGGGACGATTTTAGTTAGCTAGCCACCTTAGGAAAATCAATTTTTTTCTCTAAATGACGTTCTGCTTTTGATGTGATGTGAATGGTGTGAAGCCAAATCCAAACTGGCTTCCCTTGACACTTTTTTTGGTGCACCAGGACCATTCAAAGTTGAGCTCACTCAGTTTAGCTCAACGCTGATTGACTATTATTATAATATTTTTTTTATCAAGGGAGGCCACTGGCTTCGCAATGCTACGGGTGGCAACAATGTCATACTCTATTTGACCTGACAGCATCAGATAGATGGCTACACATACTGAGAAAGAGGGGCGATGTTTAAAAATACAAATAAATGAAATATAGGACAAAACAAACTTTTTTGGTTACTACATGATTCCATATGTGTTATTTCATAGTTTTGATGTCTTCACTATTATTCTACAATGTAGAAAATAGTAAAAAATAAAGAAAAACCCTTGAATGAGTAGGTGTGTCATAACTTTTGACTGGTACATATATACATTTAATTGAATTTAATGGTCCGTTTCCTTGGCATCCATGAGTACACGCCACTGACTCCTCCTCCTCTCTCTCTCTCTCTCCAGGGTAGAGTAGTGGAGAACATCTCCAAGCGATGTGGAGGCTTCCTGAGGCAGCTGAGCTTGAGGGGTTGTCTCAGTGTGGGGGACGCATCCATGAAGTGAGTCCTTCTCCATAGGGCCTCTTACACTCTTAGTACAACCAATGTTGCTTTCCGTTCACATTTTCATCTTGGAATGTTATTTATCTCCCTGATTCAGTTACTTCTCCGTGACTCTATGATTTGATTGTCTATAATGACTGTGGTATTTGTCACTTGTCAGGACGTTTTCTCAGAACTGCCGTAACATTGAGGTGTTGAACCTGAACGGCTGCACTAAGATCACAGACAGCACCTGTCTCAGCCTCTCCAAGTTCTGCTGCAAACTCAAACAGCTGGACCTCACCTCCTGTGTGTCTGTTACCAACCACTCCCTCAAAGCTCTCAGGTAAGTGTCTGAAATGGCTCCCTATTCCCTAATATAGTGCACTACTTCTGGCCAAGTGTTGCAGTTTATTTTACGGTACAGAAATGACAAAGTATTTACTGTAAGGGTAAAATGGTAATTGCATAATAATCACCAATAAATGACATGTTTGTTTCTTTGGAATTCATCACTACAAGCATCATTTAGTACCAGGTAACACAAATTACCCATTGTCACCATATAATTTTCTAGTAAGTCCCAGGGGCCATGGTGGGCCTGGGAAGGCATTGGCCCACCCACTTGGGAGCCAGGCCCACCTACCGGGCAGCCAGGCAGAGCCAATCAGAATAAGTTTTTCCCACAAAAGGGCTTTATTACCGACAGAAATACTCCCAGTCCGAGTGGCTGTCCGAGTGGCTGGTCTCAGACGATCCCGCAGGTGAAGAAGCCGGATGTGGAGGTCCTGGGCTGGTGTGGTTACTCGTGGTCTGAGGTTGTGAGGCCGGTTGGACATATTGTCAAATTCTCTAAAAGGACATTGGAGGCGGGTTATGGTAGAGAAATGAACATTAAATTCTCTTGCAACAGCTCTGGTGGACATTCCTGCAGTCAGCATGCCAATTGCACTCTCCCTCAAAACTTGAGACATCTGTGGCATTGTGTTGTGTGACAAAACTGCACATTTTAGAGTGGCCTTTTATTGCCCCCAGCACAAGGTGCACCTGTGTAATGATCATGTTATGATCAACTTCTTCATGTGGCACACTTGTCAGGTGGATAGATTATCTTTGGAAAGGAGAAATGCTCACTATCAGGGTTGTAAACAAATTTGTGCACAAAATTGGAGAGAAATAACCATTTTGTGCATATGGAAAATGTCTGGGATCTTTTGTTTCAGCTCATGAAACATGGGACCAACACTTTACATGTTGCGTTTATATTTTTGTTCAGTATAGTTAGAAAACAGGGTGTGAATCAGTGAAGGTTGCTGAGGGGAGGACGGCTCATAGTATTGGCTGGAATGGAGTCAATGGAATGGTATCAACCACATGGAAACCACGTTTGCTACCATTCCATTGACTCCATTGCAGCCATTTATAATGAGCCGTCCTCCCCTCAGCAGCCTCCACTGGTGAATATGTGTGTCTCCCTTTAGTGATGGCTGTCGTATGTTGGAGATGTTGAACCTGTCGTGGTGTGACCAGATCACCAGAGATGGCATCGAGGCTCTGGCCCGGGGCTGTAACAACCTACGAGCCCTGTTCCTACGCGGCTGCACACAGGTACACACACACACACACACATACAGTACACGCGCGTTGTATTGATTACAGTGGCGATTTTAGCATGTAAATCTTGGTGGGGCAACAAAACAAAAAGAGGTGGGATGCATGCCAGCGAAGCCACTACATATAAAAACATAGCTGATATGGCAGACTTGCTTAAACTAATGTGGTTTCTACTGATAATTGAGATGTACAAACTATGGCATAAGGGGACGACAAGCGGATAAGAGGCAATCCGTAATTTCGATTAAGACATTAATGAGAGAGCTAGGAAGGACATAGTAAATATAACAATTTGTTCAGCACTTTTGAAATGTACAGCGACAGAATTCAGAACATGGGCTGTTCTTACAGTCAGAAACATATAAACATATATTTATAACATATAAATATTCAATGATTGCGTTTCTCTAAAACAGGTTATAGGCTATTTGTGCACCACCAAGTTAGAACAGTAGGTGAAATGAAGAGGTGAAAATAGACCAAATGATTAGGGTGAGGCACATTGAACACCGTTTGGGTTTTTGCGTGTCAAAAAACATATAACACTATTTGACGCATTAAATAAGCTTTTAATTTGACACGTCAAATAACACAATTATATTATAGAATGTTGTGTGTGCTGAATTTGCACATGCAAGCCAAGCACCACAACTACTATCAGTAGCACTGTCAAAGCTGTATAAAACAGTAGCCAAACAAGCAGACACCGGGCCACGAACAATATGTTTACAATGCCACGTTGGTGAAAATAGACCAAATTATTAGGGTGAGGCACATGGGCTACTAACAGCTTACTACACAACATACAGTTAGTATTTTTTTCTCAGCTATAGTATATACTCCCTTGCATATTACATAATTTATGCAGCAGCATACAAGAGTCTTTTTGGACTCATCTTGTGAAGTTGGCGCAGTGGTCCTTTGTTGACAAATTTTGTCATCAAAGTCTGGCATTCTCTGGATTTATGGTGGGAACTCAGGAAAAAAACAGCCCCTCCATTGAATTGCAGGCTTACGTTAGTGCTTTCTTTGTAAGGCCTGCAGTTAGCCACTGATTCCTTCCAAACTACTCATTGTTGAATTTGCGATTCCCAACTTGTTGTGTAATCTTTATGTACAATGGCCGATGAGCACCGATACGTTTTATCTATAATTTCTCTTCATTATTTCTCTTCATATGACAAGGATTAAAAAGGATTTGCCAGTAGATTGTCAACTTGATGACAACTGATGATGACTGCTAGCTAGGACTTTGAAAGTAAGATGTTGACATGTCCAATCGAAGCTACTTTGATGTCATTCTATCTGTGGTCAATGATCTTGAGCCTTCTTGGATGGGCACTTCTAATATAACTCTATAGCAGAACCCAAGGGGCTACAATTTTTGAGCTCTAACCTTAGAATTGGGGATGACGTACTGTCCCATGAGTGACAAAAAACTGAGCCAATCATGACAGAAAACTGAGCCAATCAGGCGCAACGCTCTGTATTTTCTGCTGGCTAGCCCCCCCCCACCACAGAAAGCACTGAGCTAGGCTGAAACACATGCATTTTGGAGCTGCTTTAATCAAGAAAGCATAAAAGAGACCATGTTTGTATGCAGCTTTCTTAACTCAATTACTTAAAAAAAATATATAAAATTGACATTGTTTGCAAACTGATATGTAACATGTATTAATGCCAAAATAACAAGCAAAACAGGCAATGCCCCACAAAAAAATTAATATATACAGTGGGGAGAACAAGTATTTGATACACTGCCGATTTTGCAGGTTTTCCTACTTACAAAGCATGTAGAGGTCTGTAATTTTTATCATAGGTACACTTCAACTGTGAGAGATGGAATCTAAAACAAAAATCCAGAAAATCACATTGTATGATTTTTAAGTAATTCATTTTCATTTTATTGCATGACATAAGTATTTGATCACCTACCAACCAGTAAGAATTCCGGCTCTCACAGACCTGTTAGTTTTTCTTTAAGAAGCCCTCCTGTTCTCCACTCATTATCTGTATTAACTGCACCTGTTTGAACTCGTTACCTGTATAAAAGACACCTGTCCACACACTCAATCAAACAGACTCCAACCTCTCCACAATGGCCAAGACCAGAGAGCTGTGTAAGGACATCAGGGATAAAATTGTAGACCTGCACAAGGCTGGGATGGGCTACAGGACAATAGGCAAGCAGCTTGGTGAGAAGGCAACAACTGTTGGCGCAATTATTAGAAAATGGAAGAAGTTCAAGATGACGGTCAATCACCCTCGGTCTGGGGCTCCATGCAAGATGTCACCTCGTGGGGCATCAATGATCATGAGGAAGGTGAGGGATCAGCCCAGAACTACACGGCAGGACCTGGTCAATGACCTGAAGAGAGCTGGGACCACAGTCTCAAAGAAAACCATTAGTAACACACTACGCCGTCATGGATTAAAATCCTGCAGCGCACGCAAGGTCCCCCTGCTCAAGCCAGCGCATGTCCAGGCCTGTCTGAAGTTTGCCAATGACCATCTGGATGATCCAGAGGAGGAATGGGAGAAGGTCATGTGGTCTGATGAGACAAAAATAGAGCTTTTTGGTCTAAACTCCACTCGCCGTGTTTGGAGGAAGAAGAAGGATGAGTACAACCCCAAGAACACCATCCCAACCGTGAAGCATGGAGGTGGAAACATCATTCTTTGGGGATGCTTTTCTGCAAATGGGACAGGACGACTGCACCGTATTGAGGGGAGGATGGATGGGGCCATGTATCGCGAGATCTTGGCCAACAACCTCCTTCCTTCAGTAAGAGCATTGAAGATGGGTCGTGGCTGGGTCTTCCAGCATGACAACGACCCAAAACACATAGCCAGGGCAACTAAGGAGTGGCTCTGTAAGAAGCATCTCAAGGTCCTGGAGTGGCCTAGCCAGTCTCCAGACCTGAACCCAATAGAAAATCTTTGAAGGGAGCCGAAAGTCCGTATTGCCCAGCGACAGCCCCGAAACCTGAAGGATCTGGAGAAGGTCTGTATGGAGGAGTGGGCCAAAATCCCTGCTGCAGTGTGTGCAAACCTGGTCAAGAACTACAGGAAACGTATGATCTCTGTAATTGCAAACAAAGGTTTCTGTACCAAATATTAAGTTCTGCTTTTCTGATGTATCAAATACTTATGTCATGCAATAAAATGCAAATTAATTACTTAAAAATCATACAATGTGATTTTCTGGATTTTTGTTTTAGAGTCCATCTCTCACAGTTGAAGTGTACCCATGATAAAAATGACAGACCTCTACATGCTTTGTAAGTAGGAAAACCTGCAAAATCGGCAGTGTATCAAATACTTGTTCTCCCCACTGTATATATAATATATATACACACAGTTGAAGTCGGACGTTTACATACACCTTTGCCAAATACATTTAAACTCAGTTTTTCACATTTCCTGACATTTAATCCAAGTAAAAATTCCCTGTCTTAGGTCAGTTAGGATCACCACTTTATATAAAGAATGTGAAGTGTCAGAATAATATTAGAGAGAATGATTTATTTCAGCTTTTATTTCTTTCATCACATTCCCAGTGGGTCAGAATTTTACACACACTCAATTAGTATTTGGTAACATTGCCTTTAAATTGTTTAACTTGGGTCAAACATTTCGGGTAGCCTTCCACAAGCTCCCCACAATAAGTTGGGTGAATTTTGGCCCATTCCTCCTGACAGAGCTGGTGTAACTGAGTCAGGTTTGTAGGCCTCCTTGCTCGCACACACTTTTTCAGTTCTGCCCACAAATCTTCTATAGGATTGAGGTCAGGGCTTTGTGATGGCCACTCCAATACCTTGACTTTGTTGTCCTTAAGCCATTTCACCACAACTTTGGAAGTATGCTTGTGGTCATTGTCCATTTGGAAGACCCATTTGTAACCAAGCATTAACTTCCTGACTGATGTCTTGAGATGTTGCTTCAATATGTACACATCTTCCTCATGATGCCATCTATTTTGTGAAGTGCACCAGTCCCTCCTGCAGCAAAGCACCCCCACAACATGATGCTGCCACAGCTGTGCTTCACGGTTGGGATGGTGTTCTTCGGCTTGAAAACATCCCTCTTTTTCCTCCAAACAGTTTCATCAGACCAGAGGACATTTCTCCAAAAAGTATGATCATTGTCCCCATGTGCAGTTGCAAACTGTAGTCTGTCTTTTTTTTATGGCGGTTTTGGAGCAGTGGCTTCTTCCTTGCTGAGCGGCCTTTCAGGTTATGTGGTGTTTATACTTGCGTACTATTGTTTGTACAGATGAACTCGGTACCTTCAGGCATTTGTAAATTGCTCCCAAGGATGAACCAGACTTGTGGAGGTCTACAATTTGTATTCCTGAGGTCTTGGCTGATTTCTTCTGATTTTCCCATGATGTCAAGCAAAGAGGCACTGAGTTAGAAGATAGGACTTGAAATACATCCACATGTAAACCTCCAATTGACTCAAATGATGTCAAGTAGTCTATCAGAAGCTTCTAAAATCATGACATTATTTTCTGGAATTTTCCAAGCTGTTTAAAGGCACAGTCAACTTAGTGTATGTAAACTTCTGACCCACTGAAATTGTGACACAGTGAGTTATATGTGAAATAATCTGTATTTAAACAATTGTTGGAAAAATTACTTGTGTCATGCACAAAGTAGATGTCCTAACCGACTTGCCAAAACTATAGTTTGTTAACATGAAATTTGTGGAGTGGTTGATAAACGAGTTTTAATGACATCAACCTAAGTGTATGTAAACTTCCGACTTCAACTGTATATAGAATCTTTTTCTTCTTTTTCTGAAGTGTGGTGCTGAAAACAGGTGGGGATGACGGGTCTACTGATTGATTATCAGTAGTGATTGGTTTCTTTGTGTTGTGTTCTCTACAGTTGGAGGATGGAGCACTGAAACCCCTCCAGAAACACTGTCCTGAACTAACCACTATCAACATGCAGTCCTGCTCAGTAAGACAGAGAGAAAGAGATGGAGAGAGTGTGTGTATTCATTAGTAGGGATTGAAAGACAGAAAATGTGTGTAACGTGTGTTATGTATAAGCAGGAGATTAACACCCCCTTGACTTTTTTTGAATTAAATTGAGATTATAATGTCAAAGTGGAATTATGTTTAAAAAAATGATAAGATGAAATGTCTTGAGTCAAGCATTCAACCCCTTTACTATGGCAAGCCTAAATAAATTCCGGAGTAAAATTTTGCTTAACAAGTCACATAATAAGTTGCATGGACTCTGTGTGCAATAATAGTTTTAACAATTTTGAATGACTACCTCATCTCTGTACCCCACACATATCTGTAAGGTCCCTCAGGAGAGCAGTACATTTCAAACACCGATTCAACCACAAAGACCAGGGAGGTTTTCCATTGCCTCGCAAAGAAGGGCACCTATTGGTAGAAAAAAACAGACATTGAAAATCTCTTTGAGCATGATGAAGTTAATTAAACTTTGGATGGTGTATCAATATACCTAGTCACTACAAAGATACAGGCCTCTTTCCTAACTCCGTTGCCGGAGAGGAAGGAAACCGTTCAGGGATTTCACCATGAGTACAATGATGACTTTTAAACAGTTACAGAGTTTAATGGCAGTGATAGGAGAAAACGGAGGATGGATCAATAACAGTGTAGTTACTGATAGAAGGAAGCATGTACAGAATAAAAATATTCCAAAACATGCATCCTGTTTGCAATAAGGCACTAAAGAAAAACTGCAAAGAAATTAACTTTATATTCTGAATACAAAGTGTTATGTTTGGGGCAAATACAATACATCGCTGAGTACCACTCTTCATATTTTCAAGCATGGGGGTGGCTGCATCATGTTATGGGTATGCTTGTCATCTGCAAGGACTAGGGAGTTTTTTAGAATAAAAATAAACGGAATAGAGCGAAAGGACAACCTGGTTCAGTCTGCTTTCCAGCAGACACTGGGATAAAAATGACAATAACCTAAAACACAAGGCCAAATATACACTGGAGTTGTTTATCAAGATGACATTGAATGTTCCCGGACTGGCCTAGTTACAGTTTTGACTTAAATCGGCTTGAAAATCTATGGAAAGACTTGAAAATGGCTGTCTAGCAATTAAATATATTTTAGTCCCACCTTGTAACACAACAAAATGTGGAAGTCAAGGGGTGTGAATACTTTCTGAAGGCACTGTAAGTGATTGCAGAACCAGACAGAGACACAGACAGACGGACCGAGAGACAGACAGATATGCACGCGTAATGTGTGTTTGTTAACAGCAGATAACTGATGATGGCTTGGTCAGTCTGTGTCGGGGGTGCCACAAGCTGCAGGTCCTGTGTATCTCTGGCTGCAGTAACATTACAGACGCCTCTCTCACTGCTCTGGGTCTCAACTGTCCCCGACTGAAGTAAGAAATGGGAAATGTATCCCTTTCTTGTAATTGTGGATTAGGTCTACTGATAAACACCCCATACATACACTAAACCAATGCATAACCAATGCATAACCAATACATAACCAATGGTTGGGTGTGTGTGTCAGGATCTTGGAGGCTGCGCGATGTTCACAGGTTACAGACGCTGGGTTTACTGTACTGGCCAGGGTAAGTGCTTCTCTGTCTCCTTCGTCACTTTTATTCTGTCTTGATCTGTGTGTTTCGATCCCTGAAATGCTGACCTGATGTGTCTTTTGTTTCAACAGAATTGTCATGAGATGGAAAAAATGGATTTAGAAGAATGTATTTTGGTAAGATTTCATGGGGTTCTTTTCTCAGACTCAATCTACAGTTGCATTCAATCAGAGATTGATTGAGCCTGTCTGATTATATGTACTGTATCTGGGTTTGATTGAGTCTGTCTCCTCTCACAGGTGACTGACAACACACTAGTCCAGCTTGCTATTCACTGCCCTCGCCTGCAAGCACTGGTACTTATTGGTGTGTGTGTGTGTGTGTGTGTGTGTGTGTGTGTGTGTGTGTGTGTGTGTGTGTGTGTGTGTGTGTGTGTGTGTGTGTGTGTGTGTGTGTGTGTGTGTGTGTGTGTGTGTGTGTGTGTCTTCATTCATAACTCCCCCCTATCAAACTGTTTGTGTGCATGTGCGTGTGTGTACATTACAGTATGTAATATAGTTTCTACTGTCTATCCTCTCCACCAGTCTCTTTCCCACTGTGAGTTGATAACAGACGATGGTATCAGGGCGCTGAGCAGCAGTGTGTGTGGACAGGAGCGCCTCACAGTGGTGGAGTTGGATAACTGCCCTCTGATCACAGACGTGACTCTGGAGCACCTGAAGAACTGCCACCGTCTGGAGAGGATAGAACTCTACGACTGCCAGCAGGTCACCAGGGCTGGCATCAAACGCATACGGGTCAGTCATCACCATGACTCTCTTACTGCACTACATCTCCCAAGCTGCATCACTGTGGCTGTAATGTCAAAGCTCCTGCATGGCTCGGTGGGAGTTGTAGTTTACTGAGGCTGATGTTGCTCCTATAGAAATAATAGAATGACCTGCACACTGTTGTATTATACGCCAATATAGTTTATTGCAACGTTGCAGGCTGTCATATGAAATACATGGGAGAATATACAACCGTGTGAAATATTGTTGGATGTGTATGCTACATTGGGAATGACGTTGCTCCTCCGTCTCCATACAGGCTCATCTCCCAGAGATAAAAGTCCACGCCTACTTTGCCCCGGTGACACCCCCTCCTTCGGTGCACGGCGGGGGCCAGAGGCTGTGTCGCTGCTGCATCATCCTCTGACAGTGGAGGGCCAGGGGGGGTCAGCTCTGTCTGCAGGTCCTACTGCTGTGACCCCCCCCCCCCCCCAACAATAACCCACCTGATCCCTGCAAGAGGATGAGACAGACCCTGAACCCCACCACAACACAACTACACCCTGAACCCCACCACAACACAACTACACCCTGAACCCCACCACAACACAACTACACCCCACCACTACACAACTACACCCTGAACCCCACCACAACTACACCACAATATCCTGAACCCCACCACAACTACACCACAATACCCTGAACCTCACCACAACACAACTACACCCTGAACCCCACCACAACTACACCACAATATCCTGAACCCCACCACAACACAACTACACCCTGAACCTCACCACAACTACACCCTGAACCCCACCACAACTACACCACAATACCCTGAACCCCACCACTACGCAACTACACCCTGAACCCCACCACTACACAACTACACCCTGAACCCCACCACTACACAACTACACCCGGAACCCCACCACAACACAACTACACCCTGAACCCCACCACTACACAACTACACCCTGAACCCCATCACAACTACACCCTGGACCCCACCACAACACAACACAACACAACTACACCCTGAACCCCACCACAACACAACTACACCCTGAACCCCACCACAACACAACTACACCACAACACCTTGGACCCCACCACAACTACACCACAACACCCTGAACCCCACCACAACTACACCACAACACCCTGAACCCCACCACTACACAACTACACCCTGAACCCCACCACTACACAACTACACCCTGAACCCCACAACTACACCCGGAACCCCACCACAACACAACACAACACCACAACACCCTGAACCCCACCACAACTACACCACAACACCCTGAACCCCACCACAACTACACCACAACACCCTGAACCCCACCACTACACAACTACACCCTGAACCCCACCACTACACAACTACACCCTGAACCCCACCACTACACAACTACACCCTGAACCCCACCACTACACAACTACACCCTGAACCCCACCACAACACAACTACACCCTGGACCCCACCACTACACAACTACACCCTGGACCCCACCACTACACAACTACACCCTGAACCCCACCACAACACAACTACACCCTGAACCCCACCACTACACAACTACACCCTGGACCCCACCACTACACAACTACACCCTGAACCCCACCACAACACAACTACACCACAACACCTTGGACCCCACCACTACACAACTACACCCTGAACCCCACCACAACACAACTACACCCTGAACCCCACCACAACACAACTACACCCTGGACCCCACCACTACACAACTACACCACAACACCTTGGACCCCACCACTACACAACTACACCCTGAACCCCACCACTACACAACTACACCACAACACCTTGGACCCCACCACTACACAACTACACCCTGAACCACACCACTACACAACTACACCCTGAACCCCACCACTACACAACTACACCCTGAACCCCACCACTACACAACTACACCCTGAACCCCACCACAACTACACCACAACACCCTGAACCCTGAACCCCACCACTACACAACTACACCCTGAACCCCACCACTACACAACTACACCCTGAACCCCACCACAACTACACCACAATACCCTGAACCCCACCACTACACAACTACACCCTGAACCCCACCACTACACAACTACACCCTGGACGCCACCACAACTACACCACAATAGCCTGGACCCCACCACAACACAACTACACCCTGAACCCCACCACAACACAACTACACCCTGAACCCCACCACAACTACACCACAATACCCTGAACCCCACCATAACTACACCCCAACACCCTGAACCCCACCACGACTACACCACAAACACCCTGAGCCCCACCACAACTACACCCTGAACCACACCACGACTACACCACAAACACCCTGAGCCCCACCACAACTACACCACAAACACCCTGAACCCCACCACGACTACAACACAACACCCTGGACCCTATAACCACACGGTCTTGTTCAGTAGGCAGTAAACAGAAGAAGGTTATTCAAAAATGAGAGGTTCTGAATTTTTCCAATGATAAACAAAAAATATATAATTCTGTGGCAAACTGTTTTTCTACAGTCTGACTTCCTGAACACGACCCTGGTAAACACCCTGGACCTACTGGTCACTACAGGTCTCTGATCAATACAGACTGATTGATCACTACTGATAAATGATCAATTGAACAGTTGGACTCTTGCTGATCTGTACCGCAGTCTCCTACTCGGGTGGAGGGAGGGGAGTGTGAGGGGTCTTTTTTCTCTGACAGAACTCTGTGAGTCTAGCCTCCCTCCCCTTCCAGACCCCTCCAACACTATCCTTCCCTTCCAGAACCCTCCTCTCCAACATTACCCTCCCCTTCCAGAACCCTCCTCTCCAACACTATCCTTCCCTTCCAGAACCCTCCTCTCCAACACTATCCTTCCCTTCCAGACCCCTCCTCTCCAACATTACCCTCCCCTTCCAGACCCCTCCTCTCCAACACTATCCTCCCCTTCCAGACCCCTCCTCTCCAACACGATCCTCCCCTTCCAGACCCCTCCTCTCCAACATTACCCTCCCCTTCCAGAACCCTCCTCTCCAACACTATCCTCCCCTTCCAGAACCCTCCTCTCCAACATTACCCTCCCCTTCCAGAACCCTCCTCTCCAACACTACCCTTCCCTTCCAGAACCCTCCTCTCCAACATTACCCTCCCCTTCCAGACCCCTCCTCTCCAACACTATCCTCCCCTTCCAGACCCCTCCTCTCCAACATTACCCTCCCCTTCCAGACCCCTCCTCTCCAACATTACCCTCCCCTTCCAGACCCCTCCTCTCCAACACTATCCTCCCCTTCCAGACCCCTCCTCTCCAACACTATCCTCCCCTTCCAGACCCCTCCTCTCCAACATTACCCTCCCATTCCAGAACCCTCCTCTCCAACATTACCCTCCCCTTCCAGAACCCTCCTCTCCAACACTATCCTTCCCTTCCAGAACCCTCCTCTCCAACATTACCCTCCCCTTCCAGACCCCTCCTCTCCAACACTATCCTCCCCTTCCAGACCCCTCCTCTCCAACATTACCCTCCCCTTCCAGAACCCTCCTCTCCAACACTATCCTTCCCTTCCAGAACCCTCCTCTCCAACATTACCCTCCCCTTCCAGACCCCTCCTCTCCAACACTATCCTTCTCTTCCAGACCCCTCCTCTCCAACATTACCCTTCCCTTCCAGACCCCTCCTCTCCAACACTATCCTCCCCTTCCAGACCCCTCCTCTCCAACACTATCCTCCCCTTCCAGACCCCTCCTCTCCAACACTATCCTTCCCTTCCAGACCCCTCCTCTCCAACATTACCCTCCCCTTCCAGACCCCTCCTCTCCAACACTATCCTTCCCTTCCAGACCCCTCCTCTCGAACATTACCCTTCCCTTCCAGACCCCTCCTCTCCAACATTACCCTCCCCTTCCAGACCTCTTCTTCAACACTATCCTTCCCTTCCAGACCCCTCCTCTCCAACATTACCCTTCCCTTCCAGACCCCTCCTCTCCAACATTACCGTTTCCTTCCAGACCCCTCCTCTCCAACATTACCCTTCCCTTCCAGACCCCTCCTCCAACATTACCCTCCCCTTCCAGACCCCTCCTCTCCAACATTACCCTCCCCTTCCAGACCCCTCCTCTCCAACATTACCCTCCCCTTCCAGACCCCTCCTCTCCAACATTACCCTCCCCTTCCAGACCCCTCCTCTCCAACATTACCCTTCCCTTACAGACCCCTCCTCTCCAACACTATCCTTCCCTTCCAGACCCCTCTCCAACATTACCCTCCCCTTCCAGACCCCTCCTCTCCAACACTTGGACTAGAGGATGAGCGGGGATGATCCTAAAGATGCAGAAGTCTACAACCCACAAAATGGTGGACAGTGTTATTCAGGAAGGTGCAATGGTACAGAACGTGCACATAGGAGTACAGACGTGACAACGAGCATTGGTAATCATGTCAACTCCATACGTTACATTTCTATCTGCCAAGTTTTAACCGTCTTGCCCTTCTCACCACACCTCTGGACAACGCATCACTCTGGGTGGACTTCATCTCAACCAATCACACTCTGTGTGACCGTGCTGTAAGTCAACCTGCTTCGACTAATGGACACCCAGCCTGTGAACGCCAAAAGGAGGATTCTGGCAAGTGTAGTGATTCTGGGTATGAGCAGAGAGGATGCTGGGATAGCTCTCTGAGACTCGTATCTACGGAGGGGACACCACTAAACCCCGCCCATCCAGGTGCAAACGGAAAACCAGTACAAAACTGAACATTTGATGTTTTTTCTGAGAACTTGCCATTTGAGACTCAGTTTTTGTTTGTAAAGAGAATGTTTTGCAATGATGGCAAAAAAAGAATTACAATATGGCAACTCCCCTTCGGATTGGAGTTGGCCAGTAACACATTTTTATTTTATCTCTTTTTTCCAGTGCTTATTGTAATTGTCCATGCTTGTCTATCCAGAGAGGGAGATTAGATCTGTGTATCTCTCCTTTTGAAAATAATGAAAGCAAACTGTTACTGTTGGACAGAAATGGACTGTCTCTGTCAGAAGCACAGCATCTGATGACATCAAGTTGTTTTTGTATGCTACATCACTGGAACATGTGTACTCAGGGCCTCTTGTGCACTGTGTGACTGTGGAACACACAGGCCTGGTTCCATGCTGACCACTAGCCCCTTGACCACTGAGCAACTCCTGAGTCCCCCTCAAAGAAATGAAAGCGAGAGGTTTGAGCCTAAGTGACGATCATGCGTCTTAAAAAATAAATACATCTGGAGCAGTGGAAACAAGCAACATGGCAGATACTTCACACAGTCTACAGGATGGAGATCGAGGGCAAGGTTACTGTTAATTACACTGTATTTTCAGATGTTCAAGGGAGAGTTAAGAAGTGGGCCTTGAGGTCTGGGGCTAATGGAAGAAGGTCAGTGCTAGAGATCAATTTGAGGGCAAGGTATAGCTATGTTACTGCTATGTTACCTACCATGACCGTTCTTATCCCCGGTGTTCCCGGGGATAAGGGGTCAGGGCTAGGGGCCAGTGGTGGGTTTGGGATGAGGCCTGTCAGTGTGTAAAGTCTCAGACAGACAGAGGTGTATCGTATATAATATGGGTGTTTGACTCAGATGCTGCTGGTGCTGAGTTGTGAAGCTGACTGACCTCCAGGGTTGGAGTCAATTCCTTTTCAAAAATGGAATTGATCCCAACCCTGCTGAACTCACTACATGGCAGTGATACTAACAGCCTCTCTTTGACAGATGGTCTAACAGGAGTTTTATGTTGAAGAAAATAAATAATGAATAAATAAATATAACATAAATAAAAGTAACATAGTAAATGTGCTCTGATTTTCTCTACAGTGGAATTTGTTCGTGTGTGTGTGTAATCCTCACCCTGACCAGCAGATGTCGCTGGCGAGCCGTGTAGGTTGATCAAGGTTTGAGATGCTCGCCCAAATCTGGACCCCATCAACAATATCTTATATATTCTTCATGTGCAGGTCATTTTACTTTGAGAAAATATAAGTATGATTATTTTCATCCAAGCTGCAATAAGGATCAAATGTATTAAAACCTCGAACTTCCATATATTTCCTTTTAAAATGAGGATATGGTTTAATATCCTTTACCAGTAAGTGAACAAATGATCAACTGTAAAATTATTACTTTAGGGATATACCTATGGGATGGACCTACCACAATCTGACCATCTCTATGAAATAGCCCTCAGCAGCAGTGATATTACCGCAGTTTCCACATTCAGATAAAGTGATGGAGGGGTTGTTACTTAGCTTGCCCTGGCATGGAGCATACTTCCCTCCTCAAATAAGATTCAACTTTTAAAAGCTATTCATATGTTTCGTTTCTGTCCAGATATTGCAGTTAATTGGTGATGTCTTCTCGCTTATGAATAAGTAACGGGACTGGGGATTTTCCGTCAGGCAGTAAACTGGATAGTTGTGCGCAGTGCTGAAAAAGCAGGGTTGCCAGTTTGGAGAAAATGTACATATGGGGGTAGAACGTGAGGGTCTTGGTATCCATGTTGGAGAATTTGATGAGATGGGAGATGTATATTTAAAGGTTGGATGTGTTCGATAAAGTAACACAAGGGCTGTAAGGGGAAAAAAATGCTAGGACGGTTTAATTTAAATTGCCTCTGGTGCAACTCAAATCTGCATGATAGTTGCAGTGGATGTACTGTGTGTGTGTGTGTGCTCAAGTGTCTTTTGCATGACAAGACTATGTTAGCCCGCTGATCTAAAGCCTAGGGAAATAAAACCTAATGCTGTTCAAATGCAATTTAAGCCAATGTATGCCCTTTGATTTTTGAAGAATATTGAATAATATTTCATGAGCTTACAATTTATTTATTTTTCAACTAAGCACCTATTGTTCCATTGGTAGCGTTTTTGTTGTCATATTAGACAATAAGCTACAACAAACAACAATTTTAAATATTTAATTACAAAAGTAAAACTCCTTGACCACAACAGAGTACTACTTAACATACACTATATATACAAAAGTATGTGGACACCCCTTCAAATGAGTGGTTTTGGCTATTTCTGCCACACCCGTTGCTGACAGGTGTATAAAATCGAGCACACAGCCATGCAATCTCCATAGACAAACATTGACAGTAGACTGGCCTTACTGAAGAGCTCAGTGACTTTCAACGTGGCACCGTCATAGGATGACACCTTTCTAACAAGTCAGTTTGGCTAGAGCTGCCCCAGTCAACTGTAATTGCTGTTATTGTGAAGTGCAAACGTCTAGGAGCAACAACGGCTGAGCCGCAAAGTGGTAGGCCACACAAGCTCACAGAACGGGACCGCCAAGTGCTGAAGTTCGTAGTCTGTAAAAATCATCTGTCCTCGGCTGCAACACTCACTCCCGAGTTCCAAACTGTCTCTGGAAGCAAAGTCAACACAATAACTGTTCGTAGGGAGCGTCATGAAATGGGTTTCCATGGCCGAGCAGCTGCACAAGCCTAAGATCACCATGCGCAATGCCAAACGTCTGCTGGAGTGGTGTAAAGCTCACCACTATTGGACTATGGAGCAGTGGAAACATGTCCTCTGGAGTGATGAATCACTCTTCACCATCTGGCAGTCCAACGGACGAATATGGGTTTGATGGATGCCAGGAAAACGCTACCTGCCCCAATGCATAGTGCCAACTGTAAAGTTTGGTGGAGGAATAAGGGTCTGGGGCTGTTTTTCATGGTTCAGACTAGACCCCTTAGTTCCAGTGAAGGGAAATCTTAACGCTACAGCATACAATGACATTCTAGACGATTCTGTGCTTCCAACTTTGTGGCAACAGTTTGGGGAAAACCCTTTCCTGTTTCAGCATGACAATGCCCCCGTGCACAAAGCGAGGTCCATACAGAAATGGTTTGTCGAGATCAATGTGGAAGAACTTGACTGGCCTGCACAGAGCCCTGACCTCAACTCCATCGAACACCTTTGGGATGAATTGGAACGTAGACTGCGAGCCAGGCCTACTCGATCAACATCAGTCCCGAACTCACTAATGCTCTTGTGGCTGAATGGAAGCAAGTCCCAGAAGCAATGTAGGAACATCAAGTGGAAAGCCATCCCAGAGGAGTGGAGTCTGTTATAGCAGCAAAGGGGGGGGACCAACTCCATATTAATGCTCATGATTTTGGAATGAGATGTTTGTCATGTAGTGTAAGGTAGCTACTGCATGTGCACATTTTCCAGACTGCAGCTGAGTTAGCCCTTGGTCATGACTCTCAGGTCCATCACATTACACACGAGTTGTTGTAAGAAGGCGGCTTCTGTAGGGGGGGTTCTGTTAAGAGCCACAACGCTTGGTCTGAACATTAATATTCATTGCTTGTGGTGCGGTTTTGGAAGCACAAGGAACTTATCTTTCATATCAGTGAGAAATAATAATAATAAAAAAGGTTAAATTGATACACACCTTTTATAGTTTAACAGGCTCAAACAGTAAGTGTGTATTTAGCATCTTTGAAATGATTTTGATGTGATATAGTAAAGTATAAGCGTTTATGTTTCTATAGCCGTATCACAATTGAGAATCAATTCACGTTTAGTTGGAATATTTGGCTGTTTTGGCTTCCAGAACCAATTTGCCCTTTAAACAGAACATGTAAGGTCCTTGGACTAATTAACATTAGGCTCCATTAGTCCAGTATTGGGCTACACCTGAGTATGACATTTACATTTTAATGATGAGGAACATCTGAGAAAACAGCTTCAAATATTAATAATTTTCATGCAACACGTAGACAAAATTAAATATACAGCAGTTATTTTTTGTGCCAAGAAAGAGACATGAGAAATATTTCAAAGTAAACAGAGTAATGTGCAGAATAACAAATTCCTGGCAACCCTGCGAAGGACCTCTCGGCCTTCGTCGTCTGCTCCTACTAGTCAACTGCAGTCACCGGCTTGGCGCTGGCTTTCAGCGGGGGAGGGTTTAGCTAGACAGTTTAGCAGGGGCGATTATTCCCGGATTAAAAGTAGGCAGGAACTGTGGGTGGAAGGCTGA
This sequence comes from Salvelinus alpinus, assembly GCF_045679555.1. Taxonomy (NCBI): domain Eukaryota; kingdom Metazoa; phylum Chordata; class Actinopteri; order Salmoniformes; family Salmonidae; genus Salvelinus; species Salvelinus alpinus. Next base: position 24,750,380 of record NC_092111.1, on the reverse strand, counting down.
AACACTGTTCTCGAAGTTTTGGCGCAACTTTATTTTCAAGGATTCGACAACACACCTCCCTGGAGAGGTTTTTCAACCCATGGAATACATAAATGAAGCGAAACTAGGCGTCAGGCCTGTGACCAACTAGCTAACTGTTAGTTTAGCTAACGTTGCTTTCCACATCTCGCTATCCACTAGGTGTTGCCATCGTGCGTGACTAACTTCGTTAGCTTAGCTACTAGTAGCTTTATTGTGTTGTGGATTGATACAGACCCGGTTAGTTTTACTGCAAATTTGTCTTATTTTTCAAAACTTTTAGAAAGTTATTGCTAACTAGTTATCCGAGAGCAACATTCTCTATCCTTCGCTGAAATCAAAGTTGAGCAGTGTGTGTTTTGGACAAAGTGATTGCGCTAGTCAAGCTAATTTGACAGGCGTTTGTTTTTTTGTTGATCAAACGTCAAATAGCGGTCACCCAAGTGTCCAGGCAACTGTCATCCGCTCAGAAGAAAGGGATCACCGACCGGAGCGAACCTTTTTCCACACCCAAACCACCAGGACCCCCTGTAGTCTGCGGCTGGCCCCAGAAGGAGCTGGCCACACGGCACTGCCTGCCCAATGGAGGAACATGACAACATGGATTATTTTTACCAGCAGGTCCTGCAGAAAGACGTTACCCGCAGGCTGCAGATCGGGCAGGACCTCATAGACTACCTGAACGACCCGCAGAGGTCCTCCGATGTGGAGCAAGACAAACCACGGCTGGATAAAACTGTAGATGAGCTGACGGGATGGGTCAACTCCAGCAACTACAAGGTAAAAGACCGCAGCGCATTGTTCCCCAATCTATCCTGTTGTTGGTCATCGTTGACTAACTAGTTACTTTGAGAGAAATGTTTGTGGTGATAGGATGTAGACAGGGAGTATATACTGTAGGGATGCCTAGCCAGGGGTGATTACAGTGTGGGGACAATAGCTAGCTAGGAAGTTGGATAGTTACTCATTGGATAACGAACTGTCACCGCAGTCTTGCTGTAACGGATACAGGTAACTGCCAAAATAAAGGAAACGCCAACGTAGTGTCTTAATAGGGCGTTGGGCCACCAAGAGCCGCCGGAACAGTTTCAATGCGCCTGGACATAGATTCTACAAGTGTCTGGAATTATCCTCCATGATAATTTCCATCATTTGGTGTTTCGTTGACTGAGGCAACCCCCCCGCTTCCCTATAAACCCCCTATAATCCTTTGAGATCTCTGCTCGTCATGGTAGCAAAATAATGGGCAACTGGGCATTTTTCCACATGACCCTGAGTATGATGGAATGTTAATTGCTTAATTATCTCAGGAACTACTCCTGCTTTCAATATAATTTGTATCCCTGATTTTCTCAAGTGTTTCCTTTATTTTGGCAGTTACCTGTATTTTCGAGCTGTAATTTTAACAAATTGAGCTGATCTGATTCAAACAGCCCACTAATGTCCTCCAAACTAGGCCTGAAGTTTAAAAGGGTTACATTTTCTTATCTTTTGAATATAAAATAATAGCTAACTAGCTAACTGCTAACCATCCACGATTGTTCAGCCAGTTAGCTAGAATAAACAGCTAATAATCTAGTACTAATACATTTAATATAAGTGATATGTTATCTTGTGACTCAATGTGATGGGATTGAGTTCGAGATCCTTCAGTTTTTGGTTGTTTTCCTAGCCCAGACAGACAGGTAGTAGTGGGCTGTGTGTATGCTTGGAGGAGGACCCCATTGTCAGAGGAGCACCCAGACTAGAGCAGAAGATGGGGGAGGGGTCAGGGCACCCATTGTGTGTGTCAATTGGAGAGTTCGTTTTGCATGGCCCACTGACCCGGGTGGGCGGAGTTTGAAAGTTTTAGACGTTTCCATTGGTCCTTAAGTTAGATCTCCACCCACCCGGGGCACCGGTCCATGCGAAACGAACTGGCTCAGTATGTCATATCGGTATCTGTGGAAAATGCTGGAATGTGGCCCATGTTTTCTTTGCTAAGTTATCTCCTAAACCCAGACAGTTATGTCTGAACCATGGAACGAATCCCTGCAGCAGACACAGAAGGTGATGTTTGTTACATTCAACTGGAGGGGAAACTAGTTCAGTATAGCTGATTCTTTACCTTCCCTGGTATAACACCAGAGTTTAAGCCCATGGAAAGTCTCAGGCTGGACCGGGCTGAGAAAGGTCACGACTTTCCAGAGGAGTCAGTGAAATAGAACTGAAATCAGCTCAAAGTATCGTATTATTTCCCTTAGGGTTATATATTTATTATAAGAGGATGACATAGTTTGACAGAAACACAGATGTGACATCAGCAGGATAATCACTTTGACCATAGTGTGATTGAGTTAGTTATATGAGCCTGGTCCAATTACAACTGAACTCCCTGTCCTCTAGCGAGCTCCTTCGGTGTTTACAGTACATGTCTATATTCACACAGCATCTCAAAGGAACACATCTAGAATCAGGTCCCACCTGTCCTTATATATTTTTTATTCATCATGATTTTACCCTGCTCTCCAAATTAGAGATCCTAATTGGCCGAGAGGAGAGAAGGGGAGCGGCCGGCTGCTGTGAAGATGCTGAGTCAGCCCAGATGAGCTAGATGGAGGGAGGACAGGAGAGAGAGACCGAGATTTAGATGGAGGGCGACTGCAGATAGGATTGGGATTCAGGAATAGCAAACGCGAGTGCAGGAGACAGGGGGATTTGATGCAGAGTAGGAAAGGAGGAGAGGTTGGAGAGAGGGCAAGAGTGATGGAGTCAGAGACGGGATGTGTACAGCCCCAGACAGACTGAGACTCACTCAGAGAGCTGCTGTACAGAGGAGAGTTGTAATGTTTTGTATTTAACTAGGCAGTTTAGAAGACATTTTTATTTACAATGACGGCCTCCAGCTGGGACGGGGACGGCGTTAAAAATATAGGACAAACACACACATCACGACAAGAGAGACAACACTACATAAAGAGAGACCTAAGACAACAACAGCATGGCAGCAACACATGAAAACATAGCTTGGTAGCAACACATGACAACAACACGGCAGCAGCACAAAACATGGTACAGACAACAGCACAAAACATGGTACAGACAACAGCACAAAACATGGTACAGACAACAGCACAAAACATGGTACAGACAACAGCACAAAACATGGTACAGACAACAGCCCAAAACATGGTACAGACAACAGCACAAAACATGGTACAGACAACAGCACAAACCATGGTACAGACAACAGCACAAAACATGGTACAGACAACAACACAAACATGGTACAGACAACAACACAAAACATGGTACAGACAACAGCACAAAGGGCAAGAAGGTAGAGACAATGTTGCTGGTTCTTCTTTTATTTATGGACTAAATATCTCCCTCCTTTCTCTCTCTTTCTCCCTCTTCCTCCCTCTTCCTCTCTCTCAAACACACTGCAGCAAATTCTCCTCATGCTCATTCACATAACAGTAAGGCCATTCCCTCTGCCACAGGCACGCTCCACAGCAGCCACATTAATATTGCAGACTGCCTTATCTGCGCTCTCTGAATGTTTTAGAGCTGCTCATCCACTGGCTTTGAACCCAGGTTATCTGCACTCTACTAAACTTACCCTGCTGAGCTAAAGCCTGGGATAGTGTTTAGGTCTCAGACAATGGGAGAATCTCAATTGTATACCCCTGGTGTCCCCTCTCCTCGCCTCCTTCTCAAAACCCATTGGAAGAGAAGGTCAGAGGGATCCCAGTCCTCTGAACATGGTCAGAAAGGGATTCCCCTTCTCAGATAGAGGCCGGGCTTTTCCTCTGGTTGGGACGGCTGGACTGACAGTTGACCAGGCAGTTTTGGTAAAGATGCTACTTCATCTTTATTGTGTGTTTCTGCGAGGTCAGCTAGACAACACAGTGAGTCATGAACCCAGGCTGAGGTTTGAGGTGTTGTTTTCAGTGTGTTAGTATCAGAGGGGCCTGAGAATACCTGAGTGGACATATGGTCCTCTCTTCCCCTCTTCCTCCCTCTAGTCACAGTGAGTGTGTTCACTGCTCAGCTAGCCTGCTGACTTCCCCCACTGTCACCCCCAGGTAAACTCACACACATACACAGCCCCCTCAATCGCTCTCAACCCCTCCAGTGGAGCTGCCATATGGCTGGGAGGGAGGAGGGGGGGGGTGTCTTCTCTCTGTCCTTTGTCCTCCCTTCTCTCTCTTCTCTGTCCTCTCTTCTCTCCTCTGTCCTCTCTTCTCTGTCCTCTCTTCTCTCTCCTCTGTCCTCCCTACTCTCTACTCTCTCCTCCCCCCTCCCTACTCTCTCTTCTCTCTCCTTTCCTCTTCTGTCTTCTCTTCCCTCTCTTCTGTCTTCTCTTCCTTCTCTTCTGTCTCCTTTGTCCTCTCTTCTCTCTCCTTCTCTCTTCCCTGTCTTCTTCTCGCTCTCCTCTGTCCTCCCTTTTCTCTCTCTTCTGTCCTCTCTTCTCTGTCCTTTCTTCTCTCTCTTCTCTGTCCTCCTCCTCAGACCTCTGGACCTGGTCCAACATATGATGTCATGACGCCTTTGGTCTCAATACTCCGCAAGAGCATAAACTGAGACATATGATAGAACTCCCTCTTTCTCTCTCTCTCCCTCTTTCTCTATCTCTCTCCCTCTTTCTCTATCTCTCTCCCTCATCCTCTCTCCCTCCCTTTTTCTCTCCCTCTTTCTCTCCCTCCCTCTTTCTCTCCCTCCCTCTTTCTCTCTCTCCATCAGCCTCTCTCCCTCCCTTTTTCTCTACCTCCCTCTTTCTCTACCTCCCTCATCCTCTCGCTCCCTTTTTCTCTACCTCCCTCTTTCTCTACCTCCCTCTTTCTCTCTCTCCCTCATCCTCTCTCCCTCCCTCTGTCTGTAGTTACCTGGCTCCTCTCAATCTTTTTGACTAAAATAGGGAATAACAGCAGTCAGGATCTCTCTCTCTGGGACAGGGGGAATATTTTTACAGATTTTCTCTGGAATGTTGTGCTTCCATCGTGGTCTGCCAACATAAGCATTCCAGGCGCACAGCTCCCTCTGCATGAGATCAGATCCAAATCTCTCTCTCTCTCTCTCTCTCTCTTTCTCTCTCTCTCTCACAGACCCACACACTGGAAAACTAGACTACAGAGAGAGACACAACTCTAACTGATACTGTGTGTGTGTGTGTGTGTGTGTGTGTGTGTGTGTCTTTGTGTCACCCTGTGTTGACAGTATTGTGTTTGTCTGTCCTGTAGGTGGCGTTGTTGGGGATAGACATTGCCGGTGCGTTTGTCGATCGCTTGGGGGAGCGCTTCAGAGGATACCTGGGAACAGGTGAGATGCTTACATTCCTCTACCTCTTCTCTCTTTCTGTTTCTCTCCCCTGATTCATCCTCTTTTCTATATTTAGGCTGCAAATCGTCTGGCTTACTGTAGGACCAACCCACCTAACCCCCTCACACACACCCTACAGCCCTGATGGACTGCCCTGCTATCTGTCTT